>NC_133426.1:14377500-14737500 GCF_049350105.2 Macaca mulatta | reverse complement strand
ACACAAATTGATCTCATATGCTTCCCTATATCCTTATTACCAGAATTATAGCCAGAGTGGTAAGCATCTTACTGGCTGGTGGTTAAGGAGGTTTTCAGTCTTGGTAAGCTGTAGGTTTGGGTTTTACCATGCATGCAAGAACTGGAGAGAAGTCTTCAATTTATGAAAGGTAGGCAATAAAAGCCAAAATTCGGCTGGGCGCCGTGGCTCACGTCTGTAATCCCAGCACTTTGGGAGGCCGAGGCGGGTGGATCACGAGGTCAAGAGATTGAGACCATCCTGGCCAACATGGTGAAACCCTGTCTCTACTAAAAGTACAAAAATTACCTGGGCGTGGTGGCACGTGCCTGTAGTCCCAGCTACTCGGGAGGCTGAGGCAGGAGAATTGCTTAAACCCAGGAGGCAGAGATTGCAGTGAGTAGAGATTTGTGCCACTGCACTCCAGCCTGGCAACAGAGTGAGACTGTACCCACCCCCCCACAAAAAAAAATTCTTGCATAAAGTCAAGGTTCTCAAAGAGTTGCATATATAGGCCAAGAGTTGAAAAGTTCCATCCATTAGCATATGGCAACAAAGAAACTTCTCTGCTCATGAACGGGTTTTGGGTAGAAACAAAAATGTCTCCCTTTCCATTCTATAATTATGGGTCTATGTCTCACGTGATTAACAGTTAGAATTTAAACTGTTTGGGATCAGGAATGTCTGAGCTGAAAAATTAACACAGAACTTGAGTCCAGGCCAGTGATAGTGTTAAGACATCTGCAAGGAGCAAATATAAAATTGCTCTGGATGGGTATGCCCTCCTCCCAAGCAACAGAGGTTTCCAACAGAGAAGCCACCCCTGAACATGAGTTTACGACGGTGTTAAATGTTTTCCAATTATTTCTCCAGGTTTGTTCTCCATCCTTCTTTACCCTGCTTTTCCCCCAACAGACTAACCTCTATCTACTGCATCACTTGGGTTTCCTGTCTTCTCACTGGGTTCAGCTAGTGGGAGGTAATGCAGGAGATTGAGGGACAGAAGAATAGCAAGATCATGATATTTGTTCCCTTAGCTACATCCATGCAGGGCCACTGGTTGGTAGTGTCTGCTTTCCTCTAGTAAGGCATGTCTCTTGTCAGCCTACCCTTTCTTTCAGCTATGGGTCTGGTAATCACTCCCTCCTTGTGCCATTCAGGCTTAGGGATAGCAATAGCTCCATGTTTTACCATCTTTTGGCTGCTCTTAGCCCTGGCCATACCTTTATAAACAATTTTGTGTTAAACTCTCCACAAGTACTCTATTTGATGAAGCATCTTCTTCCTGCCCGAAATTTGACAGATATACTATTGATAATTTTAAAAGTGAATATTAATGATAAAAATTGAGGACAAAACCTACCTTGAGCCAAGAGTTCACAGACCTAATTAGAACTCAAAGAATGTCAATACCAAAACAATTTATTGGACACTGTAAAAGTATATATTTGGCATAATTAAAAACTAAAGAAGCAATAAAAATCAGAAAAAGAACAAGATACTATGAAAGAAGAACAGACATTTGAAAAATAACCAAATATAATTTCATGGAGAGATGAAGAGATGGAAAATATGAAAGAGGGGTTAAGAGACATTGAGAGATTGGCAGAGAGGCAATATACGCAGAATAATAGCTGAGAACTTTTCATAATGGATTACAGACATAATTCCTAAAATTTAAGAAATATAACATGTCCTGAGTAGAATAAGCCCATATCCAGGCATATCTAGTGAATCCAGAATAAAATAAACCCATATCCAGACATATCTAGTGAAACTGCAGACAAAGAAACAAACAGAACATTTTAAAAGCAGCCAAAAAGAAAAGCCAGGTTATTCATAATACCAATAATAAGACAGACAGTTGACTTTGCAACAGCAGTAATATAGACCAAGTAACATTGGAATAATATCTTCAAAATAATTAGAGAAATTAACTGACATTGATAATTTTATATTCAACTAAAAATACCATTCAAATTCAGGGGAAAATGAAAACTTTGAAAAAGTGGTTCATTTCTTACAAAATATTTATGTTATAAAACCGGCTAATAAAAGAAAACATAACTACTAAAGAAATAGAATCAATAATCTAAAATCTATTTACAAAATGAACACCAGGCCCAGATTGTTTTACAGGCAAGTTTTGGTTAAAATGCAAAGAACCTAAAAGAGACATGGGCAAAACATGATGTATTAGTTCATTTTCATGCTGCTGATAAAGACATACTAAAGACTGGGAAGAAAAAGAGGGTTTAATTGGACTTGCAGTTCCACATGGCTGGGGAGGCCTCAGAATCATGGCAGGAGGCAAAAGTCACTTCTTACATGGTGGCAGCAAGAGAAAATGAGGAAGATGCAAAAGTGGAAATCCCTGATAAAACCGTCAGATATCATGAAATTTATTTACTACCATGAGAATAGTACGGGGGAAGCCGCCCCCATGATTCAAATCATCTCCCACTGGGTCCCTCCCACAACATGTGGGAATTGTGGGAGTACAATTCAAGATGATATTTGGGTGGGAACACAGAGCCAAACCGTATCACAGTAATAGATAATCCAGAGAAACAAAATTCGCAGTGGCTAATAAACCATATGGAAAATTATGATCAGGGAAAAGCAAATGCAAACAAAAATGAAATATCATTCTGCCAGTCTCAGGTTGACAAAAATTAAATCTTAAAACATCAAATGTTGGCAAGAGTTGAACATAAATGGGAATTCAAAGGCTTTAATAATAGACTATAAATTGGTTTATTTACTTTGGGCAACATTTCTGCAATAGTTAGTAAAGATTCAGATAAACATACACATTGGGTAATTTCATTTCTAAAAACTTGTACACATGTGTGCAATAAAACAAATACAAGATAATTTAGTGGAACGATAGAGATAATCTAACCCTCCCTCAATGAAATAATGGATAACTGTAATATTCAGAAAATAGATCTTGTAAATAGTGAAGATGCATGAACTAGGTCTGCATACATTACAGAACAAAATGTTGAAGGAGCAAGGCACGCAATATGTATCGCTATATCATTTATGTAAGAAGTTAAAAACACACAAACACTAATGTAATTTACCTATGGATTTATGCTTATGTGGTTAAAGTTAAAAACATACATGAAACAAGACATATCAACTTCAGGAGGAGAGGGAAGAGATTGAGTGGTTACAGTTGTATCTGTAACACTTTAGTAAAAGTAGAGATAGGGAAAAAATACAACATTCTACTTGTTTAATCTTGGTGTAGGTATAAGAGTATATGATTTTCTATACTTTAACTGTATGTTTGAAAATGTTTGTTATTTCAAGACAAAATAAAGCTTATAAATCACCAAAATATTTTTATTAAGCATTACACTCTTATTATCTTCTTTACACCTGTAGCAGAGGAGTAGTGTCCCCACCCAAAATCTCATCTTGAATTGTAATAATACCCACATGTCAAGGACAGGACCAGGTGGAAATAACTGAATTATGGCAGGTGATTTCCCTCATACTGTCCTTGTGATAGTGAGTGAATTCTCACGAGATCTGATGGTTTTATAAGAGGCTTCTCCCTTTCCCTCTGCTCTCATTCTCTCCCTTCCCTCCCTATGAGGTGGTGCCTTCTGCCGTGATTGTAAGTTTCCTGAGACCTCCCCAGTCATGTGGAACTGTGAGTCAATTAAACCTCTTTGCTTTATAAATTACCCAATCTCGGGTATTTCTTCATAGCAGCGTGAGAACAGGCTAATACAAGTAGAATAGCCAAATCTATTTCTAAGCAGTTTTACTATACATTAAATTTATATGACCTACACTGGTATTCAAAGCTATGTGTTACACCTGCTTCCTACCCTCTGGGATATAAGTAGGGGTGGAAATGGTTTGCCTTGAATTTGTAGATGAGCATCTGACACTAAATGTTTCCTGTGAGACTATGCCACCTGCTTGCGGTATAGCCTGTTAACAAGCAGAAAGGAGGCCACGGAGTTACCATGTTTCCACTTCCCCCCCGAGACACTCCTTGCTCTTATTTATTCTGTTCTGGCTGCTGGATTTCCATCCCTTTCCTCTCCTGTGAAAGTACTGGCTGGTGATGCTAATTTGAGAGACGAAAATGTAGGAGAAAAACCACCTGCAGCCAAAGGAACTCTATGAGTTCTTACGAGCTCATTATTACACATACAAGTTAGAAATGTTGATTGAACTCAGCTCATTGCATTTCTATTTCTAACTTTTTCAACACTAAAGAGCCTGCTCAATGCACACATTGGCAGTTTCAAACTGCGCTGAAGGATTGCTATATCCCAAAAGGGAGCATTGGCAGTTGTTTCTGGGAACCTGTTGAAATTCAAAACTGAGTATGAATAAAGGCTTGGACCACTGAGTGAGAAAGAGCCTTGAACAGTCTATTTTGTTGTACAATGAAAGGTATTTGCTTTAAGGCAATAAAAGTATTCAACTTTGGATATGATTGGGAAAAGAAAACATTTACAACCAGGTGGTCTAATTGAGAAAATGCAGCCCACAGATTTGTTCAGTGTCTTTCTAGATACTGGCAAGAGACACAGAAGGAAGAAATTGAGTACATCAAATACTACATGTAGGCTCTGCCACTCAAGTACTTTTAAACCCAGATAAGGAAAGAGGGCACATGTATATAAAACAGAAGAACAGGCAGAAAATTCTGATGACATTCTCATGTTTGCATGTCTTGATCTCCAACTTCCCAGTAAGCTTGTTCCAAACAGCTAATATATATTGGACACCTATTATGTGCCAAGTGTTGAGAGAAGCACAGGAGACATAAAATCAAGTCAGACAAGGTCCTTGCCTTGATCTATAGGTGGAGATAGAACACTTAAATAATTATTCTAATATTAGGTGAAATGTGCTCTAAGAGAGCACCACTGCAGCACAGAAGAGGGACTCGGGGTGGACAGAATCTTGAGACATGAATAACTGTTAGCCAGGCAAAGAAGTGGTTCATAGAAGATTATTCTAGGCACAATTAAAAGCATGAGCTAAAGGTTTTAAGGGGTGGAACATCATGAAGTTTGAAAGCCAATCAAGTCTTTTTGTTACCTGAGCTTTAAACAGTGGCTCTTAAAACAGGAAATATAATGCTCTGAAACACTTTGTGTAAAATATTTGTGTTTCCATTCAGAATTTACTCTCTTATTCCTGAAACTACATGCAAAATGTGAGGAAAGGGACAAAGGGATAAGGACAGCTACCAGTTTTTTTCTTGTTTCTTGGCTCTTCAGTGCCTAGCTCATTGTCTGGGATGGATAGATGGATGGATGATGAATGGACAGAAAGACAGAAGACAGAAATTTTGTACACACTCACACACACACACATATCTATATATATGTCTATCTATCTAGAAGGCTTGTTGAATTGAGTTGAACCACTAGCTAACAAATATAAATTGTGTTACTCACTTCAGTTCATGGAGGTGGGATAGGTTGTTTGATTTTCTAAGTCCTCCCACCTTTAAATCTAAAGGCTTTATGACATTGAAAATTAGGAGATAGCAGGTTGATAGGGTCAGCTGTTATATCGGTGAACAGGGAAAGGGAATTCCCCTTCCATCATCAGCTTAAATGTATGCTGGGCTTCCTACAGAAATGTAAACTTACTATATGTATTGACTGCTGTCAATGCCAAGTATTTATAACTGTGAACTTTATTACTTTCAAATTTCATCCTGTGCTTTGGTGCCTGAGGCAAGTTAGGAACAGACACCAAAGTGGTGATGCTTCACTCTCACCCAACATAATTAAAAAGTTTTCAATGACTTCTCCACACTCTTGATCCCATGGGAGAAAAATAATTTCTTTTTCACGCGAAGGTTAAATATATTATTAGATATGTTGACAATGATACATAAAACTATAAGATCTCTTCCACAGAGTAAAAGAAATTCTCTCACTTCCTACATTTTGCCTTCTTCATCACTAATATAATGTGTTCTGTCCCAAATCTTCATTTTTTCCTCTCTCCTCAAATAACATTCTCTGGTGGACAAAACTTACTTTGGTGAAGGTGGTCTTTGAGTTTCATGCTCTAAATACTGATAATTTTTAGCCCCCAAACTGGTTTTGGTTTCCAGTTGCTGTTAAAAGTAGCATATCATAAAAATATCATGGGTTTCAGGTCTCTAGAAGGCAGAAAAGTCTTAAAAACAATAGAACCTGGTATAAGTGAAACTAATTTTTAAAAATATATGCATGTATATACAGATACTCCTCGATTTATGATGGGGTTATGTCGCATAACACAGTAGTCTATGTTTGGACAAAATCATCTAACACAAAGCTTATTTTATAATAAAGTGTTGAATATCTCATGGTTGTTTATCCTTGTGATCACATGGCTGACTGGGAACTGCCCAACATTGCAAGAACGAATCCTACCACGTATTGTGAGTTAGGGAAAAGATCAAAATTCAAAATTAAATGTATGGTTTCTACTGAATGTCTATTACTTTCTCACATTATGAAGTCGAAAAATAGTAAGCTAAGGACCGCCTGTATATATAAATATGTGTGTGTGTGTGTGTGTATGTATGTATATATATATCTTAATCATGGGTAACTTGCGATCTTCAGCTATAGCCTTTTGTTCTCAAAAAAGTAAAAGGATCCTCAAAAAGAGGGGCAATGTTAGGAAAAGCCTGCTTGCACTAGAGCTAACAGGAATCCACACAACCAGTTAGGAAGTCTTTTTCTGTAGATAAGCATCAGTCAAGAGACAGAAATCACACCAGTAATTTTAACAGAGAGAATTTAATAGGAAGAATTGTTAACTAGGTATAAAGTCTTAACTACACAACTGAAAAGGTTAAAAGAGAAAACGCTAAGGTATTGTAGTTGCGGGAAGCAGCTGCTATCCTGAGGGAACAGAGAAGAGGTTAGGACTGTACCATTTTAGAAGTTTGGGAGAGAAGGGGCCCATGGAGTTAGAACTCTGAGCCCTGAGAAAGGCACACTGCCTGGTGGTTGCTGGTGTCTCAGGGTGGTGGTGGAGCAAAATAAGGCTGACTCTGAATGTGTTGAAAAGATGAAAATTGACTTCAGGTGCTGTTAAAGGAAGGCCTGGCCACTGCCAGAGTAAAGATGTGAGGCTGGGTTGATGGCAATATGAAACAGGAATACAACAGGAAGCCCATGGGAAGCAAACAGTAAGCGGACAGGAAAAACCAAGGCCCTCACCCTTATCTGGATTTATGATCAGCTTCTGGCGACCCCTAGTGACAGAGCCAAAGAGGGATCAGCTGGCAAAGTAAAAATGTGTGGTGCAGAGTTCAAGCCTTAGTATCACAGAGCAGGAAATAGAAGGGCAAGTTTGGAGCTGGATAACAATACTTTAATAACTGACACTTAAGTTTGCAGAAGAAACCCCATCTACAGTGTGGATTGGTTGTGAAATTAAAGTACTGTCTGACTAAGAACCCAGAAGGCAACCATTCTGGATGGCTATGCTGATTGACTCAACATCATCTAATGGTCCCTAATGAATTATCTGAGCCAAACCCGAAACCCCTTGCTAGTGACTTGTATGAAAATGAGTTTTTCATATGTTATATTCAACCTAAAAGTTCTATATGCCCTTCAGCAAATTAAGTAGTTCAATGCCAGTATTTTAAATAAACCACAGTCACTGGTGATAGGGCTTGAATCCAAAGTCCAGATGTGTAACAAATGTGGGCCTCTTATGCCTGCTTCATATCAAAAGCAGAAGCAAAAGAATTTTTGAAAAGTGTAATACAGTCACTTAAAATGGGAAAAAACCTAAGCAAAATACTACAAAAAAAGGAGCAAGATAATTTTGGTTGTTTTCACTGCTCAATCAACATTATTTTGGGGGTCCTAGCCAGTGCATTTAGACACGAAAAAATAGATAAGGTGTATGAATATAAGAAACTGTCATAATTCACAGTTTATATCATTATTCACCTAGAAAGGCCAATTGAGTCAACTCAAACCCTAATATAACATTAGAGTTCAGTAAGTAAGCTAAATGTAAGATTAACATACACAAATCAATAGCTTTGCTTCAAACTAGCCATAACCAGTTAGAAAATGTAGTAATTAACAAAAAAAAATTAGAGTTTATTCACAGCACTATTGGAAACTTTGAAATACTATATAAAATTAAGTAAATTCTTTAGCAGAGATATATTCTCTGGGGTCCCTAAGCATCATTTGTGTGTTTTCAATTATCGTATCATCTGTATAAGCAATATAAATGCATTCTGTATCATCTATATCAGGGGTTAGTAAATTACAGGCCATGGGCCAAATCCTGGATGTGGTTGGTTTTGTAAATAAAGTTTTATTAGAACACAATCACACTCAATCATTCATACACATACTGTGTGTGACTGTGTTTGCACTACGTTTTCAGAATTAAGTAGTTGCAACAGACACACTTTTGCCCACCAAGTGGAAAATATTTATTCTCTGGCCCCTTATAGAAAATATTTACTGACCACTGATCTGTATGATTACATTATAAATGAGCCCAGTCCATATTTGCATTTGTGTCCCTAATCACACTGGTACTTGCAGTGACTATATTTAACTCTTAATATGCTGGCTAATAAGCAGATCTAACTGTTTCCAGGTTGGAATATTCTTGCATCAAAATGAGAACCATCTTCTGACCACACTGTGCTCTTGTTTAACAGTGAAGAGGCCAAAACTTATCTCTTGCAGTTATAATTTACATGTATAACACTTTTATGGAATAAGACTTGTTTTGTAATTTATTTAGTAAGTTGAAATTTGTTTGATATAATCAAATCATCATAGTAATGATTAGTAATATACTACTTTAATTGTCATGGGCTAAAGAGAAATGTACCAAAGAGGACTTAAGGCAAAAATGATATGTTTTTACCCAGTAATGTCAGAGTGTGTGTCCATGAAAATGTTTTCCAGTAGAGTTATTAGAAAATCCTTGGGAGACTTGAGTCCTTGCATGGCTTTCTCTAGCACAGATAGAACAAACTCAAAAGGTATCTTAATGGTAAACACCATTGTTGCCCTATGGTCAGCTGGGATGTGATTATCTCATTTTTTGTACTCAACAAAGGATTTATTTTCAGTAAGTATAACATAAATATGCAATAAATAATTAAGTTGCCTTTTTAAATAACTGTATTTTGGTTTTTACTATTAATTAACTTAAAATGGTACAGAACTGATTATTATAAACACATTTGTTGTGAAAAAGGAAAATTAGCATTAATGATAATGACTAGAACTCAAGTCATGGCCCACTATCTTTAAAATAAAGTAAAAATCATGTTGAACAATAGCATACTACGAAACATCTGAATGCATCTTTACAAATAAGATGTGTGTTTCAACAAAGTTACATCATATATTAACTTAATGTTGTTCAATTAAAATTTTCTAGCAGTTTGAATTTGATTTTAGACTTAATGGTCTCCAGAACTGTGGGAGAATAAATTTCTGTTGTTTTAAACCACCAAGTTTGAGGTAGTTTGTTAATAATGGCCCTAGGAAACTAATACATAGCTCTTCTCAGATAATGTTTGCTGGCCCCCGATTTAGATATTTTTTGGTAGCCCAGAGTTTCTAGTATAATCATCACAATTTGTCAATTGATCTCAAAGCCTTTTCTGGTAGACCTTTGTCATTGTCCCTCCACCCCATTCTCACCAACACACAAACATGCACAATATGCACATGCACACACACACACACACACACACTCCACAGACCTTCTGTGTGGGGAGGGTAGGATAGCCAGTAGTAGCCTCCACATATTCCTTCCCATTGTCTCCAGCCCAGATAGCTTGAATTATCAAATTTGGCCCCCAAACTTATCACCCTAAAGTCCAACCCAGAGGCTTTGAGTGGGAAAAAAACAAAACAAAAACAAAAACAAAAAAACAAAAACAAACAAACAAAAACAAACCCAGCAGCTAGCTAGGGGATCCTCAGTCTATTTTTTCTTTAAAGGGTAGAGTACACAATATATTATAATGATCGTAATGTTATGGATTTTTTGGGTGTGTACAGTCTAGAAAGTTTTGTAAATTTTTTTTTTGAAGGTGACATACATTAAAACAAATCACCCACCAGCAGCTAAAGCAATGGCTCAGAAAGTTCTGAAAATTTTAACTGGATTACTATGCCTGTGTAATTTTCTTTTAATGACTACTTAGCAGGCAAAGGAAGAATAGAGATTGGGGCTTCTAAAAGAGTATTCTCAAGGATTCCCTTAATAGCTGACTATTACCAATAAAGCTATAGGCAGCTTTAGCCAACATGAAATTGTAATGTTAGTAGATAAAAATAGTTACCATAGTTACCTTTCTCCCACTGGAAAAAATTTCAACTGGCTACAGCTATCCCTCATAGGGGTTTTGTAACAAAGCACATAGGCGTGGTTTTATCTGATAACTTCAGGATGCTATGGCATCAATGAAAATTAAGTTGGAGTTGTTAAAATACACTGTCAGGGAACTTGATGTTGCTACAGTGGATATCCCTATACCCATTTTTTTTTTCTTAAAAAAAAAAAAAGGTATTCTCAAGGTGTTTAAGCATTCAGTGATGAATGGAAGGAATTGACAATACAGACTCCAAACTCCTGATACCAGTAAACCTCTGTTTTATGCAACTTCAGAGCAGTGAAATTTCCCTTCAATGTAATTGATAACTTATTTGAGGTAAAAATGACAAGAAAAAAATCCTGGTTTAAAACTGAGTTGTGATTTTTTTTTTTTTTTTAAATCTCCATCAAGAAATTTACTAAGTGATGGCAACTGGAGGATCATGGATGTTTTTCAAGTATGTGTTTGGTTCAGCTCAAGGTTCCTATAATGGAGAGTTACTGATACCAGGCTATATCTTTATTATTATTAAAAACTGGTGAAGGTATTCTACTGTGAGGTCACTCAGGATGTAATCACTGGTTTCAGAGTGGTTTAATTCACCCATTTGAAATTTGACTGATGAATTTATATTTTATCGCAAATAATAAAGCAATTTGTTTTTGTCTAATAACCTCATTTACATTTTCGCATTGCTAGAAGCCTACAGACCTTATTTTTAATGTTTTTCTGATAACATAAGTAACAAATGTTCATTGTTGAAAATATGTGAAAAATTCAAAAAGCCCAAAGATTAAAATAAATCATGATGCATACTATAACCCCTGAGTTTAACATGTAGGCAGATCTACTTCCAGTTTTTCTGTATGCAATATAAATATATATTCATAACATGCACTTTAAATTTTATATGTGTACAATGTATGTGTATGTACAAACTTTTAAAGTAAAACTAGATGTATATTTTACATGCCACTTTGCAACCTACCACTTTTCTTTCCTGTTTTTTTGTTTTTTGTTTTTTGTTTTTTTTTTTTTAGCCTGGTGAAATCTTGTTTATTCTGAAACATAATTGGTCAACAGTGAACATATGATTTTGGAAAGTTTCTTGTTTGAATGGCAGGAATGAGTGAGGGAATATGAGGACATTGTGTGGGGAGGAAGGAGTAAAAGAGTAGGAAATAAGAAAGGCTGAAAAGAATCAAAGATGAGCTGGAGTTACTTAACTTTTTTGAGAGAGGTGAGGCATATTTTCTTTCAACTGGATTTGGGCCAACAGGCCCTGCTCCAAGTCCTTTGGCCCTGTGTAGCTGAGGGGTAGGAGATGATAAGCTTTGAGCCAGCTTGGCTTTGAGTGGCAGACCAAATATTGAGTGATGTTTTCTCCAAAACATAGCAGAGTTTCTTAAGAAAAACTTGATTCTAAGAGAATTAATGACTACAAGGGTCAGAGTTATTTTAAATCTCTACACAATAAAGATAGGGGAGCACCAAGTAAAAATTACACTCATCTTCCAAAATGTTGGCATTTGCTCTATAGCAGTTCATCATTTTAAGGTAGGAGTCATCTAAATGGAAATGGGTGGTTTGATAATGATTTATTATGAACCTCTAAGAGCAGAGAAACATTTTAGGGTCCTTATTAGAAGACAGGTATCCTATTTGGCAGTAGAATGGGAAAAGCTATTGGGTCACACGATAATCCAACAGCAGATCATTAAGTTTGGATTTTTATTGAGATCTTTGAGCATCTTTCTCATCCTCAAATTTGCACCTCTGGAGCCTCAGGTGGCAGTGTTTTCTATCCTTTTTTTTTTTCTTTTTAGTTTCTTTTCCTTCTAGTTTCCATATTTGTAATCTGTTTCATTTTTTACATTTTGTTTTGAAAAACATGAAGAACCAAGTTCCTACTGGACAAAACAAAAACAGGCAAATAGAAGAGAACAAACACAATTATGTGGTCCTTTACATTGCCATGAAATTGGTCATTCATGGCAATCAGTATCTGCACATGAACTTCTCATCAGAAAAGGAAAACAGATCTGTATTTTTCAAGGACTTTTATCAACCATGTAACTAAATACTTGTGAATTTTAACTATATTTAGTATTCTCTTTTTTCTCACATAAGTAATTAAGAATATGTTCCCTGTATTTGTCCAACTTTTTTTTGAAAGTTCAAAAAGATTTCCCCATATTCTTACCTCACTATCAAAGGGTGGTTTTTTCCTTCTTTTTAAAATTTAATTTTAAATTCGAGGATACATGTGTAGGATGTGCAGATTTGTTACATAGGTAAACATGTGCCATGGTGGTTTACTGTACCTATCAACCCATCGCCTTGGTATTAAGCCCAGTATGCATTAGCTATTTATCCTGATGCTCTCCCTCCCCCCATCCCCCTGACAGGGGGCATTTGGGTTGATTTTGTGTCTTTGCTATTGTGAATAGTACTGCAATGAACATATGTGTGCATGTATCTTTATAATGTAATGATTTATATTAGTTTGGGTAATCAAATGGTATTTCTGGTTCCATGTCTTTGAGGAATTGCCACACTGTCTTCCACAATGGTTGAACTAATTTACATACCCACCAACAGAGTAAAAGCATTCCTATGTCTCCACAGCCTTGCCAGCATCTGTTGTTTCTTGACTTTTTAATAATCAACATTCTGACTGGCATGAGATGGTATCTCATTGTGGTTTTGATTTGCATTTCTCTGATGTTGAGCTTTTTTCATATGTTTGTTGGCTGCATAAATGTCTTCTTTTGAGAAGTGCCTGTTTCAAGTCCTTTGTCTACTTTTTAATGGTTTTTCTTTTTTTCTTGTAAATTTAAGTTCCTTGTAGATTCTGGATATTAGACCTTCATCAGATGGATAGATTTCAAAATTTTTCTCCCACTCTTTAGGTGGGTTGCCTGTTCACTCTGATGACAGCTTATTTTGCTGTGCAGAAGCTCTTTAGTTTAATCAGATCCCATGTGTCAATTTTTGCTGTTGTTGCAATTGCTTTTGGTGTTTTCGTCGTGAAATCTTTGTCCATACCTATGTACTGAATATATTACCTAGATTTTCTTCTAGAGTTTTTATAGTTTTGGGTTTTACATTTAAGTCTTTAATCCATCTTGCATTAATTTTTGTATAAGGTGTGAGGAAGGACTCCAGTTTCAATTATCTGCATATGGCTAGCCAGTTTTCCCAGCACCATTTATTAAATAGGTAATCCTTTCCCCATTGCTTATTTTTGTCAGGTTTGTTGAAGGTCAGATCATTGTACATATGTGGTCTTATTTCTGAGACCACAGAAATAAGGTCTATGTGTCTGTTCTGTTCCATTGGTCTATGTGTCTGTTTCTGTACCAGTACCATGCTGTTTTGGTTACTGTGGCCTTGTAATATAGTTTGAAGTCTGGTAGTGTGATGCCTCCAGCTTTATTCTTTTTTGCTTAGTATTGTCTTGGCTATATGGGCTCTTTTTTGGTTCCAGATGAATTTTAAAATATTTTTTTCTAATTCTGTGAAGAATGTCAATGGTAGTTTAATGGAAATAGCATTGAATCTATAAATTAATTTGGGTGCTATGGCCATTTTCATGATATTGATTCTTCCTATCCATGAGCATGGAATGTTTTTCCATTTGTGTCTTCTCTTATTTCCTTGAACAGTGGATTGATCCTACCACTTTTCACACAACATGATATTGCTGACATTTTTCATGACACTGAATATTCTCTACAATTTCAACTTGTATTTCTTTCTAGTAGTTCATTATATGACCATATCTTAATTACCTTAACCAAGTCCCGATTGTGGAAAATTTAGGTTATTTCCTATTTTTTCCAGTTATAAACAGGGCTCTGCAAATATGTTCATGTTGTATCTTTGCACAATCATGGCTATTTAGGAGAAATTTCTAGAAGTAGAATTGCTGAATCAATGGATTTGTACATTTTGAGCTTAACTGAACTCAAAAATCCTTTAAATATTTATTCTCCATGGGTACTTTTTTTAAAAAGGTTTCTTTTCATCGAAGTTTTCAGATCAAGATATAGGACATTTCTAGCCCTCCAGAAGGTTCCTTTTTGCTTCCTACCAATCTGTACCCACCACACATACACATCCCAAAAGTAACCACTGTTCTGACTTCTGTCACTACAGACCAGTTTGCCTATTCTTTAACTTCATATAAGCAGAATCAGACAATATGTACTCTATGTATGGCTTATCGTACTAATTATGTCTGTGAGATCAGTCCATGTTATGTACATAACAGTAATTTGTTCTTTATAATTGCTGTATAGTAGTCCACTGTATGAATGTGTTTAAAATACCACCATTTATATATCCATTCTCCAGTGAATGGACATTTGGGTTGTTTCCTGTTTGGGGCTATTATGAATAAAGTTGTTATAAACCTTCTTGTATGTGTCTTTCCTGGGCATTTACACTCATTTCTCTTGGAGTTACTGGATCACGGAGTAGGTGTATGTTTAGAAATATGTCTTCTTAAGTGAGGGCAGAAAATCATGTGAGGAAAGGAAAAATTAACCTCCTGAGTATAGGAGTGGATGCTAGCAGGTGCCAACAGAGAGGGAGAGCTGGTCCAGACCACCTCTGTTGTCCTGGGCACTGAAGCAGTCAGGAAGGCAGATCATAGTGATAAAGTATTCAGGAGCTTGGCCAATAATACCATTACAAAAAACTCCCAGGCCAGTTTTAAGGCTGGCAATTCCCTCTAAAATGTGTGTTTCCTTCAGAGGAGGAAGAAAAATAAACAAGACTAGCAAGTTTGGACATTTTGGAACAGACTCCCTACAGTAGTAGCTGAGGTCCTCTGAGTTACTTCTGTCTCAAGACAAACTAAGTGCACTTTAATATTCTTCTTCCATAGATATGAAAGAAGAAAAGCTCTACAGTAATCTAAGGTGCTGTTTTTCTAGGAGTCTTATAATGCTATGCAAAGTGCTGATTCATGACAAGATAAGAAGCTTGCATTAGAATGTAAATCAATGCACTGCTTACCTTGTCAAGAAGATCTTCATATCAAAAAAAGTTAGATGAATTAAACAATGTGCTTACTGACATAGTTGATTTACATTCTGGCAAAAACTTCTTATCTCATCACAGATCAATAAGAGTTCACTAACAGGCAGCTGAACTCCAGACCACGTGGACTTTGGAGTAACATGACCTGTCTTCAAATACTCACTGTGCCACTTACTATGTGATCTTCCATACATTTCTTTCTTAAAGTTTAGTTTCCTCATCTGTAAAATAGGAATGATAATAGTAGCTACACATGGGGGCCTATGAAGAATCTGAGTGCACCCATGGAAAGTGCTTGTTTTGGGCACAAAATAAATGGTTCTGTTTGCATATGCAATCAGACTGTATGAAATGTGGTCGGCTCCAGAGTGCACTTCAGCATCTGAGCTCTAGTGTTTCACTGTGCAGTACAGGTCCTGCAAGAAATGGATGAGAATACCATTTACGAAATTGCTAAGCAATCATAATACCTTCCTACAAGAATAAATTTCAGGTTCTGTATAGAGCATTAAGCATTGCTTTGCCATCTCATTTCAGAAAATATGTCACCAAATTAGCATATGCCTGCTCCTTATCTCTCTGCATTAAGTCAATTTATTTACATGTCTTTCTCTCCCACCACTGGGATTGTGAATTCCTCAAGGGTAAAGGCTTGGACTAATTTTCTTAGTATTTCTTGCATGTCTGGCACATGGTAGAGTTAACGCATTTTTATTGAACGTGTGGAATGTCAGGTACCTGACATTAACTAGGAACATGAGACAGTACAATCCTTTATCTATTATAATTAGGCTGACCTTTCCAGATGAATAAGTAATTTGTCTGCATTGTTTAGCCAACCCTGAATTACAATTGTTGGTATTTGACAATTAATTAGGATATGCTAATGTTAAAATGTAAGCACTATCAGGTGTGTGTCAAACAAAAGATAGATGGGAAGCCAGAAGTGATATATGACATATCCAATTTTCATAAGGTCATTCAACATTTAGAATCCCCTACTGCTGCTTTCTCTACAACCAAGCAGAATTTTGATAATCTATTTTTGCATTATTTGAAGACAGCATAAAGTTCGGTGAAGATTCTTGTCTAAAATATATTCCTCAGTAAAAGGTGATCTATCCCACCCAATTTATTAACCTCCTTATATTCTTTTGGCCTCTTATGCCTTGCTGATCCTTGGTGAAGTGCTTCATTGAGTGGCGTACTGCTCTCCTGTTTGCTTCATCTCCCAATACCTCAGTCTCATTCACAGTAAGGGTAGTGCTCTGGAATGGGCTTATTGCACAAATGTTAAGCAGCTTCAGTGTCCAAACAGACTGAACTCACAAGCCCTGACTTGTCACACAACTTCAGAACTCAGTTCAGGGCTGTACCTTGGGGTATGGGACCTGGGAAAGTTAATGCTCTGTGGGTCAGGCATTATGGGGAAGCTAACAAATAACCTTTTCTCCCTTCCTCCTCACTGGTAGACTGCTCCATTAAGTCCGTCCAGTGAACAGACCAGCTGCATTTTCTTGTGAAGCTGTGGCCAGCTTGGTAATATCCAGTGCTATGCTTGGAAAGTGTTTAAAAACTGACTCTCTAGACAAAAGTAAAGCCCTAATTTGTAGTATTTGCCAATTTCCATGGCATAAATATTTCCACCATGGCCAATTTTAAACAAGGTGATGTCATTGGACATGGATTTGGAAAGACATGCACACATTTGGCTCTGGTGACAACTGCAGCACAGCCCTGGTGACACTTCACTCTTTTTGCCTTTTCTCATGTCCTGGTTTAATTCCTTTTTCTTCCTACTTTTGCTGCCCTGGGATTGTACCCATACAGATTGCATATGGTCTATGACATATAGCTTGTAGACTGCTGCAGAACCTAAGCTAAAATGAGAAGCTTGTGATTACTATTTCTGCATTATATCTATATAGCTGATCCAATTATTTCTTCTTCATTGTGAAAATTTTCAAGTTGAAAAATCTGACCCAAAGGTATACAGAAATATGCCTTGTAGGATACAGAGCAAATAGTTGACAATGAGGAGCTGTGAACCAAAAGGGATAAAATGCATTGCAGAGAGGAAAATTTCCATCAAATGCTAAGTTTTAATCCAGAGTCTGTCTCCCTGCTGTTATCAATATTATATTATTAAATAGTTGATTAATAGAGATAATTCCTTTTTGCTTCATGGAATAAAAATTGAAGACTTCATGGTGGGTTTTTTTAAGGGTCAGAGGAAAGGAAGGGTCAAAACAAAGGGTTATGTGGACTTTGGGGACCAAAAAAATGGAAGAAAATTAGAATATTTGATGATGTTTTGAGGAGTGGATTCTATTGGTGCCCCACCCAGACCTCCTTTACCAGTGGGCTCACCCAATCCCCAGCTGCTGTGAGTGTTGGTTGCTTGTCTTCCAAAGCTACTTTCTTCTCCTGAGCATTGTCTTCCAAAGAATGACCATCTGGCCAGAAAGGTTATGCTCAAACCCTGGCACTAGTCAGAGGCCAGTGACTGACACACACAGGTGTACAAATGGTTGGCCCACTTACCTCAACATGAAAATAAATTTGTAATTCCAATGAGTGCTCCTCATTGAGATTAAGCAGAACTTAATCTCCATCA
The DNA here is from genome assembly GCF_049350105.2 of Macaca mulatta. Taxonomy (NCBI): domain Eukaryota; kingdom Metazoa; phylum Chordata; class Mammalia; order Primates; family Cercopithecidae; genus Macaca; species Macaca mulatta. Next base: position 14,719,444 of record NC_133426.1, on the reverse strand, counting down.
CATCCTTGTTTAGCTTTCTCCTCCAATCCATCCTGCTTCCCTCACTTCCCTTCTCTTGAGAACACTTGCTCAATAAATGACATTGACAGGCATTCCTGTCTTAGGTTCTGCTCCTAGGAAACACAACTTGAGACATTTTGTATTTAAGGTTTTCTTTACTTAAGATTGAAGAGCTCATCACAATATAGTCTCTCTTTATCAGAGTGTACTTATGAAGGAGAAATACAAAGATAAGTTGATAACATGTCTGGGCTAAGCTTGATCTTTGAAAGTATTTTTCTCAGTCTTTAGGGTAGAATCAAAGGTGGTGCCATTCATCTGTAGAGTGTGCCAGTGTTTCAAAGACATGCAAATAGATAGATCTATCTTAACTTGACAAGCAGATTATATAATCGATTAGGAAGGTGACATTAACATTTCAGATAGAGAGGTTAAATGGCTTACTCAAAGCCTTTTGCCTTAACTGGATAGCAAAACATAACTTTTTTATGAGAAATGAAGCTGGAAACTGGCCCATTGGGTTGGAACAGTGACTTGCTGCCTATTTTTACTATCTCCCTCCCTGTCTTGCTGTCCATCTCTGTAGTCATGATGTGGGACTTGATAATATCCAGCTGCCTAGAATTCCTTGACTTGCTAATGTATAATAATAATAACGAACACTTTTTACTGCTTTTACATCTGGGCCAGATTCTCTTTATTTAATCCTCACAAGAAACTGATGGTGAAAGTATTATTATCAAAATTATTAACAAAATTCAAGTCATCTAGCAAGTGTGTGGCAATCTGAAATGTAACACTAGTTAACATCTCCTTAGGTATTTGCCCTTATCTGTTTAAAATAACTAGCAGGGAGATGTAAGCAATAAGAGAATGCTGTGCTGGTCTGTTGTTTGCTCTCAGATCTGTTCTTTGGCCTCTTCCCACTCTTTCCTGTATCAAAAGGTGTTGAACTCCACAGACTGCATTTCCCAGTCTGTCACATGTCAGCTAGCTTCCAAACTGGGTTTGGTCAATAGGAGGCACTGATGGGAGATTGAAGGACTGGAGGGAGAAGCCAAGGTATTTCTCCCCTCCCTCCTCACCTTGCTTTTCTGGCAATAGTCATGTGTCATCCATACTCATGGATTCTTCTAACAGACTTACTAAGGCTTCAGTTTCTACCAGCTGAGCCCAGCTCCTGAGCACTCATAAGCCACGTCCTTCCTCTGTGCTTCCAGCCTATGGGTGGCTTCCTGCCATTGTTAATCCATGAGTTGCCCCACTATTAAATGTTCGGCTTCTGCTCTCCCAACATCTATATAACCAATTCCCTGCATTAAAATCCTTCTGTTGAAATGCTTGAGTGGTTTCTGCATCTTGGCTAGTCTCTGACCAATGTGGATGCAAATCACACATCATAATCTATAGTAGTACTGTCCAATACAATAGTTACTAGCCCAAATTGAGATGGGCTATATGTGTAAAATATACACTGGATTCTGAGTAGTGAGTATGAAAAAAATGAGTGTAAAATATTTCAAGAATTTATTGATTTTGTATTGATAATCTGGATATATTGGGTTGAATAAAATATGTTATTAAAATTATTTTTACCTCTTTCTGTTTTCTTTCTTTAATGTGGCTACTAGGAAATTTAAAATTACATATGTAGCTTGCATCTGTTTCTTGAATTCTATTTCTGTTGGATAGATATTCTCAGAATCATGCATCCTATGTAGCCTATGTGTATGACTTTGAGTTTGGTCTTATAGATTGAGCAAGTGAATTTAGCTGGAAGGGTATGACCTGATGGACAATACTGAGAAAGTATTGCCTGCTCAGAGATTAGAGCTGTCTAGAAGGAGAACTGGGAAAGTGAATAGAGTATGCAAATCCAGAGGAAAAAGATAAATATTCTCCTCATCAGCAGCACCTTGGTGGCCAAGTAGAGCCCTGAAGTAGAACTACTAGTAGACAAAGCTGATGCAAACGACAGTTGAGAGGCCAGCAGTCTGAGGTTACAATTTGATAGTGTCAAAAAGAAATTCAGACTTAGTAAGGATAGGCTTTATTCAAAAGGGTTATTGCAAGGCAGGAAAAGGACTATTGTAATAAGGAGGATGCTCTGCTCTGGCCATAAGGTCTGCAAGTGTCTCAAGGCTTAGGCAAAAAGGGTTTTTCTTGTCCTTATTTATTCATTCATTCATTCATTCATTCATTCATTTGGTGGCTCAAGCTGAAAATGAACCAAAGTTTCAGGACCAGGGTTGAGAAATAAGTTGGACCGAAGCTTGCTTAACAAGCATCTTGTTTTGATTGATCAGTGGAACAAGCAGTTCAGCTAATCATGTATGAGACAAATGGGAGTGTACAGGGTCTGTGTCTGACCTTCTCACAGGTAAACAAGGAGATACCCATGGCCCTTATCTAAGTCTTACCGGGAAAGATAGTTATTTGCAGTAAGCCAGTTTCTGAAACACAAAGGAGTGGGGACGGGGGACGTTTCTTTAACTGGCACTATTTCCCAGGGTCACACGGGTAAGGTTAAGTTCAACGTTGCCAATAGCTTATCAAAAACTGAGTTCAGTTTTTGGACACAGGAAGGGGAACATCACACACCGGGGCCTGTTGTGGAGTCGGGAGAAGGGGGAGGGATAGCATTAGGAGATATACCTAATGTAAATGACGAGTTAATGGGTGCAGCACACCAACATGGCACATGTATACATATGTAACAAAAAAAAACTGAGTTCAGTGGCTTGTTTTCCTGCCCCTAAACCTACTTCTTTCTCCTCTAGTTACTGATGTCTCCATCCCCAAGATGCCCAGGTACAAAACCTCAGCCATCATACACACCTCTTCTCTTTCTTGCCCCTCATCTATCTGCTCAGCCTGAAGGTCTGGAGAAGTATCTTCTTCCCCAAGGTTGCTTCTGTCTGCCATTCTGTTCCTAGGTTGCTCTGTCCAGGCTCTTATCACCAGGGCCTTATCACCTCACACTCATTTACTACAGCAGCTTCCTATTGGGTCTCACTGCTTCCTGCCAGAGCACATCTGCAGCTGAAGTTCAGTCACACCCTGTCTGTGCACAGAAGCCCTTAGCAGCTCTGCACTGCCCACAGGTTAACACTCAAACTTCCCACCTCACTTCTGAAGCCCACCCACAAGGTGACCTAAGTCCTCCCATGCCTCTAGATACAAGCTCCATCCAACTACCTACTTAAGTCTGAACATGCTATAAGCTTCTCTACCCGTAATCCATTCCTTCCCTTGTTCAGTCTAACCGAGATGACTTTCCACCCTTTCTTCCCGTTTTTGACTGCTGAAATCCAATCTTTCCTTTAGGTGTAGCTCTAGAGCTGCCAGCCATATCCATGCAGCTCAGTGTTTCTCTCTGGCTTACATTATTTTCTCCTTTTTTTTTCTGTGTTTACATAGCATTTTGTTTGTATATGGTGGTCTGCTTGGGTTTCTAATTCAATGACTTGCATTTTTAGTGATGTGTAAACATACACATCTCCCCTGCAATTTGTAAATTCCTTGAAAGTAGGGATGTGTCTCAGTGATCTGTGAGTTTTCTCAGACTGGCACAGTCACTGACCCATGCTAAGCAATTGAATTACATTTTAACAGATACTTTTGAAATGGCCTAACTTAATATAGATGTTTTTGTGTTACGTATTAAGAACCAAAACAACAACAAAAACACCTCCTTAAAAGTTTGCCAACATTTGTGAACCCCTGGGGTAAGAGCAAGAACATTTAATTCCTTTTAAATGCAGTTTAAGTACAAAATGGAAAATATACAACTGTTCGTGACCAATTCTTTTTGATAAAAGAGGATACTTTCAATAGAAGGGAAAAAAGTTTATAGGATTAATTAAATTAATTTTCCACCTATTTAGAACAATCAAGTATCTAAACTCTGTACTATCTGGAGATCACATATACACATATATACACACATATATATACATATACATATACATATACATATATACACACATATACACATATATGTATATATACATATATATGTGTATACTATATACATATATACACATATATATGTGTGTGTATATATATATGTGTATATATAGAGAGAAAGAGTGAGAGTGAGAGTGCCCTATTGAGTAGTTTTTGTAATAGTGGGGGAAAAAAATGCTACAATTTCAATCTATCCTGTCAAACTCCTTTAATGTTAAACTGTAAACAAATCTCTATTGAAGTCAGTCTCACAGCCCTGCCCACTTTCAGCTTAGAGCTTAGATTATCTTTCAGAAAATGAAGCTGGAGGTTGTGTTGACATAAAGGAAATGTCGGCCGGGCGCGGTGGCTCAAGCCTGTAATCCCAGCACTTTGGGAGGCCGAGACGGGTGGATCACAAGGTCAGGAGATCGAGACCATCCTGGCTAACACGGTGAAACCCCGTCTCTACTAAAAAATACAAAAAACTAGCCGGGCGAGGTGGCGGGCGCCTGTGGTCCCAGCTACTCCGGAGGCTGAGGCAGGAGAATGGCGTAAACCCGGGAGGCGGAGCTTGCAGTGAGCTGAGATCCGGCCACTGCACTCCAGCCTGGACGACAGAGCCAGACTCAGTCTCAAAAAAAAAAAAAAAAAAAAAAAAAAAGTCATTTGTGAAATCCCTGCATTAGCTGAGCTCTTCTGAGAAGTGACTTCTGCTGGATCTCAGAGGCAAATGTCTATCTTTGGAGGAAGTGTGCATTTATGTCATGTCACAAAGTCCCTGAACAGTAAGTGGCTGAGAATGCCTTCAAGTAATATTTTTAAAAGAATCACTGCAGAAGAAGGATACAATCAACATAATAAAATCTTAGGGTCTAATAAAGACAAAGATGACAAATCCAGCCTCCTCTATCAAACAACAGACATCAGCTTATAGAGTTTAATTTGATATATGGATGAAGTTGAATGCTTACAGATTCATTACTTTGGACAAAATAAGGTGCCATATTTTTCCACTATGATAATCTAGTATTGAATACAAAGCAATTTTTATGGGATTTTTTTTTTCTCACTGATTTTAGGAAACATCATTGTGGAAATTTTCAGAAAATCAAGAAAAGCATAAATAAAAATGACTTGTAACCCCACCTCTCAAAAAGAATTCTATTCATATTTTGGAGCATATCATTTCAGTCTTTTTCCTGTGCAAATATGCACTTTAAAAAATAACAGTATCATAACTGCCATTTTGTCATTTTTTGTTGGCTTCCCACTTGAAGCAATGGTTCCCAGCCCTGCCTGTAGTTTAGAATCCCTGGCGGGTTTGAAAAACATGGAGTAACCTCATGAAGAGTCTTGTGAATACATAATGAAGAGTCCTGTCTTGGACCAGACATTCTTAACCTTGGCTGCACATTAGAATCCCCTGGGGAGGTTTCACAAATTCCCATGCCCCGGCCACACCCAGACCAATTGTATCAGAATCTCTGGGGTTGGAACCCCAGTAATTTTTTTTTTTTTTAAAGTTCCCAGGTGATTCCAACAGATGGCCAAGGTTAAAAACTTTGGCTTTGGGGTGGTGGGTTACGCATCAATCTATCAGGCTTTCTTAAAATTCTCTCAGATGGTGGGTTCAATGGCATGCACCTATAGTCTCAGGTACTTGGGAGACTGAGGCAGGAGGGTTGGCTTGAGCCCAGTGGTTTGAGATCAGCCTGGGCAACACAGTAAGACCTTGCCTCAAAAAAAAAAATTTCTTATTTGATTTTCACATATTCTCAGGGTGGAAAAACCTATACCCAGAACTTAAAATTCACTTGGTACCATTTTAAGCTGTGGCTGTACCTAGCTAGGTGCCACCTACATAGGTGTCATAAGTGGGTCCACCTGCTTGTTCTCCCTTTGGTCTAGGGTGGCCCATCATTCAGTTCACTGTCTTAAGATATCAGAAGATTTTAAGGAGTGGGTGTAGTGAATGCACAGAAAAAGCCGGCCTAGCCTAGCAGGAATATGGTGTAACAATAAAATCAACTAATAAGTTCATGCTGCTTCTTGGTAGAGAGCAGTGATTCTCAATTTTGGATGAATAGTAGATTCCCTGGGCCTATCATAATCCTGATGTCCAGGCTGTACCCCAGACTACTTAAATCCAAAACTCTGAGGAGGGGAACTTAGGCATAAGTAATGTTCAAACTTCCAAACAATTCCAAGGATATGTACGGTCAGGATGGAGAATCACTAATTTAGACCAGGGCTTCTTTTTTTATTTTTTATCATTATACTTTAAGTTCTAGGGTACATGTGTACAACGTGCAGATTTGTTACATAGGTATACATGTGTCATGTTTGCTGTACCCATTAACTTGTCATTCACATTAGGTATTTCTCCTAATGTTATCCCACCCCCTGCCCCCTACCCCACAACAGGCCTCTGTGTGTGATGTTCCCCGCCCTGTGTCCAAGTGTTCTTATTGTTCAATTCCCACCTATAAGTGAGAGCATGCGGTGTTTGGTTTTCTGTCCTTGTGATAGTTTGCTCAGAATGATGGTTTCCAGCTTCATTCATGTCCCTGCAAAGGACATGAACTCATCTTTTTTTATGGCTGCATAGTATTCCATGGTGTATATGTGCCACATTTTCTTGATCCAGTCTATCATGGATGGACATTTGGGTTGGTTCCAAGTCTTTTCTATTGTGAATAGTGCCACAATAAACATATGTGTGCATGTGACTTTATAGTAGCGTGATTTATAATCCTTTGGGTATATACCCAGTAATGGGATTGCTGGGCCAAATGGTATTTCTAGTTCTAGATCCTTGAGGAATCACCACACTGTCTTCCACAATGGTTGAACTAGTTTACACTTGCACCAATAGTGTAAAAGCATTCCTATTTCTCCACATCCTCTCCAGCATCTATTGTTTCCCAACTTTTTAATGATTGCTATTCTAACTGGTGTGAGATGGTATCTCATTGTGGTTTTGATTTGCATTTCTCTAGTGGCCAGTGATGATGAGCATTTTTTCATGTGTCTGTTGGCTGCATAAATGTCTTCTTTTGAGAAGTCTGTTCATATCCTTTGCCCACTTTTTGATGGGGTTTTTTTTTTCTTGTAAATTTGTTTAAGTTCTTTGTAGATTCTGGATATTAGCCCTTCGTCAGATGGGTAGATTGCAAAAATTTTTCTCCCATTCTGTAGTAGACCAGGGCTTCCTAAAGGGTGATCTGCAGATGGGCAACCTCAGCAGCACCTGGACTGTGTGAGTAATGCTGATTCTCAGGCTCCACCCAAACTCTGCTGAATCAGAAACTCAGGAGTAGGGCCTGGTGATCTAAGGGATGCTGGTGATCAATTTTGAGAACCACTAGTTTAGAGATTTCTAGCCAAACATTTCTTTTCAACGTTCTGGTCCTTGGGTGTAAAGATCTGTGTTCATCATATTCCTCAGTTGGTGTCACATGGTCATCTGTGGTGTGTTTTCTTTTTGTTTTATTTATTTTATCACCTTTAACCCCATTTAATTTTCTCAACAAGCCTGTGAGAGCAGTATATCCCTTTTTTATAACTTTTCATTTTTGTGGGTACATAATAGGTATATATATTTATGGGTTACCTTTTTATGGATTAGAGAAACTGAGGCTCAGGAAAGATCATTTCTAAAGCAAGATCTTACTTCAGAGTCTTGGGTCTACCACTTCTGGGCTGCCTTCAAAAATTACCAGTGAAAATGCAATTGCCATGAGTCAGAGCAAATCCCTAACCTGTTAGCAGCCAACATTTCTGGGACTTAGCTGGCATTGCCTGTGAGACCATGTAGCTGCAAGGTAGGACCAAAGGCTATTCATTCAGAGCCAGTGATGGTGGAGGGTCACTCTGATGCTGAAGTAGGCACAATGGGAGCAAGGATGATGGGAGTGCCAAAGGAAGGAGAGGTGAAGGTGGGTTAGAATTTGACCCAACTCTACTTTAGATGAAGGCAGCTGTTGTTCCTGGTATCCTCGGGCCCTTGGGCACTGTATTAGTCCATTCTCACACTGCTATAAAAAACTTCCTGAGACTGGGTAATTTATAAAGGAAAGAAGTTAATATGTAACATAAAACATCTAAATAAAGTTAGGGCATCTCAAAAGTATCTGTTAAAGTTTAATTCAATTGCTTAGCATGGGTCAGGGCTGATTCACAGTTCTGCCTGACTGGGGAGGCCTCAGGAAACTTATAATCATGGCAGAAGGGGAAGCAAACACATCCTTCTTCACATGGCATCAGGAGAGAGAAGTAGCGAGAGAAGGGGGAAGCCCCTATGAAACCATCAGATCTCATGAGAACTCACTCACTATCACGAGAACAGCATGGGGGAAACTGCCCTTACGATTCAATTATCTCCACCTGGTCCCATCCTTGACATGTGGGGATTATTACAATCCAAGGTGAGATTTGGGTGGGGACACAGAGCTAAACCATATCAGGCTCCCATCACAAGGCAAAATAGTGTTTTGTGTTCTCTGAGGGAAGCCTGATCTCTCTGGGGAAAGTCTTTTGGGGACATGGCTATCAAGATTTGTGGCATGTTCTGGGAGAATGGTCACTGCTAGGCAGTAGTATCATGAGCAGAGCATAAGCACTGCTGCATCAGCTGCAGTCCATAGGAAGTGTACCTAAAAATGTCTGAGAAGTACTATTCAGGGGCAGTCATTCTCCTTATTAAAGGAATCTTGGAAATGTGCTATTAAATTTCTAACTCCACCTTTCCATTAAAAATGTTGCAATTATAGCATTTTCCTGTTTATGTTTACTTCTCAGCACTACTTCCATGGCATGGCATTTTGGTAACATGTACCCTAGAACTTAAAGTATAATAATAATAATAAATAAATTTAAAAAAAAAAAAGAATGGTATTTCTCAAGTAGGGGATTTTAGATGTTTGGAGTTCTGATATCGGACTTTCAGAGGAGGTATGTCTTTCATAGCAGTTTATTAAACTTATCTTTTGATGGTGATTTTAGAATTAATTCACACATAATATGGATTAGTAGGATAATCACCTTTAAGAAATACGTTGAGCTCTTACTGTTTAGAGTTATTTTATTTTAGTAGTTGTCACAATCCAATCAAGCAAATTCCATTGTCATCCCCATTTCAAAGATAAACGAAGTTTGCACAGAGGGGTGAACTAACTAGCTTTGAGTCAGTAAAAAGAGGAAGCACCACTAATGACTTAATCTTGCCTCTGTCTTAGTGTCGATTTCAATTGTCCCACTACTAATGAGGCAAAACGGAGACAGAGACAGACTTAATAACATAAATCATCAATTACATCAGAATAAAGGCCAATTACATCCCAGTGTGCAGTATGAATAGGTGTCACAGTAGTTCAGGGAGGGAGATGTGTGGTTGGAAAGTTTAATGAATCCTAAGAGAAAAGGTTTTTCTCCAAAAAGATTTAAACAAACTGGGTATTCAATGTCTTTGATTGCTAAAGAAATCTTCTAATAGCTGCTTGGAAGAGAAGCAGGACCTATGTCTATATTGGTTGACATTTGCTAGCTACTGTTTGGTTCCATTTACTAATTGCCTCTTTGTTGGGGGATTAAACCTTGTTACTTGCTACATCTAAGTGATAGGCACAGATAGTTGGAGTGTTGTTTACATCTCGATATGTAACAATTATTACCTGTTATTTCTGATTAATGGCTCATGTTTAGCAAATATGGAAAATGGTTCTAAAGATCCTGTCCCAAAAATATTAACCCATGCCACTTGGTAAAGAAATAACCACTTTGGGGCTATGATAAGATAAGCACCATATGAAAGAAACCAGAGCCATTACTTATCAACCAAGCTGTGTGCAAAATCAGCCCCTCATATAGAGCCTATGTCTGTTCCTCCTAAAGGTTTTTATTTCAAACTGGCATTCTCCATCTGCTAGTTTCCTCATTAATGAGTAATAAACTTTGGTGTTCAGATTAATTTGTTTAAGAAATTTTTGCTTCAGTAATCTTCACAAGTCACATGGAAGGAAAGGAGGGCCCAACTCAAAAGAACTGACACCATGGAAGTTCACTTCTTATTCATGTTTCAAGTGGCTATTTCAGCAAAAAGGGGGGAAAATCCAATGTCAATTACACCTATGTTTTTATACTTTTAATTATTTTGTACATTTGTTTTAGTTCTTTCAGTTCATGTATTAATTGATTCATTAATTCAACAAGTTTATGACCTCCAAGAACTTAGGTTCTAGAGGGGGAAGCCAGGCAATAAACAAGAACACTTAGGAGAAAGAACTGTGCTGTGTGGAAGAATAAAGCAGAGGACAGTTTGGGTAATGGGTTCTATTTCAGACATGGTGATAGAAGTTTGTTGAGAGAGATGACATTTGAGCAAAGGCTTGAATAAAGTTAGGGAGCCATGAAATGATATGGGAGAGGAACATTTCAGATAGAGAAATAAGAGTGGGAAAAAATGTACTTCAATAGAAAACTATACATTGTTTAGAGCAATGACTCCTAACTGAGGATGGTTATGTCCTCCAGGTGACACCTGGTAATATCTGGGGATATTTTTGGTTGTCGAAACTTGGAGGGGGGGGTGTTATTGGCATCTTGTGGGTAGAGGTCAGGGATGCCTCTCAATGTCCTCCAACATACAGGACAGTTCCCCTCTACAACCAAGAATTATACATACAGCTCATAATGTCAATAGTGCTGAGGGAAACTGGTTTAAAACACACCCTTCTGATTTTATGGGGCTCTATGACTTTCATTACCTTTGAGTTATTGTACAATTCTGTTAAGTTGTATATAAGTGACAGAAATGCAAAATAACGCTGGTCTGTAGAGATATAATAAAGGTTTTCTGTGGGGGTTTAATTAACTTCCCTCCCCCAATGAGAAAAAGACTGATTTTGCCTCCATTTACAAATTCTCTCAATATCCATGATCTATAAATGTGCCTCTTGGATTCACTTTTGAATCGGCTGTTACATCTTACTGGTTCTCTCATTGTTAATGAGTTAAATAAAATCTTTAACACATGCTCATTTTATACCTGTATGAGAGTCATATTTTTTGAAAATTGTTCTTTAACATAAGTAAGTACAAAAACCTTGAAGAATAACCTTGGCTTTTTTTTTAAGAAACAGAGGAAGAAGAGAATGGAGAACATTTGAGGGAGAGTGCTATAGTTTGAATGTCTCCCCCAAAAAGCACATGTTGGAAATTTCATCTCCAATGCAATAGTATTGAGAGGTGGAGCCTAAGGAGAGGTATTTAGGTCATGGGGACTCCATTCTCACAAATGGATTAATGCTGATTATAAAAAGGCTTGAGGCTACGAGTTCAGTCTCTGCCCTCTCTTGTTCTTCCACTTTCTGAAATGGGATAACACAGCAAGAAGGCCCTCACGAGATGCCAGCCCCTCAATCATAGATTTCCTAGTTTCCAGAACTGTAAGAAATAAATTTCTGTTCACTAGAAATTATCCAATCAGGAGACCAATTATGAGGTGCTCCAAATAATCCAGGGAAGAGAGAATGGTGGTTTTGACTCACGAAGTATTGAGCAAGGTGATGAGATATGTTCAGATTTGGGATGGTGAATCTTGATATGTACACCCAGAGGACTTGCTGAAGCTATGTTGTCTAATTAGGTAGCCACCAATCACATGTGGGTATCAAGTACTTGCAAAGTGGCTAATTTGAAATGAGATGCACTATAAATGCAAAATACACACCAGATTTTGAAAATGGAGTAAGAAAAAATAATATAAAATGTCTCAGTAATATTTGTTTTTGTAGACTACATGTTGAAATTATAATATTTTGGATATTATCATTTAAATTAATTTTACCCATTTTCAAACACGTTAAAAATGTGGCTACTAGGCATTTTCAAATTACCTATGTGGTCACGTTATATTAGACATTGCAGTGTTGAAGAATGGCAAGTGGGCTGTTCAATTCAAGAACGGTAAAATCTATACCTCTGAAAATTTTTAAACTGATCAAAAACATTGAAGAAAAGCAGTTGTTTCTGTTTTGATCTACTTAACACTACCTAACAGTCATTCTTCCATAGTAGGGGAGGGAATTTAATTGATCTAAGTTTTTGTTTATGTATAATATAAATACATAAACAGAAATATAAATACATGTATAATAATAAAACAAAGGGATGCTTCAGGAATCTTGAAGAAAAAGAGGATCAGTATTTTCTTTATGTTTGAAAAGCAGGGGAAAGATAAGTAGAGTAGTAGTTAGGAAATCTGAATTCTAGTCCTTCTTAAATATAATACTCTAGTAAACTATGACCATGGAAAAGCCACTACCTTTTCTGAATCAGTTCATGCTATCTCTTTGACATGTCTCAGAGTGTCACTGGAAGCCCTCAAGGGCAGGCACTATATCTCATTCAGCTTTGTATTTTCCATAATAGTGCCTTACATAATGGTGGTCTTTGTTGAATTGAAGAAGATTCAAATTGTAGTCCTGTCTTTGAGAGAGTAAATCAGCCTCCTTAAACCTCAGTTTTCTTCATCTTTAAAATAGAGATAATGTTACCAGCAGCAAGTTCAAGTGGGCACCACAGTACTTGATCCTTGTCTTCTTGGGAGAAAGAATTCAGCCAAGAGACAGAACTAGATTTAAGGCAGAAATGGGAGTTTATTGAAGCAAAGTAAAGTATACTTGAAAGGGACCAGGTGGGCAACTTGAAAGATTTGAGTGCCCTGCCTGATCGTTGGCTCAGGGCTCTTATAGATGTACTATTTCCTTTTTTAATCCCAGTCTCTTCCTCTCATGTCTCCCCCTGGGCAGGCTGTTGGTTAATTGCTGCACGTGCAGGGTCTTGCCAGTATCTGGGAGGGACCACATGCACCCTTTGGTGGTTGAAGTTATACACATGCCCTCTTAGTGCAATTTTCTCTTACTGATCTAGCGCCCCTAGAGGAAGGTCATATACAGGTCAAACTCCACCATTTTGCCCTTTATTATATGTGCCCCTTACTGTGCATGCCTGGAAATGTCCCCAGAGAAAGGTCAAACTCTGCCATTTTAGTTCTTATTGGGAAGTTTTTTGTTTGCTTGTTTTTGTTTTTGTTTCTTTTCCCAAGATGGAGTCTTTCTCTGTCATCCAGGCTGGAGTGCAGTGGCTCAATCTTGGCTCACTGCAAGCTCTGCCTCCTGGGTTCATGCCATTCTCCTGCCTCAGCCTCCCAAGTAGCGGGGACTATAAGTGCCCACCACCTCACTGGGCTAATTTTTTGTATTTTTAGTAGAGACGGGGTTTCACTGTGTTAGCCAGGATGGTCTTGATCTCCTGACCTCGTGATCTGCCTGCCTCAGCCTCCCAAAGTGCTGGGATTACAGGTGTGAAGCACTGCACCTGGCATTCCCTGGGTTTTTTTTTTTTTTTTTTTTTTTTTTGGCAATTCTCCTGCCTCAGCATCTGGAGTAACTTGGAATACAGGCACTTACCACCACATCCAGCTAATTTTTGTATTTTTAGTAGAGATGGGGTTTCCCCATGTTGGCCAGGCTGGTCTCAAACTGCTGACCTCATGACCCACCTGCCTCAGCCTCCCAAAGTGCTGGGATTACAGGCATGAGCCACCGAGAAGTTGTTGCCCACAAGCTCAAGATGTCTCCTGTTTTTTAGGAAAATTTCCATTCCCTGTCACCAGCCACCTGACAATCACCTGATGGTCCTGACATTATTTGGGGTCCTATCCTGCCCTGCTCTTATCTGCCTATCTACCTACTCTAATAATGATAGTTGTATATGACTTACAGGGTAGTTGTAACCCTTAAATTAAAAAATTTGTATTAAGTACTGTATCAGTTTCCTAGGGCTACCATAACAAAGCACCACCAATTAGGTGGCTTAAAACAAAGGAAATGTATTCTCTCACAGTTCTGGAGGTCAGATGTCCAAAATGAAGGTGTTGATAGGGCTGTGTTCTCTCTGAATCCTCTAGGGGAGGATCCTTCCTTGCTTCTTCCACCTTCTGGTTGCCTCAGGAATTCCTTGGCTTGTGGTAAAATAACTCCAATCTCTGCCTAAGTCATCACATTGCCATCTTTCCTCTGTGTTTGTGTCCAAATTTGCCTGTTTTTATAAGGATACCAGTCATATTTGATTAGGATCCATCCTTAATCTCAGCCTGATTACATCTACAAAGACCATATTTCTAAATAAGGTCACATTCACAGGTACTAGAGTTAGAACTTCAACATATATTGGAGGTTGAGGGGACACAATTCAATCCATAACAAGTACTTTTTAGAGGACCTGGCACACAACAAATATTCATTATTGCTATTTTTAACTGTTTATAACAGAGTTCAACAAACTACTGGCAGTGGACCAAATCAAGCCTGCCACCCATTTGTTTACACGTTATCTCTGTCTGCTTTTGTGCTTCAAGGGCAAAGATATGGCAGATACCATACAGCCTGCAAAGCCTAACATATTTACTATCTGATTTTTTTTTTTTTGATAGAGTCTTGCTCTGTCACCCAGGCTGAAGTGCAGTGGCGTGATCTCGGCTGACTGCAACCTCCACCTCCTGGGTTCAAGCGATTCTCCTGCCTCAGCCTCCCGAGTAGCTAGGATTACAGGCGCCTGCCACCACACCCAGCCAATTTTTGTATTTTTAGTAGATACAGGGTTTCGCCATGTTGGCCAGGCTGGTTTTGAACTCCTGACCTCAGGTGATCCACCTGCCTTGGCCCCTCAAACTGCTGGGATTACAGGCATGAGTCACCGCACCTGGCCTACTATCTGATTCCTTACTCAGTAAGTTTGCTGATGCTTGGTCTAGAGTCTCACTCTTAGAAATGTGATCCATTGCATTAGCATCACCTGGAAGCTTGATAGAAATGCAACATCTCAGGCCCCATCTCAGACCTACTGAACCAGAACCTGAATTTTAGCAAGATCCCCTGGTAATTTTGGTACACATTTATATTTGAGAATCACTGATCTAGAAATTATCTTTAAATGACTTACAATTGATTCTTGTCAGTCTTTAGTTTTTAAAAAGTTTGCTCATTTTTTTTCATTTTTGGAAAATGGTAATACTTATATGTAGTAAAAACTTCAGATTTAGTGACAATTTATATAATTCTTTTTAATTCCTTGTTTTTACCCCCCAAAAATCATACTGTATATATTGTTATGTACCTAGCTTTCACACATAATAACATACTTAAGACCTAGCCCCATAAATATACAAATCCAGCCCAATCCTTTGATATTCAATTTAGCATATATACAATATTGATATTGTATGATATTCAATTTAGCATATATACAATATTTTATTTAGTCTCCTTATAATGTATTTACAGTGAAAAAATTTTCCATTTGCTGAAGTTATTTTCATGATCACTGTTTTTCTGTGGACAGCTTCAAATTGATCATTGTCTTCCAGACTATAGTTAGTTGAAAACACACTATGCTGGATTCTTTGTAGGCCCCAAATATTGGCTCTTTCAATGAATTCATCAGAAAATTTTATAGAATCAAATATGGTAGAAATTAAAATTTGGGGAGTTATAGAGGGAGTCAGAAGCAGCATAGCTCCATTCCAGTCCTTGGGCTGGGATCTTCCCGTTGCCCCTCCAGATCTATCCTGCACCTTTCTTGATGTTGCACTTTGTCATCTCCCTTCCATTTTAGCCAACGAGGAGCCCTAGCAGGATGTTTTTTTCCCCCTCTTATTTCTTCTGATACTTTCAGTATTCCAGTTGAAGGGCAATATTTTTTCATAGGTGGCTTTTTCTATATGATTTTCTTTTTGCAGTTTTCTGGAATCTTAATCTCACCTTATCCCTGTAGGCTTAGGAATAGAAACAGCTTCCCTGCACCCAGTCCTGTGACATGCTCTCCATAGCTTTGTAAATAATCTCTTTGTAAACAGACTCTTTTCAAGTCATCCAAAATTGAGTTTGATTTCCTGTTGGATTGATACAATCCCCTTCCCTCTTGTACTCGCCAGCTGTGGGAAGTAGTGAATGGACCAGGTTTTACATACCATACAAGTAATTACTTTGGTAATACAGGTTGAGGAATCCTGGAAAATGTTTAGCTATCTGGCTCCAAAGACATTTTATCTTTGACTCCTGAATCAGTTAGGATCTTCTGATTGCAAGTGACAGAAAGTTCAATTCCAACTGGGTTAGAACCAAAAAGGGATTAAACTGTCACAAGCAAATGAAAAGTGCAAGGATCAATTTGGCTTTAGGCTCAGCTAACTGGTAAACCCAGGAGCAGGAGGCTTGTCACCAGCAGCTATTACTTTGATATCTTTTTGATCTGTTCTTTATGTTGGCTTTATGCTCAGACTCCCATAGGAGGCCAAAATGTAGGCTTCAGACCTACATTTTCCTGATTTAAGGTCAGCAGGAAAGAGAGAGAGAGTCTTCTCCAAAAACCTTCACAGAAGTCTAATTTATCATTCTCACTGGCTCAACTTGGTCTTTAGCTCATCTCTGAATAAAGCACTGGGCATGTCCCTGGGGAAAAGAAAGAAAACTATTTATCAAGCACTTAATGTGTGGCAAACATGATTCTAAGCACTTCTCCCATGCAATAGGCATTATTATTGTGTCTATTTTACTGAAGAAGGAAGTGAGACATAAAAAGATGATGTCCCAGAGCTAATAAGTGGTAAAGCAGAGAGTAAAACCTGGGTAGTCTTGCCCCTTTCCCAAATACAAGCTACTTTACTCTTTGGGCTGTCTGGCTTGGTCCTGAGTCTCATGACCACCTCTGGAGCTGGGGTGATGTCAGCTTCACATAAACGTCTATGGATGTGAAGCAGCAGAGGAAATGTGTTCTCACTGGTTGTAATCTCTTTCCCAGTTCCAACCCTGGAACAGAAGGTTGTCTGTTCTAGGATGGCAGCCAAGTGATAGGGTTCACCTTGGGTTCTGGGAGATCATGGCAGGAGCATAATTTTCTGACAGAAACAGCCCTGTATACCAAGAGCCAGAAGGACAGAGAAAGCAAAGTCCATTGGGAAAACCAAGGATCAATAGAGGTGAAACCCAAATGCAGCAGTCAGAAGCAGCAAACAAATAGGGACTACAGAGTCTCCATCACTCAATGAATTAGTAAAGACGGCACACACATGTCACGTACAAAGAGTTAGATTATCAAACTTTAGACTTCTTCAGGGTTTGGGACAGGAAATTCTGCAAGTGGAAATCAAGTCACGACTATTTGATGTGAAGAAGAATGGATTTTGTTTTAATGGATAGAGGAAAGACTGAAGACAAATACAAACTTCAAAGTAGGAGGAATGAGTAATATAGGTGCACAGTTGCTAAGGAAATATTTTCTTAATTGGAAAAAGATTAGCTTTTTTATATGCACACAAGGATCAGCCTCTGACAACACCCCCATTTTCTCCCCAACAATTTTTCTGATGTAGAGTACAAGAAAGTTCCATATTTTAGACATGAAGAGATTAAACATTAATGTTTCAAGCTTGTGATGGGGGAAGGATTTGAATTGTTTTATGCATAAAAATTAATGGTGAAGACTAACATGAGATCTGTTTTCTGTTCTGACTCCAAGAGGAAGATACCACTCCCTGAAAGAAACTTTGAAGTCTTTCCACTTGTGGTATGCTTAGAGACCCTTAGCCACCATGGTCATGAACACAAGTGCTCAGAGAATTCAGATGCAAGTGCACAGCTCAGAGATGCAGAAGTATCTTGGTCAATGATTTCAAGAGTCAATAAGGAGAAGCTTAAGAACTTTCAGTGATTAGATGTATAGAAAAAAATATTCAGACTAGCTTTTGCCTGGTCTCAGCTCTATGAAATAAGCCATCACAAAGTTCTTAGTTTAGAAGGAGACAGAAACTGACTTCACACGCACTGTATGTGCTTTACAGCAATGATTTTTTTACCACTAGCTGCACTTATCCTGGGAACTTGAATAAATGCCTAAGGCTGGGCCCCAGCCCAGGTCAATTCAAACAGAATCTTTGGGAGAAGGGGTCCCAGCCTCCATGTTGTTTAGAAACTCCCCAGGTGATTCTAATGTGTGGCCCATGTGCAAACCTCTGTTTTAATTTGGGGTATATATGTGTACTTAGTAAATTGTATACCATTGTCAATAAATAGAGTATTATCCACAATAAAGCGCCATACACAATGAATCCAGTTAGCATTTTCATTCACTCCAGCAAGCCCTGCAGGTATTGGTGCTTACAGGTATGTGAACTCAGTGTAAACTACTCACTCTTAGTGTCTTGGTTTTCATTCCAGGAGTGTGAAAAGTGCATGTAGCACCCTCTTCCCCTTAGAGAATTCTGGCTTCATTAGATTCATTTTGATGTGAAGATGCTACTTGTTTCTTAACAGAGACCAAGGTATTGAAATATAGAAAGCCAAGTATAGCCTTTCATTAGAGGATTAGAAAAAAAAATTCTATGTGGGGAAAAAGAAGGTATTTTGTAGATTGGAAATAAAAAGAGAAAAATGAACATCTTACCTCAGAAAGATCCCTTGTTGAGGTCAAAATTTTTGATGGAAGAGTTTCTGAGTGAGATAAAATATGAGCACTGTATGCAAAGTTAGCTTTCTGGAAACTTTGGAGAGGCCAAATCCTAGGATTTTGATATCCTAAAATGGAAGACAAGAAAAAAGTCTTCTCAGGTAAGAAGTCTGAATGGGGTAAATAATATCAGAAGAGTAATCAAGAAGCTTCTTAACTTGTATCTTTGTGTTTGTACTTATCTCTTTCTCAATTTTTCTTTTTTGCCTGTTTTTCAAATAGAAGTTATTTTAGTACATTAGGAATGTATACTAATGTTCTTTTAAAGAGTTATATTTTTATAGAAAAGTTAAATGACTGGATCATATGCTGGCTGGCTCTGTTGATGCCATGGGAAAGAATTGGTTTGGCCATAGCTTAAGGAACTAGACATATTATGCAAAGGGCAGAGTATACAATGTAGGGCAAAGGTACATCACCAGTCCTCCAGACCAGTGTCACCATTGTACCCACAAGGAGAGCAAGTTTCAGAGATTTTAAGCATATAATTTGTAAGTGCACAATTAAAATTCATAAGTTTAGCCAACTGAAGTTAGAGGGAGCACAGTCCACACACAACTACCCTCATCTCTGACACTAATTACAAATTCCGGGGGTTCCGAAAACCACTTTCACACCCAATAATTTACTAGAATTGACTCAGAACTCACCAAAAGCTGCTGAACTCATGATTATGGTTTACCGCAAGGAAAGGAAACAGATTAAATTCAGCCAAAGGAGGAAGCACATAGAGAAAAAATCAGAAAAAGTACCAGATGCAGAGCTTTCATTGTCCTTTCCCCATGGAGTCATGAATAGCATTACTTTGCTTGTATCCATGGTGACAATATGTATGGAAATCTTACCAACCAGGGAAGCTCACCTAAGCTTTGGTGTCCAGAGCTTTTATTGGGGCTTGATCACATATTTCCCATATGGATGACCTTTTGTTTTTGAGTTCCTCCAGACGTAGAACTGATGTCATATGGCCCCATCATTAAACTTTCTGTGACCAAGATTCTCAGATAAAGACATTCTTATTGGGTATGACATTCCAAGGGCCTAGAGATTACCCCCCAATAGCCAAGAACAAAGGCCAGTCCTCTCTTTAGGTAAGGTTTATTTTTCACTGCACAGCAGTGGGGAATAACCAAGTTCTGTAAACTACTGGAACTTTCAGGTCTTCATATTACAAATATTAATAACACTATGATACATTCTTACACATTGAGCACTTACCAAGTGTGATGATGCCTAGAGTTAAGACTTTTACATTCATTTATATAACTCAATCTTGAGTTACATCATTCGATTTTGTGAGGTAGGCACTATTATCTTTGACTTATGAAATGACAGAGTTTGGGTAATTTGGCAGGGACTCATATGTATTAATAGAGTTAAATTCCAACCTTTGTTGGTCAGACTCCAAGCCCTTTTTTAATCACAGAACTTCATGCCTTCTAGTTAGCATGCTTTGGATAAAATAATTCAGGGCAAAGTGTTGGCATAAAAATGAATTAAAAAAACAATTATACTGAAGATGACTTTTTACATTCTATCAGCACTTAAATGTTAAAAAGATGGTTAATCACTAACTACCTTTGCCTAGGATAACACAGAAAGCTATTAGGTATTGAAATATCAGCCTTGTGGGGATATGTGAAGAAAACATAAAGGTGAGAGGATTTTTTTTCTTCTTTTGTAAGATTTGGCATTGAGTCTTAATCATTACAAAGAAGTTGAAATCTAATCTGTCTTGAGTGGTAGACATAGTAGACATTTGTCTCCATTTGGAATATTTCAGTATTATAATTTTCACCTACCAAACTTTTATAGGGTGAGTATAAGAATTAACAATATGATTTGAAAGAGCTCCCAGCTATTGCTAACAAAGGTGAGGAATAAGAATAAAATGTTCACAGAGAAACTACTAAATATGCATGTTGCTCAAAGGTGAATTTGTTCCACTAATTTGTGGGCTGGTAGAATTATTTTTGCTGGAGTGTCCCTTTGAATGTCACCTGAATAATACATGATTTTGTACTTCTGTTGTCATCACAGTGTCTTCCATTGCTGTGAATCTGAGAGTTTTAAAGGAGTGAGATGTTTTCCATTTCTGGAAAAGAAATAGTGTGAAGAGGTAGGTTAGCAAGTTGAGTGTCCATAAGAATAGATCAGAAATGAAAAAAGCTAATATTTTATTTAAGTGCTACTTATGGGGATGATAAAAATGCTATCAGAATGTAAGATCGACCCTTCATTCCAGGACATTCTCTCTTTTCCAAAAAAAGAAAAAAGAAAAAAAAAACACCAAGTCAAACTAAATCTACAATGTCCTTCAATACTCATAGCCTATGTTACAGGCCATTCTTGGAGTAAGCCAGCATCATTCTAATGAATATGACCTTGTTTTGACAGAAAATAATGTGAACCCAGATTTGCCTGTTATTTGTAAACTGGTATTAAAATGCTATCTATTTAGATATTGATTATTTGCCCATAAACAGCCTCCTTTCTATAAGATCTCAAAAGGAAATTGAGTTTGTATGTAAAAAAATTAACTTTGATAACCATGCTAGTTTTATGTTTTTTAACTAGTCCTATTTTCCTCGGCAATTCCAATTCCAATAATTTATATCATGTATACACTAGAAAAAATATGAAAAGACATATGTACAAGACTATTCATTACAGCTCTATTCGTAATGGCAAAAGACTAGAAACACCCAAATGTCCATAATTAGACTGATTGAATAGACTAAGGTACACCCACACAACGGAACAGTGCAGCTCTGAAAAGAATTGTGAGATATCTGTAAATATTGCTTTGGAATCATTTCCAGGATATATTATCAAGTAGAAAAAAACAAGGTATAAAAAGTACATATACTAACCAACTAAGAAAATAAGATTATCTATGGGGGCCAGGCACAGTGGCTCATGCCTGTAATCCCAGCACCTTTGGGAGGTTGAGATGGGTGGATCACGAGGTTAGGAGTTTGAGACCAGCTTGGCCAAGATGGTGAAACCCCGTCTCTACTAAAAATACAAAAATTAGCCAGGTGCAGTGGTGAGCACCTGTAATCCCAACTATTCGGGAGGCTGAGGCAGGAGAATCACTTCCCAGGAGGCAGAGGTTGCAGTGAGCCAAGATCGCGCCACTGTACTCTAGCCTGGGTGACAGAGCAAGACTCTGTCTCAAAAAAAAAAAAAAAAGAGTATGCATATTTGTTTATAATAATAAAAACAAAGGTTAAACAACTTTTAAAAAGGAGAAAAAAGAGAAGAAAAAGGATAGGAGGGACAGAAATACAAACTAGGCTTCCATGATTAAGCCTTGCACTGTATATTTGACAAAAATTAAAAATAAAATAAAGATTGTGAGTTTTCCTTTTGGAGTGATGAAAATGTTCTAGAATTACCTGATCTGAAACCAGTTTCACTTGGCTGAAACCAAGATGTCAGCAGGACCACACTCCTTCTGGAGGCTCTATAGGATTGATACGGTCTGGCTATGTCTCACTCAAATCTCATCTTGAATTGTAGTTCTCATAATCCCCATGTGTTGTAGGAGGGACCCAGTGGAAGGTAATTGAATCACGGGGGTGGTTACCTCCATTCTGTTCTTGTGATAGTGAGTTAGTTCTCATGAGATCTTATGGTTTTATAAGGGACTTTCCCCCACTTCACTCTGCATTTCTTGCTGCTGCCATGTGAAGAGGGATGTATTTGCCTCCCCTTCCACCATGATTGTAAGTTTTCTGAGGCCTCCCCAGTTCTGCTGAATTACAAGTCAATTAGTCTAATTAGTTTAAGTCAATTAGGTTAAGTCAATTAAACCTCTTTTCTTTATAAATTACCCAGTCTCAAGTATGTCTTTATTAGCAGCATGGGAAGGGACTAATACAGGGATAATCTGTTTTCTTGCTTTTTCCAGCTTCTAAAGCTGTATACTTTGCCTCATGGTCCACTTCCTCCATCTTGAAGTCCAACAGTGTGGCATCTTCAAATCTCTCTGCTTCCATTGTCACATCACTTTCTGTGTCAAATCTACCTTTGCCTCCCTTTATAAGGAAACTCGTGATTGCTTTTAGGGCCCATCTGAATAATTCAGGATAATACCCCTGTATACCCCTGTCTTAAGGTCTTTAACTTAATTACATCTGCAAAGACCTTTTCTCATATAAGGTAACATTTACAAGTTGCAGAAACATGTACAAGTGAAATAATATGTTGACTAGGATTTGTTTTAAAATATTTTAGGAAGGGTAGAGATGAAACAAGAATGACAGAATTATGACAATTTTTGAAGTTGAGTGATGGCAACACTCAACTGGGGCTTATGCCATTTTCTCTGCTTTTGCATATATTTGAAATTTTCCAATGAAGTGTTTTTTTTGTTTGTTTGTTTGTTTGTTTTTTTGAGACAGAGTCTCACTTTGTTGTCCAGGCTTGAGTGCAGTGGTGTGATCTCAGCTCACTGCAACTTCTGCCTCCTGAATTCAAGCAATTCTCCCACCTCAGCCTCATGAGTAGCTGGGATTACAGGCACCCGCTACCATGGCCAGTTAATTTTTATATTTTTAGTAGAGATGTGGTTTCACCATGTTGGCCAGACTGGTCTTGAACTCCTGACCTCAGGTGATCCACCCACCTCAGCCTCCCAAAGTGCTGAGATTACAAGCATGAATCACCTCGCCTGGCCCCAGTGAGTCTTAAAATAAGTGAATAAAGAAACAAAAAACATGGCCTCTTTTCAAATACCATGTGGTATGTGGCTGACTATTCTGAGGTTTACTGTTCTTAATTACATTCTTAATTGCAAGTCATGTTGCCTCCATATTCCCCTGAGTTAAGTGCCTAGCACTGTAAGTAAAGTGCTAAAGGCTGAAAGGATAAGACCTTAATAAAGGCTTTGGGCTCAAGCATGAGCACAACAGAGAGAGAAAGACTTAGATTTGGAGGACCAGAATGGCTTTTCCCTCCTG
Organism: Macaca mulatta; assembly: GCF_049350105.2. NCBI lineage: Eukaryota > Metazoa > Chordata > Mammalia > Primates > Cercopithecidae > Macaca > Macaca mulatta. The sequence goes on along the minus strand of NC_133426.1, from coordinate 14,695,961 downwards.
TACAGATACGTGGCTTGTGCCAAGTTAATTAACCTCTGTAGACTTTGGCTCTCTCATCTGAAGCGGAAAGTAAGAATATTACCTACTTTATAGGGTTGTGTAAGAGAAAATGAGATAATCAATAAAAAGACCTTAGCACTTTGGCAGTACCTGGAATCATTTGACAATTCCTGGCAAATGATGAGAATGCCTTTCTAAAACAGTTTCCATTTTCTTTTCAGACATCACTCTGTGCTTCTGCCTTCCTTCCTGGTTACCCTGTTTTTTCTGCTGACGTTTTTTTTGGATGTCAATTCTCATCCTAGTTTATATTTCCCTCAAAAACAGAGTCCCAAACAAGGACTTGAGAGAAGGGTAATTTATTTGGGAAGTTTTTCACTGTTAGGGTTTCCAGATTTAGCAAATAAAAATCCAGAATGCCCAGTTAAGTTTTCTTTACAGATAAACAATGAATACTTTTTTAGTGTAAGTATATACCATTTGAGAGATATTTTTAGACATTTAACTGAATGTCCTATATTTTATCTGACAGCTTTATCCCAGGGGGCAGAGGGAAGAAAATGAGCAGTGTTCTAGTCCATTCAGTTTGCTGTAGCAAATGACCACAGACTGAGTGGCTTACAAACAATAGAAATGTATTTTTCAGTTCTGGAGACTGGGAAGTCCAAGATAAAAGGTGCCGCAGGTTCGATGTCTGGTGAGGGCCCTCTTCCTTCATAGATAGATGTATTCTCACCAGTGTACCCTCACGTGGTAGAACAGGCAAGGGAGCTCTCCCAGGCCTCTTTTATGAGGACACTAATCCCATTCATGAGGGCTCCACCCTTATGACCCAATCACCTCCTGAAGGCCCCACTTCCTAATACCATCATCTGGGGATTAAGATTTCAACATATGAATTTTGTGGGAACATAAGTATTCCAACCATAGCAAGCAGTGGGACATAAAGGAAAGATAATCTAAAAAAGAACATGTTAATGAGTCATTAAAGATCACTATTAACTAACTGAGGCTCAATCCTAGCAATCCTAAAACTGACCCTCTGAGAAACCACATAGAATAAGGCTCAGAATTGTCTTTTCTGTGGAAGGTGAGGCTAGTGCTTTCTTCCAGAAGATTGCCCTTGGGGGATTTAACTTCTCAGCATCTTTTTTTTTTTTTTTTTTTTTTGAGACAGGGTCTCTCACTCTGTCACCCAGGCTGGAGTGCAGTGCAGTGCAGTGGCATGAACTCGGCTCACTGCAGCCTTGGCCTCCTGGGCTCAAGTGATTCTCCTGCCTCAGCCCTCCAAGTAGCTGGGACTACAGGCATGTGCCAGTACACCCAGCTAATTTTTTTTTTTTTTTTTAATGTAGGGACAGGGTTTTGCCACATTGCCCAGACTGGTCTCGAATTCCTGAGCTCAAGCAATCCACCTGCCTTGGCTTCCCAAAGGACTTCTCAGCACTTATGAACTGCTCCTTGTTTGTACGGAGCAACCACCCACAGCTTCAGAAAAACCCTATTTGCATATTTCCATATGACCTTCATTTTTTTTATAGCCCTTTTCACAACTGTCATCAATTATTTTTGTGATTATTCCCTCCATTAAATTAAACTCCTCAAAGACAGAATCTTGTCTTTTTCACTTATGTAGTCCCAGAGCTTGGCACAGTGTCAACTCTGTTGACATAAGAAATATGTGTTAGTTGCCATTGCTGTGCAGTGGTTGTTCACATAAGAATAGTACTTTTAGACCCTGGGAGGTTGTAGACCCAAGTGACCCCAATGGGTGGTAAGATTAATGGTCTCATAAGTTCTCCATTGGGTGGAACGAGGTGCTTCTCCAAAGCTTCTAGATGTATTCCTCCCTATTTTTCCTGCCTCTCAATCTTAATGCCTGTGATCCCAACTGGTTGACTGTGTAACTCCACTCAAAATTAAATCTGCCACTATAAATATCTTTTGAGGTCTCCCTACTGTACATATAGCACCTACCACAGTAGATGCTGTGGAAGATGCACACATGAATTAGACAGGGGTCCTCCTCCTACTCTCCAAGAACTAACCATCCTCTGAATGAAACATGTGAAAAGCTTTAACACAGGGTAGAAATGAAGTGTAGGGATGGACTGCCTCTGTCTTCCCCACATCCCTGATAGGTTTTTGCACTAGTCTGCGAATTAAACATCCCTGTCCCACTTCCCAGAGCAATCCAGGTTTAGACAGGAAATACATAGGCACCTGACTTATGAGGCTGATCTGGAATGTGGTCCCTGAAGGTTCCTCCATTGCCGCTGTGAGGTCTGTGATGTTATCTGATGAGTGCAGACCACTGGATTCCTGTGTTCTCTCTGTGTCAGGTCACTCATCCTCCCCATTTATATCTAATTCTTGGCAACTGGGTACCCAGCCAGAGTTCTTCCTTTGCCCTAGCCTCTGTGTTGCCCAGAAGTAGTGTTATGCTTCTGCTTTGCTTTCCTCTCCATTTGTAGTTCCTCTTCCAGTAGTCTGTCTGGTTCCTAGCTCTTCTTGAAAATCCAGAGCCTATTTTTGTCCTCCTTCATAATACTTACTGCTAAAGTTTGAATGTTTGTCCCCTCCAAAACTCATTTTGAATCTTAATCCTCAATGTGGTAGTATTGAGGGGCAAGGTTTTTAAGAGGTGATTGAATCATGAGGACTCTGACCTCAGGAATGGGTTAATCCTCCCATGGATTAATAACTTAATGGATTAATGGGATGATATATTAATGGGTTTCTATGGGAGTTGGACTGGTAGCTTTATAAGAAGAGGAAGGGAGACCTGAGCTAGCAGGCTAAGCTTCCTTTCCATGTGATGCCCTGTACCACCTCAGAACTCTGCAGTCTCTATGAGCAAGAAGGCCCTCACCAGATCTGGCCTCTCAAACTTGGACTTCCCAATTTCTATAACTGTGAAAAATAAAGTCCTTTTCTTTGTAAATCACCCAGTTTCGGGTGTTCTTTATTATTTATTTATTTACTTTTTGAGACAAGTCTCATTCTGTCGCCTAGGCTGAAGTGCATTAGCACGATCTCTGCTCACTATATCCTCTGCCTCCTGGGTTCAAAAGATTCTCCTGCCTCAGCCTCCCAAGTAGCTGGGATTACAGGCACACACCACCACGCCCAGCTAATTTTTGTATTTTTAATAAAGACAGGGTTTCACCATGTTGGTCAGGCTGGTCTTGACCTCAGGTGATCCACCCGCCTCAGCCTCCTAAAGTGCTGGAGTTACATGGCATGAGCCACCACGCCCGGCCTCAGGTGTTCTTTTATAAGCAACAGATAATGGACTAATATACTCACTAAATCAAGTGTCCTATCACTGGATGAGTCACCAGCTGCCTATGGACAGGCTCCCAGACACTTGCCCATTGGGTCTTCCAAGGAGCGAGAGCCAGGGTCACCCATGAAAAACTTCATCTCCCAGAAAGGACAGGGATTACGTCCCTTGGTTCCTGAGAGTAAGCATTTGCCTGAACCGAAGCATAGGTCACTATGCCCTTGAACGCTATCCATACCCTGTAGCCACACCTCTTCTAACAGCCCAGTCTATCATTCTTTTGCCCAGCCAGGTTTAGTGCCAGGCCCCAGCTTCCATCCCCACCACGAAACCTGCCTGGCATGGTTTGTGTAAACCCACAAGCCTCATTAAGTGGTCCTAAAAGTTGGCACCCTGGGGGTTGTAGGCAAGGAAGAGAGTGACTTTGACTGACATGACCTGGGATCATTGGGAAAATGGCAGGTGCTCTGAAAATGAGTAGGACTTCCAAAGCTGGATAACCAGTATTGGGTGATTTCTCTCAGTAGCTATTTGAATCTATTAAAAAATACATCAGTCTTTACTTCTTTCTGTTTGCTCTCTGCTCACCGATATCTCTGTTGGAAATATTTAGGTGCCTCCAATATCCTTTTATGGTGAATCCTTCAGAATCCCAGAAGGTGGCAGAAGCTTTGAAATCACATGGGAAACAATTGCTCTCTATTTTGAATTAAATGGATTATTCCATGATAATGCTTCTCATTACTATGATTTTTTTTGGACATGAGAATTGTGGCATTTCTTTCACAAGCTAATTTGTTTGAGATTTTGCATTCATATGCAAATATTTAGCTTTGGGATCTGTATTCAATTTCTCAATTAAATTTTTAGGCAGAGCCAAATTAACTGTACAAACACATAGTATATTTGTAATTTTTGCTCATTTCAATCATGGTTTCAGTCAGCTCTAAACAGGACAATTTGTTTTCCCACCTACAGATGGTTTGCAAAACATAGAAAAAAAATAGTTTCAACTTTGTTGATTGCGTTTATATTTTTCCAGGAAAATTTGTAGTAGCATTATCTTATTTCCTTTAAATTTAATGTTTTCTTCAGATAATTTTATATATGAAGAGAGATACACCATGCTGTTTTAATAGAAAATTTTCAGAATTATTTCCTCCAAATTACCCCATCTCCCTTTCAGAGGAAATAAATTTACTTATGATATATGAATCAAATATAGATGTACTATTTTTCCATCCGTTTTTTTCTTATCTTAGAAACTAAACACAGACTCAATCAAAAAGAAAGCTATGCTTGCTATTAACATTGCTACATCAATATATTCCTTAAGGAGTGCTATGCTAAAATGCATTTTTGAGATTTAAATTTCTTATATCCTTGTATGAACTCTTCTAAGTCTAGCCAATCTATAAATTATATCCATTCAGTATTTTACACGTTTACCTGATCTGAAATGATAAAATAGGAAAATAGAGAAACTCAAGCTTTTACAGACTCTACTATAATGTCCATGGAATGGTGGTTTGGGATTAGAAACGAAACCAAAAAGCAACACTATTTTGATTTATTTGAAATGAAAAGTGTTGATATTTACCCTTACTGGTATGTTGTGCAGGCACCAAAACCTACTCTGTAATATTCAGGAAAAATTAAATATATACAGGTGAAAGATAACTGTAGACTTGTACCATCTGGAGACTAGGTTATAATGAGACAAACCTATTGCAATTTTCTCCAGCAAGGCCAAGGAGTTCTGAGTTCATCTGGCAGCTTCTTTTGGATCTAGGAAATTCAGAGCTGGCCAGTTAGTCTCCCTCTATCCTCATTCCCAGCATATACATCTGTATATAGGACTAAAGAAGAAAGGGAAGGAAGGAAAAGGATATGGTTGCCTACCATTCTCCATCTGTCCTCACCCTACAACCTTCCTGTACAGAGGTTGCCTTATTGAGTCTATTGATCTTAAAATTTCCCTTTCTCTTTCTATAACACATCTCCTATACTGAGTCATAGCCCCATCACTGACACTTAGTGTTTGACTGAAATCATGCTATTCAGATGAGAAAGAAGATTTTATCAGGGTGGCCTTAGACACCAGTTTCAGGATAGAGGAAGGGAGTTTCTGGGGAGCATGCATTTCATTTCCAAATGTATCAGTCAAAGTAAATCTAGCTGTTGGAAGATTCCTTATATTTAGTAAAAATCAATAATGTAATGTGCTCATACCATATTTCATCATGAGCAAGCTTTCAAGTTTCCTGTAGGCCTTTCCCCAGGCTCCCTATCAGAACTTGCATTTTCCTTTTGACCAAACCATTCCGCTGGAAATGCAGTCATGCAGGAGAATATTGCATCACTCAGTTAATCTCAGTGCCATAGGCAAATACCTTACCTCTAATTCTACAAAAGGTACCTCTTTTGCCCTTTCTAGTTAATTCCTCTACTCTTAAAGGTCAAAGTAAAAGTGATACTATGGATTTCTTTTTCTTTTCAGTGATAATGAAATGCTGTCAAACTATTCGGGGGCAGGGTATGTAAAGATGGTACAGGGATATGACAGAATGATATTAGGGAATATCTAGGTATCTGTATATCTTAGCCTGGGATTTACCAAAAGTAAAGCCTAAGGCAAAAGCTTATGTGCAGAGGGTTTACTTCAGCCTGGGATTTACCAAAAGTAAAGCCTGAGGAAAAAGCTTGTGTGCAGAGGTTTTACTTCAGACCTGTCTTTGTCCAATCAGGCTGCTATAACAAATTGCTGTAGACTGGATGGCTTATAAACAATGGAAATTTATTTCTTATAGATTTGGAGGCTGGAAATCTGAGATCATGTGCCAGCATGGCCAAGTTCTGGTAAGGGATGTCTTCTGGGTTGTAGACAGCCAACTTCTTCTTGTGTCCTCACATGGCAAAAGGGTAAGGGTCTCTCTGGGGCCTCTTTTATAAGGGCACTAATCCCATTCATGGGGACTCTGATCTCATAACCCAATTACCTTCCAAAGTCCCCGTCTCCTAATACTACCATACTGGGGATTAGGATTTCAACATATGAATTTCAGGAGGATACAAACATTCAGACCATAACAAGACCTGATCCAGAGACATGGGAGAGAAAGACTAGCATGTGTGTATGTGAGGGAGGATGAAGAGATCATGGAAAAATAAAAAGCCAATGCAAAAATATCTTATTGAGTCAGCTTCCACTATAGATTATTTGCACTTGATTACCTAGGACCCTCCCAGGAGACTCGTGAGATGCATCTCAGAACTGTCTGTCTAGAGCACCAACGAGAGAACCTTTATCCTTCAGTTGCCAACCCCACTGGCCAAGGATGAATCTATGGGTATTCTCATTCCTATACACACTTCCTGGTTATATGTGCATGAGGGCCAAATGGACTTGTCTGAGTGGCTTATGCTGTGCTGTCACAGAAGCCTCAGCACAGGAAGAGGCATGGCTTGTGGCAAGACACTGTCAACTTGCATCTCTGTGAAGCTGCTGGCCACCACAGCACAGAAAACATGACCAAAACGCTGTGCCAGCCTTCCTTGGGATGCTTCATTAGTTATGAAAAGCAAGCTGTTCCCCTAACCTAGATCCATCCCTGCAAAATCATTTTTATTAACTCATAAGAACTCCACCAGAAATTTACCTTTTATACATATAGACCATGGAATACTACACAGCCATTAAAACAAAGAGTAAAATCATGTCCTTTGCAGCAACATGGATGCAGCTGGAGGCCATCATCCTAAGTGAATTAATGCAGGAACAGAAAACCAAACCTCGCATGTTCTCATTTGTAAGTGGGAGCTAAACACTGGGTACACAAGGACATACAGATGGCAACAATAGATATTGGGGACTAATAGAGGGGGAGAGAAGGGGAAAAGAGTTGAAAAACTTACCTATTGAGTCCTGTGCTCACTACCTCGGTGATGGGATCAATTGCACAACAAACCTCAGCATCGCTCAGTATACCCATGTAACAAACTTGCACAGGTACCCTCTGAATCTAAAATAAGAGTTGAAATTATTTTTTAAAAATCCTAGTTTGCTGAGAGCCTTTTAAAAAACAAAAATTATGAATGGAAAAGAAAAAATTATCTCATAAATTTCCCAAAGCTATCATATAGTCACCCATAAAATAAAAATATCCTATTTGTTCCCATGCCACAGTATGTTCTACATAATCTCTGTTTAAAAAAAAAAAAAAATCTTGGCCAGGCACTGTGGCTCACACCTGTAATCCCAGCACTTTGGGAGGCCGAAGTGGGTGGATTACTTGAGCCCAGGAGTTTGAGACCAGCCTGGGCAACAATGGTGAAACCCCATCTCTACCAAAAAAAAAAAAAAAAAAAGCAAAAAAGCTGGGCATGGTGACATGTGCCTGTAGTCCCAGCTACTTGAAGGCTGACGTGGGAGGATTGATTGAGCCCTGGAGGTCAATGCTACAGTGAGCCGTCATAGTGCCACTGCACTCCAGCCTAGGGGACAGAGTCTCAAAAAGAAAAACCTTAATATGCCTATTGTTGGTGAATTCATTATTACATTGTATTAGTCAGAATCTTTGGGCTAATACAGTGAAAGAAACATGACTCAAATAATCCAAGGCAAAGAAAACAAAAGAATAATTTTAGTGGTTTGGTTTGCATAATAATCAGGAAGTCTTAGGGTAAAATTAACTGAAGGCTCATCTATATCCAGGGTCTCAAATGATGCCACCAGATCTCCCTCTTCCTCTCTCCCTTCTATCTCTCCTCCTGTCTTTTTCCCTATGTCTTGACTGCTAACCATGTTCAACCACATAGCTTGTGATCCAAAGTCTTGTGTGAGTATCTGTTTGGGCCTTAGCCCAATCACTGTTGGAAGAAATATAAGATATCATGATTAGCAAGTTGTCTGAGTCTTTTCAAGCTGCTACAACAGAATACCTTAGATTAGGTAGCTTACAGGCTACAGAAATTTATTTCTCACAGTTCTGGAGGCTTGGAAGTCCAAGATCAAGGTACCAGCAGATTCAGTGTCTGGTGAGGGCTGGTTCTTCATAGTGCCTTCTCACTGTGTCCTCATATGGTGGAAGGAGCAAGGCAGTTCTCTGGGGTCTCTTTTATAAGGAGCCCATTTTATAATCCCTTTCATAAGGGGCCTATCCTCATGACCTGATTACCTCCCAAAGGCCCTACTCCTAATACCATCACCTCGGTGATTAGGATTCAGCATATGAATTTGGGGGAGGACACAAACATTCAGACCAAAGCACAAGGCCTGGGTCAAATGCCCACTTTTGCAGCCCAGATAATACTCTAGGGTTGTCAGTCCCATCAGAATCAAGTGCACTGTGAGAGTGACAGGTCCCAAAAGAAAGAGTTGTGCCAGGCGTAAAAAGCCATGACTTCCAATGCGTTCCCACGAGCAAGGCTTCTGGTAATGCCTTCCCTTTCAAGTAACAAAACTTTGTACTTTTAATTTTTATAAAAGTACTTATATAAATGCATAACACTCTCTTGTTTTATGCTTTTTTGCTTTCCTTACTTTTTTCTCTCTCCTTCTGACCTTCTCTGTTCATTTTACATTTTTGTCCCCATAGATAACTAATGTTAACAGTGTAATACATATAATTGTTGTATGTTTTTTCTTCATGCTCATATAATCATAACAAACATACATATGCATATTATATAGACACAGATATGTGACCCATAAATTACAATAAATTTGCCCTCTAAGGGACATCTGGCAGTGTCTGTAGATATTTTTGGTTTTCACAGCTGAGGGGAAGCTACCAGCATGTAGTAGTAGGTAGAGACCAGGGATGCTATTCAACAGCCTACAGTGCACAGGACAGTTCCCCACAACAAAGAATTATCCAGCCCAAAATGGCAACAGTATAGAGTTTAAGAAACTTTGATATGTGCACATACATGTAAGTTTTGGTCATTGTTTATAAAATTGAGATCATATTAAACCCACCTTTCTGGATCTTGTTTCTCTCACTCAATACTACCTTATTAAAATAATTAAAAAGAAATTGGTATAGCATGAGTTAACTGCATAATGGTTGCTTACTATTTCATATGATTGTAATCTAACCATTCACTGCGGACAATTAGAACTTAATTCTGTTGGGGAGCTCTCAGAGAAAACATGCTTCAGGATCTTAATATCCAAGGGTTAGGGAGTTGGGATATTTATACCAATTCCTACCTGAGATTGGTTGTGGGCTACTCTTAGAGAGCGTTAATTCCTCAGTACTTTGCAGGTGTGTCAAAGCAGGCTCCAGGAACAATCTTGGACAAAGAAATGCATGCACTGCCTATTGGAAGGTAGGCTGGTAGGCAATGAGGCAGTAAGGAGAGCAGATGGGGTCTGGGCACTGCTGACATCTGCCGTAACCCTTGAAATATGTATCATTATTTGTAGTACTCTTATTTTTGTGGGAGAGTCTTTTAATAGAGGGATTGCTAAGTGTGTTAGGGTAGTCATACTTCTCCACAGAAATAGAGCCAATAGGAGAGATAGATAGAGATATATATGATTTAAAATTAAATATTGACAAATCTCTATAAATTTTAATATATACAGAGAGAGAGAGAGAGAGAGAGATTATAAAGATTTAGCTCATGATTGTGGAGGCTAGGGAATTCCTTGATCTGGCATCTGCAAGGTAGAGACCCACGAAAGTCAATCTGAGTCCAAAGGCCTGAGAACCAGGAGAGCCAATGGTGTATGTTCAGTCTGAGGGCAGGAGAAGACCAATGTCCCAGCTCGAGCAGTCAAGCAAAGAGTGAATTCTCCCTTCGCCTGCCTGTTTGTTCCATTCAGGTTCTCGAGGGATTGGATGATGCTCACTCACTTTGGGGAGGGCCATCTGCTTTACACAGTTTACTAATTCAAATGCTAATCTCGTCTGGAAACACCCACACAGACACAAGAATAATGTTTAGCCAAATATCTGGGTACTCCTATGGCCCAGTCAAGTTGACACAAAATTAACCATCTCACTGAGTTAAAGTATATATTTATATTAATTTCAATCAATCCTACCTGATTGCTTTCCAAAATAATTTTCATAATTCACATTTCTACCAGCAAATTTTGTAATTGCTATTTTCCCCAGTATTCCTGTCAGCAACAAATATTATGAGCCTTTAAAATTGTTGTCAGTCTGACAAATATAACATGATATTTTGTTACTTAAAAAGGTGTTATCCTAATATTTTTGTTTGGCCAAATGAATTTGCCCTCCTGAAAACGTCTCTTCAGATTCTTCATCCATTCTTTTTGTAGGTTATTTTTTTCCTTTTTGAAAATTTTTAAGAGTGTTTTGTGTGTTATTTATACTAAACCACTATCTGTTCTCTGTGTTACATAAAAGTTTTTCAAGTCTATTGTTTGTGTATTAAGACTTTGTTAAAATGTTTTTTGTAACACAGAAGTTTTTATAGGACACTTTCTGGATATAATATATTTTGATAAATCAAAGATATCAAAAATCTTTATTATTTATCACTAAAATTTTTTAAAAAACACTGGCAATTAAATTGAAACAATGTTTTGTTATGAATTCAAATTTTAGTTGTAGAAGGAACTTTTTCTGATCTTTAATATTGACAGTATAATTGTGGGGCACACTAAAGAACATTGGGTTTTGTTAGCATTGTTTACTTGACTCTTATATTTCCTCTACTCAATTATATGTCCCTAGAAGTTTAGCATCAGCTTCTGTTCAGAGTCAGCAGGAAGTCTCTGACATATTGATTTTAGGCTCCTTAACAATAGCACCTCATTGGTATGACAGTGGCCTCTCATACCTTTGAAATGTATTTTATCTTTTCCAAAAAGTTTGGCAATTTCTCCAGTCTGTGTTGCAAGGCTTGGTGTTGATAGGCAATATTTTCTTATATATCTCAACTTCAAAATGTAATGTAGTTTCATCCACTTGTGAGTACTTGCCTTCCTGGTCCCATAAAGCACTTGGTTGTTGCTCTGTGTGAAGTGTGGAACTGGTTATTCTTACAGATAGTAATGATGATTTGCTTCTCTATAACAAAGTCACATCTATACTGTTTGTATGCCTCAATAAGTATTTGTTAAATGAATTAAAGCAAAGAATGACCTCTATACCTTATTTCATTTAAATTTTTCTCTCTCATAGAGTCTTTTAAAATCACTAGTCTGGATTTTACCTTTTCTCTTTCCCTTCCCACATTTTTAAGTATAATAGCTTTATTGAAATATAATTCACACACCTTACAATTCACCAATTTAATGTGCAGAATTCAATTGTTTTTATTATATTCACAGATATGTGCAACCACCACCACAATCAATTTCAGGACATTTTTATTACCTCTAAAAGAAAGCCTTGTTATAAAAGAGAAAGAAAGGAATGTTTGTGCCTTGCTTTCATTTGTGAAGGATAACTTAACGAGTAAAGAATTCCATGTTGTCAGTTAAAGGGAAAAAAATAAACCTTCACACCCATTAGCAGTCACTTCCTAGTTTCCAGAACTCCCAGCCCTACACAACCACTAGTTTATGTTCCATCTTGCATATTTGCTTTCTTGGATGTTTCATACAAATGGAATCATATAGTATGTACATTTTGTGACTGGCTTCTCACCTAGCATATTTTTAAGGCTCATCCATATTGTAGTATGTATTAGTATTTCATTCCTTTTTATTACCAAATAATATTTCTTTGTATCGATAGACTACATTTTATTCATGCATTCATCAGTTAATAGCCATTTGGGTTGTTTCCACTTTTTGGCTACTATAAATAATGCCCCATGTTTTTGTGTGGACGTATGTTTATATTTCTCTTGGATACATACCTAGGAGTAGAATTGCTGAATCATGTGGCAATTCTATGTTTAACTTTTTAAGGAATTTGCATCTCACCAGATGTTTAAGGTAATATCTTTATAAAAGGCAGCAGAAACAAGGAGAAGAATGATAAAGGAAGGGTGTTCAGAGGGCAATTATGATCAATATGAAAAAAGACAGCTGATGAATACATAATTCCTTAAATAATGATTGAGCACCTGCCATGTGCTAAAGTGCTGGTCTAGGTGCCAGGGCTACTGCAAGAGAGGATAGACAACAAATAAATTAGGAAATAAATAAACAATGATTTCAACTAGTGAAAAATGCTAAGAAAATAAAACAAGATGATATGATGGGGGAGGACAGGAGAGGATAACATTAGATAGGAGAGTCAGGAAGGACTTTCTAAGGAAACCTCTTTTGAGGCTGAGACCTGAAAGGTAACAAGGTGCTCCTATTGTATCTTTGCAAAGCAGTTGCACTAATTCACTGAAATATTTTATCTTCATTTGACAACTTAGGAAAAAATAAAAGATGAATAATAGTATATCATTGCCTGCTACTATTTGAGTGGAAAACATGAAATGATATCCTTTAAAACTTTCTATAAAGTGGAATAAATTGCCATTTGTGTACATTTTTCTATATATAAAAATGTAAAAAATTTATATATTAAATATATAACATATGTTATATATAATATATATAACATATGTGTATATAACATATATAACATAATTTATATATTAAATATATAACATATGTTATATATAATATTATATATAACATATTATATATAACATATACTTATCTCTCTAAGAATATATAATATTATATATAATATTATATATAACATATGTAATATGTATTATATAGCATATATTATACATAATGTATATTATATATAACATATATGTCCATGGAAGGTCTACATAGCACTGCTTATTGCTCCACAAGAGCCTTACCACTCCTTTCTTTGCTTAAAGAACACTGGTTTCCCTCTAAAGCAAGTGTCCATATACTTTAGTGAATATATATAATACAATATAATATAATATATAATATATATTTTGTATTACATTCTATTGTATATTTTTACATTGTAATACAATTATATAATATGTTATATAACATGTAATGCAATTATATAATTGTATTACATAATATGTATATTACATATTACATATATGTATATTACATATTACATTATATTACATATAATATAATACAATTATATAATATATATTATATAATATTGTGCAATACAATTATATAATATATATAAATATATATATCTATAAATGGAATGTCGCATTGCTGCCTATGCTGGTCTCAAACTTTTTGCTTCAATAAATCCTGCTGCCCTGGCCTCCCAAAGTGCTGGGATTACAGGAGTAAGCCACCGTACCCAGTTAATGTTCATTTTTTCTATCCCTTTTATTTTCTCGGAATTGCAGTCATTACATTTGGTAGGTGTGAACTATCATATCTCTATCTTTATTGTAAAGTAAATTCCATGATTGAGGAATCTTCTATAGTCTCCTTACTGTGTACCCACAATCTGTGGTTAACATTCTTTGGTATATTATTTGTGGAAATTCTCAGCAAGAGACAAAACAATCTCTTTCTACAGTAGCAGTTAATCCAGCAAATTAAAATATGAAGTGTTATCAGCATCCATATTTGTCCAAGGATATGGACCAAAAGACCAAAGTAATTTGAGTGTTCACTAGCAAAGAAAAGATAAGCTTTGTTCTGGGTAGCTGTAAACCACAACAACAGACAATTAGTCAGGTTTCTATCAGGTTACATTGCACAAAGCATACCCAGGATGGTTTGATTAAACCTGAAGCCTCCCTAAAGCTGCGAAGCTGAATTTAGATATAGAATTGCCTGAAGGTAAGACAATAAACTGAAAAGCAACTGTGATTCTATCTTAGTCTGTCTCACACCCTGCCTGTTTTAATGCTTCCCTCCTTGCCACTATCCCACTTTTTCTGGAATTTATCCCCACAAAGACCATTTTCGGAAGATTTTGTTGGACAGCAACATTCATTCATTCAGCAAATATTTATTGAGCACCTTCAGACAAACTGTCTTCCCACACAGATCTTACATTACAGTGATGGGGGAAGAAAATAAACAAGGAGCAAATAATACAGTTTTTAAAAGGGATAAGAACTATAAAGGAAAAAAAGAGCAAGATAGTGAGGAAGAAATTGAGGATGTGGGGTGAAATTTAGGTTGGCCATGGAAGGTCTACATAGCACTGCTCATTGCTCCACAAGAGCCTTACCACTCCTTTCTTTGCTTAAAGAACACTGGTTTCCCTCTAAAGCAAGTGTCCATATGGTTTAGTGAAAGGCAGGCCCATCTCCACCTCAAGGGGTAAATCTTAACTGGTTTGAGCCTATTGTGGTGGTTCTATCTCTCTTGCCAGCGATTGGTTTAGGATTGGGACAGTGAGGCAATCTTGGTCAAAGAGATTCAAGGGAAAGTTGGCTGGAGACTTCTGGAACCATTGTCCCCCATTTTACACAAAGGCATGAGGAAAATATATTGTCTCCTTCAGCCTTTAGATGTTTGAGGAGTGATGCTTGGAGCCTTCACTTGGTGTGAAGCTAGAGGCTTCTTGCAACTATGAGAGGGAAGACTGAAGATGGAAAAGCGAAAAGATAGAAAAAAATTTGAGTCCCAGAAATCTCTGAATCACTTAATTGGTATACTCTGGAGTCACACTACCTCTAGACTTCTTATTAATTGACATAAATACGTTCCCTTATTATTTAATTCATTTGAGTTAGTTTGTCTATTGCTTACAGTCCAAGGCATCTCTATAAAAGATAGTATGTGAGTGGAGATGTGAATGATAGAAGAGCAATTCAACTGAAAGTCGTCTTGCTCTCTTAGTTCATCACTATGTGATCTTCTTCCAAGAGAACCACAGGACCAAGATATGAGCAGACCTAGATGACTGTTGTAGGACCCCAGGCATCTAGGCAATGTCTTGTTTATAATTGCCACATGGAGGGATCCTAGAGTCTGGAAAGCTTAGCAAAGTTCATGATTTTATAATTAACTTCGTTGTAAGCATAAGTGATTTTAAAAATGGGTAAGATATTCTGGGTTAATGATAGTCCTGGGAGTCTGGATCCAGAAATGAACATCCTTTTGGAGTAAAAACTCAGTGTTATCGAGTTTTCAGGACTGTTTAGATTTTATTATACTTATCTCTCTAAGAATACATTCATTATGGAAAGTCCTATAAGAGATATGACCTTATTTCAAATCATAAGCTAACAGCAGCCAAATATTACAGGTATTCATGCCTCAAATAAGAGTAGAGGTAATGCTGATTACATAGAATGTATGGGAAATATTGAGGTTATGGAAGATAACCAGGTAATAACCTGGTTATTCAAGTGCAATCTACTTATAGGAATGCCATTTATTTACTTATTTATTTTAAACCCAACTCTCCAGATTTTAAAAAACTTAAAAATCCTTTCACCTTTATCTTATTTTTTGTAAAAGTGATATATGGATTCATCCTATGTGGACAAAATAAGACAATATAAAAAAAA
Source organism: Macaca mulatta (assembly GCF_049350105.2). Taxonomy (NCBI): domain Eukaryota; kingdom Metazoa; phylum Chordata; class Mammalia; order Primates; family Cercopithecidae; genus Macaca; species Macaca mulatta. Next base: position 14,680,252 of record NC_133426.1, on the reverse strand, counting down.
AAAGACCTCATTAATTCTCATGCACTCCTATCTGCAGACATAATAATAATTAGGATTAATTGAGAACTTAATATGCACCAGAGATTGTGTTAAGTGCTTTTATATTATTTAATCTCATACCCACCTCATGTGGTTGATACTGTTATTATTCCTGTTTTCCAAATAAAGAATCTGAGGCCCAGAGAAGTTAAGAAACTTTCCCAGGACTCCTCATAAGTGATAGGGAGGGGATCAAAACCTGGGCAGTCTAATTGCAGGGCACATGCTACTAAACTCAGTGCTTTTCTCCATTGATATAAATCCTCTTCATTCCTGTCATAAACATGAATCACCTTGCATTAAGCATGTATGTAGGTGTTTGTATTTACTATTTTTTGACAGATTAGAAGTTGGTGAATAGCAAATGCCAAAAGATATGGGGCACAAAATGGAGCTCTGAGATGGTTGATGAAAGATGACAAAGATGCAAGGAGGAGCAAAGGAAGAAATGATTGGGGAACAAACTAAAACGAATAAAGGCAATTAGAGAATTAAATGTGTAAGCACTGTGATAATCATGGAAACAAGAAAGGATGCAATGAGATGGTGTCTCTATACAATTTCTGAAAGGGTCAGAGACTGCAGAGAAAAAGGGATTTTTAGTTCTCTTCATGCCACATAATAGTATTGTGTAGTTGTTTTGAATACATTTTTATAGACAAAGATTCCTAATCCTGTGGTCAAATAGCCCTTGAATTCTAGATACTTGGCTGAATTGTACTGCTCATGCTGATGATTATGTGATGAAAACATTGTACAGTGGAATCTACAACGTAACTATTCCCAAGAGGGCAGTCTAAATAATGAGGAGGGCACAGTTCTATTCCTTGGCTAGTAACAACAGGCAATATCCATAGCAACCACAGCAGCAATCTCTTCATAAAACCTCATGTGTATTGTGTGTGTGCTTGTGTGTGTTTAGAATGTATTAAATAAATGTTGATTATTGTGTTTAGAAAAAAAGTTATGAGAATACGCCTGTGATAGACATCTATCACTGCCTACTCAAGACCATTCCCTCTTTTTCATACCTATCAAAACTCTAATTTTACTTAGGCAAAATTGGGTCCATAACTTGGGGGTGAACCATGATGGATCTAAACCATAAAACCAGTCTTATTCTCTTTTGGTCAGCGATATGTTGAGCGATGAGTGTGTGACTCAGTGTGACAAAAGAAATGGAATGGAAAGTCTGTAGGGGAGCTTCTGGGGAAGCAAAAGTTCAAATCTATATAAAGAAAATGCTTTTTGCTCATCCCTCCACTTCCTGCTTTGGATATTGTCTTGAGGATGTTATGTTTAGAGCTGGGCCAATATAAACAAGGAAGGTAAAGGCATGCTCCTTGATGACATCATTACACTGCCAAGCTAATCCTGGGTCACCTACCAACAGACTTCATGTAACAAATAGTAAATGTCTTCATGTTAGTTGGGTTTTCTGTGACTTGTATCACCTAAAAAAGACAACAAATGAAGAAGTGAATGGATGAATGCTGAACTACATTCATATAAACATACCTGAATTATTTATTGTATTTTTTATGACTCATTATTATATCTTAAATACACATATTGACTGGCATTCAATCAATACTTATTAAAATTATTGAATAAATAAATGATGAATGGAAATGAAAAGACTAAAATCAAAATCTAAGATAAACTTTACTGGATAAACTTTTACAATTGTTCCATAAAACAACGTATTATAATGTCTAAGATCGGCAAGTATTCAGAACTGTTGCAAATCACCAAATACATTTTTTATTTGACTGGATATATGCTACATTTAAGAAATGGAATGCAAATAAGCAGAGACTAAAAGCTTCTGCTGGCTCTGACATAAGGTATTTTGGCAGAGGACAAACTCAATAGTGAAACTAAAGAATTCATTGTAAATTGAAGACTGATCTAAAAATTCAGCTTACATCATCTTTTAATGTATCTCAATCACCTAGAAGAATATATGTAGCATTATGAGGGAATATGTTGATCTCTTACTCCCATTTGAAAATGAAATTCTTCCATATCATTATTACTTAAATACTGTCTAAAGAAGCCAAGCATGCCTCATCCTTTAGTCTTTCCTGCTTAGCTTCTCAGCATGTTGTTTTAGATAAAAAACTATACAATAAATCATTTGATGCATGTAATAATTTTTATATTTTTGCTAAATTTTTGCCAATTAATACATATAGGTAATAATCATGATTACAGATTGTGTGGGAGTGAAGAAAACATAAAGTGCAGAAGTTGACATATCTAACAATGGCCCCAAAGATGAGTAGTCAGTTTGTCAAATTGATTATCCTTTTTAGAACTTATATGCTCATCCTCTCACTCTCATTTATTTCCTTCCCATAGACTTTTAAACGTCACCCTTTAAAACAACAAAATAATCACTCCTAACCTTGCATCTTAATCTAGCCAACTTCAAATCTTCCTTGTACTCATCTCCAAACTTCCTGAGTTATCCATACTATTTGAAGGCAGATGAAGTCAGTGCCTCACCCAACTCCTCTCAGCACTCAGCTTCCAGTCCAGTCCAGTGGCATCTTATTAGGTTGATGCAAAAGTAATTGTGGTTTTTGCCATTAAAAAATACTTTAAGCTGCCAGGACACCCTACCTGGGGACTTCTCTCCAGTCTAGTGCAAGGCACTCCAGAGGGTTATGGGAATTTGTACCCCTGAGAATATCTCTCAGCCAATGATGGGTGGGAGCTGGAGGATAAATATGCATGTCTTAGTCCCTGAGTGAGGACAAGCCTAACTCTGAGGTGTGTTCTACATTGTGTCCCAGAGGTCCCCAGCAGGGCTGAATCTCAGTTAACCACAGCAACAATCTGCTCAGTACCTCACCCTTTACTCTCTTCCTTCCTTTCCCTTCCCTTCCCTTTTCACTTACTCTTGCTTCCTAGGATTGTCTTTCCCCCAAAACCCACTTCAACTCAAATTCTTGTCCTAGGATCTGCTTTTGGAGGAGCTCAACCTAAGACATATCCAACATATCCACTTCCATTTCATCTCCTCTCATCACTCTCCAACCACTCCCACATGGGTTCTGTTCCATCACATCATAGAAAATCTCCATGTCAATGAATGCAAAGGGAATTTTCAACCCTTAGTCTATAAGCGACATTACACAAATTAATTGCATCCACCTTTTTGAAACATGCTCTTGATACTTTGACACTGTATACCATTGGTTTTCCTTTTACCTCTCTGCCTATTTCTGCCTAGTTTACCTTGCAGGCTCATCAGTGTTGAAGTTCCTCAAGGCTTGATTCTGCAACTACTCTTCTTACTCTAAATTTTCTCTAACTGATTTCATCTACTTCTTCATTTTCAGTTACCACTCATAAGGAAATGAGTCACACATTCGTATCTTCAGCTCAAATCTTTGGTCTGCATTCCAGATTTGCATATCTAATGTTCTAGTTTATGTCTCTTCAATATCTTAAATGCATCTCAAACTCAACATGATCCAAAAGAAAATATGATTTTTTCCACCAACACCCTGTACCATCCTATTGGTTTCTATTTCTGGGACGTTAACAGTATCCATTCAGCTTTGAAAAGCTGAAACCTAGTAATCATTCTCAATTCATCCCTCTCTTTCATCATCATCCCACAACATGTCTAACCCATCATTGATTCAATCCTTTTGATTTTACTACCTAAATATTTTTGAAACCATTGACTTCTGTCTCTTACCATCTTCTGAACCTCTGCAAACACCTCCTAACTTGCTTGCCCACTTGCCCTCTACCAGTCTGTGATTCATTACCAACAGTACAGTCAAAGTGGTATAATTATTTCCACCCTCATCCCCACCTTCAGGTTTAAAACACTTTAAAGGCTTTTCATTACTCATCAAGTAGACATGAGATCTACTCCCACAAGATTGTGCCCATCTGGCCTCTACCTGTTTCTTCAGCCTCATCTTGTCCTAGACTTTCCCTTCATCAAACTGGTCTGGCCATAGTGACTTTTCTTTTGTTCCTTCATACATAGTCCTTAGCATGAGGTCCTTGTATATACTGTTTTCTCTTCTTAAAACACTTCCTTCCCCCTTTCATTTGTTCCACACTTACTAATTTTTCAGATCTTAGATGGATTGCTACTTCCTTAGGAATGTTTTCGTTCATCTATGTGACCAGGCTAAATCCTAACATAAGTTTTCATCACACTACATATCTGTCTTAAATTGCAATTATTACAGCTGAGATTCATAGTTATTTGTTCAATAAATGAATAACTGCATTGAATGAGTGAATGAAGAACAGTTATAATCCCAAAACTAAAGGAATCTTATTTTCTTCTGTTATGGGCTGAATTGTGCCCCACTCCCCAATTCATGTGGCGAAGCCTTAACCTCCAGTACCTCAGAATATGACTATTAATAGGGTCTTTAAAGAGGTAATTAAGTTAAAATGGGGTCATTCAGTCATTACTTGATATGACTGATTGGTATTCTCTCTTTCTTTCCTTCTTTCCTTCTTTCTTTCTTCCTCCCTCCCTCCTTCCCTCCCTCCCTCCCTCTCTCTCTCTCTCTCTCTCTCTCTCTCTCTCTCTCTCTCTCTCTTTCTTTTCTTCTTTCTAACAGAGTCTCACTCTGTCACCTAGGCTGGAGTGCAGTGATGCCATCACTCCTCACTGCAGTGCACCCTCAACCTTCCAGGCTCAAGTGATCCTCCTGCCTCAGCCTCCTGAGTAGCTGAGACTACAGGAGTGCACCACCACGCCCAGCTAAATTTTGTATTTTTTGTAGAGACGGGGGTTCACCATGTTGCTCAGCCTTGAACTCCTGGACTCAAGCAGCACTTTCTTATAAGAAGAGAAGATTAGGACATAGAAAACACAGGCAGAGGGATGACACACAGACACAGACACATAGAGAAAACAGCCATCTGCAAGCCAAAATGAGAGGCCTCAGAAAAAAACAGCCCTGCTAACACCTTCATCTTGGACTTCTGGCCTTCAGAACTGTGAAAAAATAAATTTATGTTGTTTAAGCCACCAGATCTGTGGTACTTTGTTATAGCATCCCTAGCAAACGGATACATCTCTTTTACCTCAATGGGTTGGTGTGCAATATCTTGGAATGCACCCAACACCATCTCATGCCTCAAAAACTCTTCTCACATACTTTGCCAAATACAGCTTCTGACTGCCAGGATGTTCCCATCTGCTCTAAAAGAAGCAGTATTCATCACTGTCCCATGTGTTCAGTGTGAAAGCCAATCTTTATAAATTGAGGGATGAAATAACCTTGGTGTTATGTGTAGTACCCTTACTATATGGATATGGATCAAAAGTATATGAAAGAAGTCTCTTAAGGCAGTACTTTTTAAGGAAGCCGCCTTTAAGCCATTTGACACCTTTGTTGTTAGGAGAATATACTGTTTCCTTATTTTTTTAAGAATAAACAATATTTCCTACAAATCTTGTGACAAAGAATCCTAATATTCCTACTTTGTTTTGCTCAGAGCAGACACAACAACTGGTAAAGTCTCATGTTTGAAATTATAAGATAGATACTTTAAATGGAAAGATAGCATTGGTTAGGAGTAGGATATTATAGGGCTTTCTATTTGTTTATTTTTAGAGAATTAGAGATATTTTGGAGAATGTCGTGACTTATTAATTTGTGAATATGATAGTATTAATAGTAGGACAAGTGTTCTCTTTGAGTATGTTGTATTATTTCTGTGAGAGATGCTATAAGTGGCTAATAGCCTAACTTTAAAAGCTAGCCATCTTTTCAAATATGATTAATATTTCTCTTTTTCTTAATGCTCCATTAACTAGTGCAGAGTAAGTGGTCCTACTGCCAAAAGCCTTTTTCATTAAATGGAAAATACATTTACTCACTCTGTGAATTAATTAAAGCCATATGGAATTTAGAGCAGAAAATTCTGACTTACACATTTTGTTTTAGAGGGATTTAGAAAATATAGAGCCATTTGTGCCCAACAGGACTCCCATATGCTTTCATATCTTAAAACAAAAATACAGAAACAAACGTTTCAACTTTTTCTCAACTACCACAATTTTCATGTGTATGATTACAGCAAGATTCCAAGTTGTATGTCATTAATAGCAATGAGATACACTGAACATCAAAACCTTTGGAAGGACAGGGATTCTTTGATGGGTTTTCTCCTAATTTCATAAATCTCTAATATTTTAGAAGTTTGAATATGGGAATGGGGGCTGGCTACATGGTTAGTTTAAATGATGGATGATCAGCACTAGTTGAAGTAATTGTACTTCCATCTTAATGATAGACAATTTATTGAACACTTGCTATGTGCCAGAACTCTGAATAACAACAATTAACATATACTGAGTAGTTATCTGTGTGTTAAGCACTAGACATAGTAATTTAAATATATTATTTCATTTGATCCTCACTATGACTTGTTTTATAGGAAAGGAAACTAAGGTATAGAGATGCTATAATTATCCCAGAGACATGTGACATATAGCTAGTAAACAGTGGAGCCAAAAATATAAAACCAAGAAAATGTAAATTTTTAACCATTAAGATATATTACCTCTCAACATGTCTCTTATATCTTTGTCTATGTATGTATGTATCTATCTACCAAATTTCACTTAATCTTCACAAAAACCTTAAAAAGTAGGCACTATTAATCCCATTTGTGACAAATGAAGCTCAGAGGCATTATTAATAACTTGCCCACGAGGTCAGGGGTAGATGAGAACATAGCCTGGCTGACTCCTGAGCACTTGCTTCTGGCATATAGTGGGTTATACTTGCCTTAGTAGGCAGGAATGGCTATTGTCCTCCCAATGCTCATTGTGTGCCCTTGACCTGGTTAGGGCTCCTCCCCAAAGTGGATGAAATGAACGGGGAAAGATGAGTATGGAGCCACTAGGGTTCGTACCATCTGAATGACGATGTACTCTTGTCAAAGGATTAGAACAGTTCCTTAGACAGATGGTTGGCCAAAATTTCCCCAAATGCCAAGAATTTGGCAGCAGTTGTTGGGGGAGGGGCCATTTTGTCTTGGGATTTTGGTTCTAAAGTCTAAGATGATTGCTCTGTGGGGACTAACTGGGCCCACACTTGGGCCCATCAAGATGCAGGGAATTCCTGAGAGCTCAGATTGTAACTTATAGCAAAATTAATTCCCCCTCATGGAGACTAAAGAACTCATTCCCCTAGCTCCTAAAAAAGTTGATGACTGACAGATCACAGCTGAGTCTCACTCCAGAAGTTGTTCTTGGCCGAGGAGAATCACTTCATCCGAGGTTATGTTTCCTTCGGTAGCAGGGAGACATCCCCTATCCAATGAATGGTTGATGCAGGGGCATAAAGATATTCCTAGTTGCAATTCAGGATATCTCTGCAAAGCCATCCCAGCTCCAGAGATACTAGGGTGACCACCCTGGGATCCTCTTGTGACTGTCTGAGGCCCAACTTCTTCCACCCAGCCTGATTCCTTCCCTTCCCTCACACATGTTGATTCTAAGACCATGTCCCAAAAAATTTCCTATGTGCTAATCCCCATCTCGGAATCTGCTTTTCAGACTTTCCCTAATGCCTGAGACACCAGGTTTTAGGAGAAATGTAGAGGGTACTGTCACCTCCCATAATTACTTCTCTTTCCCTCACCTACTTAATGAATCATAGAGAGGGTCTGGAGAAATGGTGCCAAAGATGATGGACAAAATAAAGCTGACTGAGATCACAGCCAGCATACTAGATTTACTCAGAAGCTCCAGTAGTTTAAACACATTTGTCAGAGATGGCAGCCACAATATCTGAGACAGAGTGGAGTAAAGCTGACCTGTGCTATAATGAACACTTCTCTTTTTAATTTGTGGGAAAATTTGTTTGTATTGAAAGAAATTCTTTAAAACTCTCTACTCCAGTGTCTAGTTGTTTTTTCTCTTTTTCTCTCTCCCCTCCCTCCCTCTCTCCCTTTCTTCCTCCCTCCCTTGCTTCTTTTCTCGCTTGTTTACTTGCCTTCTCACTTGTTTACTTGCCTGCTCACTCGCTCTCTTGCTTTTGTCAGAGCTTCTGCCTTCACCAGAACTTTTAGCTAATAAAAATGTGTTTGCCAAGCCAACTCCCAGAAGTCGGATGCAACATTATTGAATTCTAAATTTTATATAACATGGGCTATAATCAAGGTGGAGATCCTTACAGAAAAGTTATTAGCTTTGGGGATAGAAAGCTCAACAGAAGCATAATAATTAAATTGGCTCCCTGTTTTTATTTTATTGAGAACACTAAGCTATATTGATCTTCTTTCAAACCAGATGGTGATTCATGCAGCCCCTTGCAGATATTTTCTGAAGTGCTAATAGTAAAAGAAATAAACTTGACAATTCTACTCCAATGCACTAAGAGATATTAGAAAATCCCAACACTTAGAACTTTAAAGTGTCTGGCTTGGGATTCTAAATGCCTTCAAGTGGGAGGACTCAACTGGGAGATGCTAGTTCTTTATCTGGTGGTTCTTCCCACATGGAGAAAATCTAAGAAGAGAACAAGATGAGTATAGAGTGTCAGTTTTGCAAGATGAAAAGGTTCTAGAGATCTATTTTGTAATAATGTAAACATAGTTAACCCTACTAAATTATACACTTAAAATGATCTAAAGGCAAACTTTTATACTTTGTTTTATACCAAAATTAAAAATGAAATAATTTTTAAAATATATAAACAAAAAAAATTTATTGCTCACAGTTTTGGAGGCTGGGAAGTTCACAAATCAAGGTACCACCAGTCCTCTGGTGAGAACTCACTCTCTGCTTCAAAGATGGCATCATCTAGCTGTGTCTTCACATGGTAGAAGGGAAATACTAAAATAAATTTTAAAAAACAGTGACAAGCCAGGAGCAGTGGCTCACGCCTGTATTCCCAGAACTTTGGGAGATTGAGGTGGGCAGATCGTTTGAGACTAGGAGTTCAAGACCAGCCTGGGCAACATGGTGAAATCCCATCTCTACCAAACATACAAAAAATTAGCTGGGTGTAGTGGCGCATGCCTGTAGTCCCAGCTACTTGGGAGGCTGAAGTGGGAGATCACCTGAGCCCAGGATGTCAAGACTGCAGTGAGCTGAGATTACACCACTGCATTCCATCCTGGGTGATAGGAGTGAGACCCTGTCATGGAAAAAAAAAAAAAGGTGAAAAACTCAGGGGCAGGCATAATATAGTAAATGACCTACTTAATGGTTTTGCTTGCAGCTCAGACCTAATCCTAGCAGGAGTCCTGTATAGAAACCTCTGAGTCTCGAATAACTCCCTACTCTATCTAGATATTTCTCCTAGACCCACTCGTCTGCCCAATTTTCTTTTCTTCTAAACTTCATTCGCAAGCCTGTACCTCAGCTATTCTTGTTCAGTTTTCATCTCCCAGGACCACCTTCTCCCTTGGCACTCTATTGAATGTGTCCTCTCAATATTGAATGGCACCCTCATGATCTGACATTTACTTTGCATTGAATCTCCTTATAGAGGTATCCATTTGTATCCTGAGCCAGGAGCTACCAGCAGCTCATGCTTCGTGGTTTCCAGCCTCCTGATCTTTCAGAAGGGGGTTTTCTGCTTGAAATGTCCCACCCCCACACTCAGGAAGTTAGAAACACCCTCTATTTTGCTCGCACACCCCCATCTGGCCCCGGCCATGTTTTCTTATAATTGTCTATATTTTATCTGCTTATATTTCTGTTTCTGCAGCCAATATGAGACTGTGAGCAATTTGAGGGCTATAATTGGTGTATAGCTGACTAGAAAGCTATTTTATTTTTGTTTCTATGATAAGATAGATGACTTCTTTTTAATTTCACAGATTTTGATAATCCTGATAAAAGTAAGTTGATTCTGAGAAAGAATTTGGCTAGAGAAAGGAGTATTTCATTATTGAGCACATAGAAATTGTAGAAGACATTGTTCTGATTGTATATGTCATAAAAGTATAAAAGTTATTAGATAATTGCCATAATATAATTGTATTGATTGTCTCCAAGAGAAAAGAAAAGTATAATAGTCTTTCAGTATGTATCTACTATGGAATATTGTTTTATAAAAAAATAAAAGTCGGCCAGGCGCGGTGGCTCAAGCCTGTAATCCCAGCACTTTGGGAGGCTGAGGCAGGTGGATCACAAGGTCAGGAAATCGAGACCATCCTGGTTAACAAGGTGAAACCCCGTCTCTACTAAAAATACAAAAAAATTAGCCAGTCATAGTGGTGGGCACCTATAGTCTCAGCTACTCGGGAGGCTGAGGCAGGAGAATGGCGTAAACCCAGGAGGCGGAGCTTGCAGTGAGCCGAGATCGCGCCACTGCACTCCAGCCTGGGCAACAGAGCGAGACTCTGTCTCAAAAAAATAATAAATAAATAAATAAATAAATAAATAAATAAAAGTCTTAGTGTTAGTGTAAATAAGTGGGCTGTGGCATAAAATTATTTTTTTTTCCTGTCAATATGCTTTATGCAGTCTTTCTTAAATCTGTGTCACTCTTACTAAATTTACATCTCAAAAAAAAAAATCTATTTGCTGTCACCTTCTTTTAGCTAATTATTGACATGAAAGCTATTAATCCCAAAGAGATCGGGAGCCTAGGATTTCTAAAAATAGAGAATGAACTCAATAGAGTGCAGATTTTTTTTTGATTTTTTTATCAAAGATATTTTTATGTGTAAAGTCATAATGCCAATATTATGCACATATAATGTTTTTACAAATTTATATAAAACCGGATGGCCACCATATCATTTACCCCTTCCAGTGAAAACCACTTTCTCTTCTTACAGCTGATTCATTTTTATTTAACTATTCTATTTCTCCAAATAACACATTTGTTTCAATAATTGCTACTTCTTGATATTTTATCTTAGGCATTATTAATTGACTTCCCACAGTGGCAAATGAGCAGTCACCATTCTGCCCTTCTCTCAATATTCTTATATCTTAATTCTAGTTAGACTATTATTGTTTACCTTATTATGGCTATGTAAATACTACTTATGGGTGAGTTTGTAGTAAAATATGATTACTTTTCCTTTCATAAAGTTTGTATTCTCTTGTGATTGATAATTGCCTCATTTATTGCATAGGAATGCTAGTTTTCCACATACTTAGCATTAAACATTACTTAATTTCCATGCATTCTGGCAACTGCCTGAATCTCTTCTCGAGAGCCTTAGTCACATCACGTGCTCTGTGATGTCCATTTTTCTTGTAAAATCTCTCCCAGTACTTTCTGATAAGTGCTACTCTGGATGAGCTGCCTCTATGCCTGCTGCACTAATGACATGCTGAAGAATATCTTTCCCTCGCTACTATGCTGGCTCTCCTGAGTCCTGTATTCGGGGACTTCTTCACTGTAAAGCATACTTTGCATAGCTTCCTAATAAAGATTGTAAAATGGTAGATAAGTTTGGGAGACCTTTTTATCTCCCCAGTAGACTGATAATTTGGTTGCATGTAGAATTCTAGGTTGTAAAATCATTTTTAAAATGTTTTTTAAATTGACAAATGACACTATGTTTTTGTGAACAACAAGATGTTTTGAAGTATTATACACTGTGAGATGGTTAACCTTAGCTAATTAACAAATGCACTACTTCACTTAGATATCTATTTTGTGGTAAGATCACATAACATCCATTTTCTACATTTTAAGACTATAATGTGTCATTCTTAACTATAATCACCTTGCTGTATAATAGCACTCTTGAAATTTACTTATCCTATCTAACTATAATTATGTGTCCTTTGATCAAGATTTTATCATCCTTCCCTTTCCAATCATCCCAGCCTCTGGTAACCACCCTTTCTACTGTCTAATTCTGAGGTTGAATTTTTTTAGATTCCACATATGTTTGGGATCACGTGGTATTTGTTATTCTGTGCCTGGCCTGTTTCATTTAACATGTTCTTCAAGCTTACTCATGTTGCTGCAAATGACAAGATTTCATTCCTTTTAATGGCTGCACATTATTCCACTATGTACATATAGCACATTTTCCTTGTCCATTCATCTACCAACAAACACAGGTTGATCCCATATCTTGGATATTGTGATAGTGCTGCAATAAGCATGAGAATGGAGATATCTGTTTGATATTACTGCTTTCATTTCCTTTGGCTATATACCCAGTAGTGGGACAGCTGAATCTTATGATAGTTTTAATTTTTGAGAAACCTCCTTGCTGTTTTCCATAATGGCTGTAATAATTTACATTCCCATCAACAGTGTATATTTAATTGTTTTGGTTCCTTATATATTTTAAATATTAATCCCTTATCAGATATATAGTTTGCAAATATTTCCTTCCATTCTGTAGGTTGTATCTTCACTCTGTTGATTATTTTCTTTGCTGTGCAAATCTGATATTTCTTTGTTGATTTTTTGCTGCAACTAGGATGTTGATGTCCCCTACTATTTTTGTATTACAGTCTTATCTCTCCCTTAATAACTATTATTTGCTTTATATATTTAAGTGGTTCAATATTTGGTGCATATATAATTGCAATTGTTATATCCTTTTGCTGAATTGGCCCCTTTCTCGTTATATAATGACACTTTTTGTCTCTTTTAAAATTTTTGACTTGAAAGTCTATTTTATCTGCTCTAAGTGTAATTAATTCTGCACTCTTTTGGTTTCTGCTGGCATGGCATATCTTTTTCCATCCCTTCACTTTCAGTCTATGTGTTTTCTTACAGGTGAAGTGAGTCTTCCGTAGGTAGCACACATAGCTAGGTCTTTTTTTTTTTTTTAATCCATTTGGCCACTCTGTGTCTTTTAATTGGAGAAATTAACCTATTTACATTCAAGGTAATTACTGTTAGGTAAGGTCTTACAATTGCCATTTTGTTACTTGTTCTCTAGTTGTTTTCTAGATTTTTTCTTCCTTTCTTCCTATCTTACTGTCTTCTTTTGTGGTTAAGTGATTTTTCCCTGGTGGTATATTTTGATTCCTTGATTTTTATTTTTAGTGTATCTTTCACAAGTTTTTGCTTTGTGACTACCTAAATGAGGCCTACATAAAACATCTTATAAGAGTTTATTTTAAACTAATAACCACCTAACTTTAATCACAAACAAACAAACAAAAAACTCTACACTTTAACTCTACTTCCCATGACCATATTTTGAATTTTTGATGTCACAATTTACATATTTTTATTGCCTTTCCTTTAACAAATTATTATAGTTATTATTTTTAATAGTTTTTTTTTCATCTTCATACTAAAAATATAAGTGATTTATAACCACTGGTATATTATTAGAGTATTCTGAGTTTGACTGTGTACTTACTTTTACCAATGAGTTTTATACCTTTAGTTGTTTTAATGTTGCTCATTAATATCGCTTTCTTTTAATTTGAAGAACTCCCATTATTTCTTGTAAAACTGATCTGGTGGTAATGAATTCTGTCAGCTTTTGTTCGTCAAGGAAAGTCATCTTTCCTTCATTTTGGAAGGATAGCTTTGCTGGGTACAGTTTCCTTGGTTGACAATTTCTTTCCTATAGCACTTTGAATATATCATCCCACTCTCTCCTTGACTATAAGCTTCTGCTGAGAAGGCTGCTGCTAGGTGTGTTAGAATTCCCTTATATGTCACTTGCTTCTTTTTTCTTTCTGCTTTCAGAATCCTTTCTTTGTCTTGACTTTTCACCATTTGATTATAATATGTTCTATAGTACTTTTATTTGGATTGAATCTGATTGATGACTTTTGACCTTCATGTACCTGGATATTTATATATTTCTCCAGGTTTGAAATTTTTTTGCTATTATTTCCTTAAATATACTTTCTGCCCCTTTGTTATTCTCTACCCCCTTTTGAATTCCAATTATTTGTTCTTCTGATGCTATCTCACAAATCACATAAGCTTTCTTTGTTCCTTTCTATTCTTTTTGCTATTTTCTTTTCTGACTATAGGTTTTCAAATAGCCTGTCTTCTAGTACACTGATTCTTTCTTCTGCTCAATCAGTTCTGCATTGATAGTCTCTATTTCATTTCCATTTCATTCATTGTATTTTTCAGCTTCAGGACTTCTGGGTTTTTCACTATTTCAATCTCTCTGTTAAATGTCTCTAAAAAAAATTCTGAATTGTTTCTCTGTTTTTTCTTGAAATTCGCTGAGCTTTTTAAAAACAGCTATTTTGAATTATTTGTTTGGGAGATCATTCATCTTCATCTCTTTAGGGCCAATCACCAGCATCTTATTTTGTCTGCTTGCTGAGGTTATATTTCCCCGATTATTCTTGTTTCTTTCACTCATGCACTGATGTCTGTATCTTAAAATATTAGGTATTTATTTTAGTTTTCACAGTTTGGCTTTGTGACCATCCTTCTGCTTTAGGAATGTCCAGAAATTCTGAGCAGACTGACTATTGGTCCCTAGGCCCATGACAGCTGCAGTTGTTTCAGCACCAGAGAGTGCCAGGTTCACTGAAAGTCACATGAGGAATCTGAGGCTGGCATAATGCCCTACCTGAAACTGCTGAGGGAAGACTCCAGGAGGATACCTGAGATACTGGCAAAAGCTGTCTAGGGGCTTGAGCCCAAGAGCCTCATGGACCATGCCTCCTGCTGTATGGCACTGCTGAGTGGCCTCTGTAGTGGGGTGCTTGTTCTGGCCATAATGAAGAGCAACCACTGAGTCCTGCACTGGCCACTGTGAACCCCACCCCTATTCTTTGTCTCTAGCTGACGTCAGATGGCTTAGCCATGCTGGCACTCACAGTACTTTCTGTGGAATGAAACATAAGTGAGCCTTCTGCATATAGTCTCAGAATGTTGGGGAAGCCAAATGTCCACCTTCAACTCACTTTTTCCACTATTGAAATCATGAGTCCAGAGGAATTCTCCATGTGTAATGCTGTGCTTGCTTGGGGAAAGGACATCATAGTCAAACAGAACCATTCTCCTTACCATCTGATCATGGTTCTTCTCAGTTCTGCAGTTCAAGGGACCATCACAGTCTCACTCTTAAGTTCTGAGATATTTTGAGTGGTAATCTTGCTTCTGGATAATCTTGCTAGTTGTGATTCTGTGGAGGAGAGTGAGTCCAGATAACACCTACCCTGCCATTTTGCTGATGTCACTCCCTGGAAATCATTTTTAAAGCATTATTCCATTGTCTTCTAGCTTACAGTAATGCTATTGAGAAGTGTTAAATTATTGTAATTCCTGATTATTAGTATGTGACACGCTCATTCTCCCTCCCTCCCTCCCTCCCTCCCTCCCTCTCTCCCTCCCTCCCTCTCTCCCTCTCTCCCTCCCTCCCTCTCTCCCTCCCTCCCTCCCTCTCTCCCTCCCTCCATCAATTTGTATTTGTATATAGGATCTTTTTATACCCATAATCCTGAATTCCTTGTTGAAGAGTCCTGGTATGTTTATTTTAATCTATTTTCCTATTTGCTCTGTGAGAGACTTTTTTCCAATTTGGAAACACATATCCTATGATTCTGAACACTTTCTTGAATTATTTTATTGGTGATTTTTGCCTCTCTGTTCTTTTCTGTCTTTTTACAACTCCTATAATTTGGATTGTGGACCTGCTGGGCTGGTCCTTTAGTTTTCTTTGCTGTCTTATTTTTGTATCTCTTTTTTTAAAAAATACTTCCTGGAAGAGTTCTTGAAATCTATCCCTCAATACAATTATTGAGGTTTTCATTCATGTTATAATTTGTTTTAATTTTTAAGGGCGTATTTATCTTCTGAATGTTCCTTTTTATAATATCATGTTCTCCTTTTATGTTTGTAGCATCTTCTCTGATGATATTAGTGATAGATCTTAAGGGTTTTTTGTACTATCCCTGCATAGTCACTATAATCTCTAACTTGCTTTTCTTCTGGTAGGTTGTTTTGGGTATCAGTATTGTTTAGTATATGCTTTCCTCAGATGCCTGGTAATACTTGGTGTCTGCTTATATTTAAGAATGTGGGATTAAATATATAACTGGAAGCTCTGTCCAATCAGAGTCTCTCATTCCCCTGGATGACTTATTAATTCAGGCATGGGGATATTATTCTCGGCTAGATTAATCTGTATCCTCCCTAGATGATGGGGAAAACTACTTCTCATTCCTGAGATGATTACTAAGCTAACAGAACATGAGTCTCAACTTTCTGGTGTCATCTTGGCCTACACATGTAAAGAGCTTTCAAGAGATTGAGAAATAAACAGAATATAGATGACAACACTTGAAGTCCTGGGTTTCATTAAATACAACCCTAACTTCTTCATAACTTCACCTACTGTACCTTCTGTTTATTTGGGGGTTTATCTTCTTAAATTATTTTGAGTTGGGTTCTTGTGACTTTTAACTGAAAGATTTTTGACAGATACAACATATTTCACAACATTTCTGTGCCTTCCTAAAAATAATGTAATTTATGCCACCTACAATTGCAAAAGGTCATCAACTGTTCATCATTTTCACTTCAGCTTTCTCCTAAAGGCTCATATACCCCGTGAGTTCCAGTGTGTCATCCAGTGTCCGATATAGTAACAGTGAGAATGTATGATATGGAAACAGACACAAAAATATCATCTGCAAGTAACAGTGATAAATTCACATTTTCTTTGAGGGCCATCTCCTTTTCCTCAAAGATCTCATTCAGTTCTGGGCTATTTCAATGGGGAGAAATTGTGCCGAAGATTGTTCTCCAATTTTTTATTTTTTCACTCTGGCTGATTTACTCTTGAGAGTGTATATGTTAATGCCCCTTTCTTAGAATTTTCCTGTACTTTGTTTGTTTGTAATAACAGTGTGAACATCCCTTATTCATAATGTTCTTTTTTCCTAGATTCAACTATTCTTGATCCTGAGTATGTTTATATAACCATTTTAAAACTTATATTTCTTACACAATTTCCAGTTACTATTTTAGCAGGTGGGAAATAACTTCTCAATTTGAGAGGCATGTCTATTATTTAGAAAATTCTGGTTTAGATTCCTCTACAATAAATGAGAATTTTAAATCCCATAATGATTTTCACTTTTTTTCTTGAGCCATGTCTGAATGTAAAATATTCTTTAGCTTTCCAGTGCTTCTAAAGATAGCTTTCTCATAAACTTCACATTCCTGCAAAATCAGGTTGCTTTGTAAGGCAGCTGAGAGTCTATGTCTCACACTCTGTATCCCCACAGGGCTTGACGTATTTTCTGTGTCCATAAAAAGGGGCTGCAGAATAATGACTAATTTTACTTGGAAACAGTTTCTCCCATCAAGAATACTTTTAAAGATTTGTGTAATCAATATGCCCAATTTTGAAAATGTAAAAATGGTGTTTATCATATTTATTAGCCAACTACATCACACATGAGCTTCTGGGCATGCTTATAAAATCCTAAGGCTGGAGAAAAAGAGACCATCATTCACTGAGGTGCGCACTCTCCAGTAAGTGTCATAAAAGCAAGAAATATGCTCTTATTTCAAAGGCAATAAATAAGGCTTTAGAAATAGAACCAGAATTTTAAAATAAGGGATGAGCATCACCAAAAAGAGGCAAAGCATTTGGAGGCCGCAGAGAGAAGAACCAGACATCCTCCAAACATCACCTTCTGACAGTTAACACCCCAAGAGGATTTTTTAATCCCTGACTACCTTCCCTCCTATTCCCCTCTTTTATTTCAAGGGGATCTATGACCTTATTCCACCTCTTTTCTCTTTTTTTTGAACCTTTTATCACATTTTCCATTTTGAAGATTTCTATTATTTGTACTCTCCCAAAATACAGCTCTGTGGCTAAACACATTTTGATTATTATTTTTTTCCTTGAGTTTGGTGTGATTTAAAAATATCTATTAATTTTTAGTCATTTTATCTAGAGGCAAGCCCAGGATGCATCCTAATTTAAGGACAACTTGCTAATATCACTACAGGGAAACAGATAAAAAATGATACATGGGCACATACATAGATTCAAAAATTGAGACAAACCCTAGTCTAAATGTTTCCATTACCTCTTCTCTCAAGGATTCTAGAAAGTACCTACCTCCATCCTCTACATATCCAGAAGATAAAACAATAAGCCATTTCTTTAAAACCCTCATTTTCTTCTTCTTCCTTCAGGTAGTGTAAAGATTGTTATAGAGTGTGATCTCTAAAGCAATGTGATATTTTCTATCTTTAGGAGATGAAATGTCCATGCAATCTGGTTGTCCAAAAGAAGCAGATCCATCTACACCCATGTCATTGTCGTAATTTTTCCTAGTGGCCTAAAGGCAGAGGGTTGCTGGTTACCCTGATCATAAGGCTGCAATTCTAAAAATATGTTTTTTTCTGAAATAACAGTGTGGTGGATAATAAAAGTGATAGCCTTGGCATCGAGCACTAATGCTTCTAGATGTGTAAAATATAGACGGTTAGATTAGATCATTTTAAGGTCTTTTCCAGCTGTAAAACATTTTATGTTGTATGTCAGTATGACTATATCCTTTTGGAAGCATTTTCTCTCCTATTATTCTTTTTGTTTTCCAAAAACTATCTTATTTTGTGAAAGACCTTTGTGAAACTCTCACACTGTAGAATATGGTAAGTCTATCCCCTTCAATCCCTCCATTATACCTCTCTCCTTCTAAGGACAGTAGGAAGGTTAGATCAACTAAACCCTGTAATTCTAAGCTCTCTTGACTTAATATGCTTACATGGGGTTAAGAACTGTGAACAGCTATACAGATACTCTCTCATCTTGTTTTTCCAAGAGGATTTTGTTCTTGACCTTCAAGAGTAGAAATAACTCAACAATAAAATACTGAGGATTTTGTAGTAACTGTTTCTCTATACTACAAACAGCTTTCCTCGGCACAGCGCTTTCATCAGGGGAATTTCCAATGTAATGGTGAGCATCCTCACAGATAAGCATTTTGACTTTCACTCTGGGACAGTGTATGGGGAGACATGAGCTGGAATTATGCTTCAATATTATTAGATAAGCTTCTGACAAACATTTTTTTCTTGAGGTTAGAACCATTCTAACACAGGCACTTGAGTTTTATTCATCTCTGAAGTCACTTCTATAACCGGTTTATTGAGAAGAAGAGTATAAATATGGCTCGATTTATTCTTTCTCCCATCACTACTTTCAACCATGTGCTGTCATATCTGTCTTCCCTGGCGAATAGTGAATCACTTAATGGATATCCTGAAAGATGCCATTAACTTCTGGTGGCTTTCAGTTACTTCAAGAGCAGCCCAGGTTAAAGCTTTAATCTCAGACTCGATTTATAACTTATCTCATCACTGCCCCCAAGACAAGCTTAAACTGAAACAACTTAAGCTATTGGAGAGGAGCTTAATCAGCTGTGAGACATGGTTTTTTTAAATTCCACTTCGAGGACTACTGACAGAGGCATAGAGGAGAGACAGGGAAAAAAACAAGTGCCTCTTTATTTAAAGTGGTTATTTTCATCCCCTTTGGCTATCATAGTGTTGCTGGCTAACACTGTCTCGTTGTTGATACCCATATGGCAGCCAACCAAATGAGCCAAATGCTGGATTTCTGGTGGAGTGAGGGTTGGAGGGTATAAGCTTTTGGAGCTGGGGTACTTCAGGGGTTTTTTCTTCTGTCCACAACTCTGAAGAGGCTGAGAGTTTCAGTAACAGCCCTTTCTAACCTCTCAGCTGCTAGAGCATTTTGTTCTTGGGGATACCTGGAATGATGGGAAGCCATCTTGGGTAGCATTGCGTCAGGATGAATCAAATCCATTTGCTGTACTATTATGGTTCCCCCCAAACAAGCTCTTAAATAAGAAATGCCAGAAAAGGAGTAGGGAAGACCGACAGCGAAGGGAAGACAGCTTTAATAGTGAATTAGCAATCAAGTTACCCTTAGGGAACTTGGACCTCAATTTACTGGGAAGCTACAAAAGCCAGTATAGAGTGTGAGTCTTAGAATTATCCCACCCAAGGTGTAAGGGAACTGAATATTATATAGAAATTCCTGTCAGTCATTGGTTTAGGGTTACTCTCCGGGATGTAAATTTCCCAGCATTTCTGGCTTGCATCAGCATGGGCAAGTTGGACTCCCACGGCCATAGAAAGCTCTTGTTCAAAAAGACACAGATGCTCAAAGTTGGAAGGCCCATCAATGGAGCCAGTCTTCAAATCTCACACTCAAGGGTGTACAGTTTCCAGGGCCACTCTGTTTCAGGCTGTAGATCTGAGTAGCTGCAGAGTGAGTGGCTGGAGTAGCTCTGTAACACAGGCCTCACCCCCCAGCTCAGGGACAGTAGCTATGTGGCCACATTTTCCTCCTGTCAGGCATTAGAGATTCCCAGAGGGGTGGAAGGAAGCACTAAAGATCTCTTAAGGCTTAGCCTTTGAACTAATTCTCTGTCACTTCTGCCTACTCATCATTGGCTAAATCCAACATCAATAAGGAGATGAGGAGAATACTATTTCTCCTATAGAAATAGGGTAGGGGGCAGGGGAGGTGAAATTTGCTAAATAATAATCTAATCTACCACACATGGTCTCTGAGCATGAAAAACTTTAAGAGTACCAAAATGAGTATTAACAAATGTCCATAGAGAACACAAAAGTAGCTATTGCATTTGGTGGTTAAAGATGCCATTGATTACCTTCAAGAGCATATTTTTACCAGAATAGAAAAGATCAAAATAAGATTTTTGGTGACTATTAGAAAAATTTAAATAGAATTTATTTATAATGAATAATGAATACTTATATTACATGTCTTATAATAATTAATGTATTAGTTGTAGTAAAATGTTAAAAAGTAATAACTGAGACAGCTGATTTACGCACCTCTTTCTAAAAGCTTAGCAAAGAGAAAAATGAGACAATTAGACAAGAGTCAGAGGAAAGAGTCAGTGAATGGCACAGAAAATATATGTTAACTTTGATAGGAGAAAAGAAAAAACATTATGAAGGGAAAACAAAGAGGGATTAACTGCAAAAGCAAATGTCCCGAGGAGGCTTAGAATTCATTCTGGCAGAGATTTCTGAGGCTAAAAAGAAGAGAATGACAAATGTGGCAAGTAGTGTCAAAGAAATAAATTTCTAAAGCCTTTTTGACAGCGTTCTAAGCTAATTATTCGTTACGATGCTGAAATTTATTTGGTGCTCCTTGTGTGCCAGGCACTGTGCTAAGTGCTATGAGGTGTCCTATTTCCTTATCCCCATGTTATTATACAATGAGGGAACTTGTCTCCAGCTACACAGTTGCTATGTGCAGGGGGTCAGGAATCAAACCCAGACCTCAGCTCCCATATTGTTCCCACCATGTTAACAGTCAGAAATTATGTAAAATTACCATTTTACATTAAAGACACAAGGGCTTCATGGAGAAATTACTTTTTCTAGGGCTACAGCAGGGAAGACAGGGTGAGACAAGATGAGCCTGGAGCATTGTATAGTGCCAGAAAGCAAGGAAGTACTCAGAAAACAAAAGGATGAGGATATGACAAAGAAACACAGGAGCCAACCTGAACATGCTCCCAGTGACCAAAACTGGAAAAGTTTGAGTAAGAAAATAAAGTAGTATTGGATTATAACCCAAAGTATAAAATAAGTAGTCATGCATCCATATTGATATAATATTTAGATATCTCCTTCCAAGAGGTAGAGTTTAATTCCCCTCTATCCCTAGTATGAAGTAGTTTTAGGGAATCAAAGTAGTAACTTCTTTTTTTTTTAATTATTTTTTATTTTTTATTTTTATTATTATTATTATACTTTGAGTTCTAGGGTACATGTGCATAATGTGCAGGTTTGTTACATATGTATACTTGTGCCATGTTGGTGTGCTGCAGCCATCAACTCATCAGCACCCATCAACTCGTCATTTACATCAGGTATAACTCCCAATGCAATCCCTCCCCCCTCCCCCCTCCCCATGATAGGCCCCGGTGTGTGATGTTCCCCTTCCCGAGTCCAAGTGATCTCATTGTTCAGTTCCCACCTATGAGTGAGAACATGCAGTGTTTGGTTTTCTGTTCTTGTGATAGTTTGCTAAGAATGATGGTTTCCAGCTGCATCCATGTCCCTACAAAGGACACAAACTCATCCTTTTTTATGGCTGCATAGTATTCCATGGTGTATATGTGCCACATTTTCTTAATCCAGTCTGTCACTAGTAACTTCATAGTAGAGAAAACCTGGCAGACAGCACCCTATCCACATTATTAAGGTTAACATTACCAATGATAAGTCATGTAGATATCATGTATCCCCTGATGTGATGTGATGTGGTATGAAAGCTACTTCCCCTGTGGTTTTCTTTCTCTAAAATCTATATCTCCACTACAAATCATGAGAAAACATCAGACAAACCCAAATTGAGGACGATTTTACATAATACCTGACCAGTTGTCCTCAAAACGAACAAGATCAGGGAAAGTCTGAGAAAATGTCACAGACCAGAAATCCTATGAAACATGAAAACTAAATGCAATATGATATAATGAATGGGATTCTGGAATACAAATAGAGCTCTAGTGGAAAAACTGGTGAAATCCAAATAAAGTCTGCAGTTTAGTTAATAGTTAAAAAAAAGTGAAGGGGGTGCAATCTGAAGAAAAATGAAATGTAGGTATAGAATACTGTGTTTTTGTTTATTACTCATCATTATAACAGCAATGATACTTTGATGGAGTATTCCATTCTTCTTCAAACTCTTTCCCATATGTCACCGTGCCCCCAGATGTAAAGTAGCACAGATTTTATTGTCCTCGTTTTACCATATTATTCAATACTTACAATCTGCTGGGCACAGTCCATAATAGATTAGGTATAGTATCATATGACTCAAATAATCCTTACAACTCTATGAGGTAGTTACTATTTTATCCCATTTTCTAAAGGAGGATACTGAGGCACAGAGAGGTTAATTGATTTGCCCAAGTTAGCATAGCTAATATGCAGAAAAACTTGCCTATGAGCAAAGGTGGTTGGCTTTATGTCTTGCACATAACTACTAAGCTATAGCGCATTAGGTATTTGGGTCCAGAAAGGTTAAGTGATTGGCTCAAAGTCATGAAGTTGGTTGGTTCAGAACTGAGACTAGAACTGAGGGCTCCTGGTTCCCAGCCCAGTGCTTTCCCTCTATTTCCAGGTACCACCATCCACATTTTTTTTTTCTTTTTCCAAAGCACAGTGAAATTCTTAGAATTTCAGAAGCCAATCTGAACATGTTCCTAATGGCCAAAGCAGAAACAACTTGAGCAACAAAATAAATAAAGTAGTATTGAATTATAACCCAAAGTATGAAACAAATAGGCATGCATCCATAGTGATACAAAGAAATGATCAAATAAAACAATAAAATTGAGGAAATGCATTTCCAAATTTAGCAGCAATTATAACAACAGACATTTATAAAAGGCATTTTAATTTCCAAAGTTCTCTTACCCATGTGTTCTCCCCAGAGTCTCACAAAACCCAGTAAGTTTGGTATTGTTAAATATCTTTTGTAAGTGAGGATATTGAGATTACACTGAAGTTCACTCAGCTAGTTGTAGGAAGAACTGGGACACTATTATTTCATGTTTCCTTGAATTCTTAAAAACAGAGAATTGTATAATGGTGTCACCAAAACGATGATGTAGAAGCAAGCTGGCTTTACTCCCCTCAACAGAAGATCAAAAACAAATACACAGCACTGACAGCATCACCAGCAATATCCCAGAACTCAAATATGAGGATGGGAAAGTTCCTGGAGCCACAGAGAAATATTTCAAAAACTCCATGCAGATGGAGATGGTAAAATAATTAGACATTTTGTCTACAACACCCTTCCTCCAAACTTTCAAGCACCAAGTGTGTGGAAAATTTTCCCCAAACTCATTGTTACTAACCTGGAAAAGTGAGGTTGTGGTGGACAACCAGCTTTCCCACCACCTTAGGTTATCTAGCAGGAGAGCTCAGTTCCTGCCTCAACATACTGGAGAAAGAGAGGATTGTAGTAAGGCAAAATCCTGCCAACTTGTCAATAATCACTGCTCTACCAAGTACTACATATCAATTGATTCTTCTTAGATATACCACCTCCATCAAAATGATAACAAACCAATTGAGTAGTTTGAGAAGAGGAGATAAACAAGATCAAGATCAATAGTGGCCATTTTTTACAATTTCTACCCAAATTTCAGAAACAGGAAAATAAAATCAAATCATTGTAAGGCAAAGGTCTACTAGAACATAGTGAGATAATAGATCAAATCTCTCAAAACTAAGTTGTTTTTTTTTAATTCTAGTGCCCTATAAGGTACCTCATATAAAAATTGGATTTAGTAGGCTGGTCATGGTAGCTCACGCCTGTAATCTCAGCACTTTGGGAGGCTGAAGCCAGGAGTTTGAGATCAGCCTGGGCAACATAGAAAGACCCAATCTCTATTTAAAAATCTTTAATTAAAAAATCAGTTTTTAGATTGGTATTTAGTAACTATTTTTAAAAATCAGGGCAGTAAGTGATGCAATGTTGGGGAGTGGGATGATTTTTAGACTCAAACTCTAGCCCGTGGGATTTATTAGGTGAGATGTTTAATTGTAATGATAAAATCTTTACAAAGCTGTTGTTTAAAAATGAGAACATTTATGTCCTTTGCATAATATACTGACATTCAATAATCTTTATGTTTTATTTATATTATTATTAAATGAATGTATTTTCCTGCTTTAGAGAATCTACAGATAAATGCCTTCTTTTCCCTAGAATAGAAATGTCAACCTTGAGATTTGTTCTTTCTCCATACTTGTTGTCGACCCATGCTTTCAAAATTAATGTGCCAAAGAATTACTTGTTTAATGCCCATAAAACCACTTCTTAGGCTATTTACTTGGAAATGAGTTCCATGGAGGGGAAAACATCAGGCAATAAGACAGGAGGAGAATTTCCTCTGTATATGATATTAAGGACATGTTACAAATATTGAACCAGCAGGTATTTCAGACGAAGAAGTACATGCCTTTCAAATAATGACGAAATTCATGTGAAGCAGAATGGTAGAGACAAGTCCAATTTGTTAAACAATCTTAAAATATAGAGGTATGAATAACACTTCAAACATATACAGCTTCTGCCTTCACACATGAAAGGAGTTTTATTCCAGTAACTATGGTTACCTTATGTACTACTCAGATACTCCTAAAGTGAAAGAGACGAGGGAAGAGTACAGTTGAAATCTATTGAGATAAACAATGCAGAGACTGGTAACATAATGACATTTCTGTTTGCTTTGGAGATTTAGATTTGCATGGACACTGATCTAGTTATTTCTGTATATGTCTTTAACCTGTATCAGGACTACACCCTGACCAGGTAGATAGTGATGTTTTATAATCTAAAACAGCAAAGCTTCTCATAGAAAAAGTATACTGCCTGGTGGTGGGATAATGGGAATAATTGGAAGAGTAGGGCTGTAAAAGTAAGAGAAAAAATTTAATTAAGCATAGCATTTAAATCTTAAGAAGTAATACAAATCACATTGTACATAAAGAGGACACACAGTTTTAATTAAGAATAGAAAAACAAATAAGGTACTCCCTTCCAGCATCAAGAAGTAAGTGAATTCAAAAAGATGAATTGCATTACTGCATGGTTAATGAATCATTCAGTGCAAACCTGTGCATTTAGCTGGGACAGGGGTTCCAGGAATCTGGCAATGGGATCTAAATTCATTCTTATCGTTGCTATGGTTTATTATCACCTGGTTTTAGCAGAGCACCTGTTTACTCCAGCTAAAATATTGGTGGAAATTATTCTGGGATCCATAGATGATTCTGAGAATCCTTCTGTTGAATGGTACTTCTTTTGTCAATTTAATTGAGGAAAATTCATCCAAGAGAACACTCAGATTATACCTTCTACCTCTGCTTCCCAAGGTGAGGTTCCTTCCTATTTTTGTAGAAAATAAAAATTTTAAGAAAGGCCCTTAATATTAGCTGAAATTTTCACTAATATTTCTTAGTCCATTAACCCTCCTACTCTCTACAATGTCTGTTTTTCATTTAAAAGGTATTGCGCTAAACCATTTACATATTAAAAGGGCAAAGAATACAGGAGAACTTATAACTATAAAGAATGATCCCATATAACCATCCAGTGCTACTCTGTAATGGGATTCTTTAATTGTTTCTATTTTCAGTTCTTCTAATGATGATCTTTATAATTCTAAATAGTATTCTTGACTTATTAAGATAATTTTTTATAAACATCTTCTATGAAATATGAGAATTAGTTCATTCTGTACTATCCTCCACCTATCTCCCATATACTATATCCAATGTTTGATAGTTATTATTCTAAGTTTTTCTCTTGGTTACTTTTGTAACTTCAAATAATGTATTTATATTTCTATTTTTGCTCCATCAGAACTAAGATACTCTTTAGTTTGATTTTCAACATTTTTGTAAGATAACAATATTTTGCTCCTGAAAAGGGAAAAACAGCAACAGAAAACAAATGAAACAAATATAAAACAAATACATTTAATCCTAAACATACAAATAATCATATTATATGTAAATAGTGTAAACACTCCAATAAAAAAACAGAAATTGTCAGATTGAATAAAAAATCAAGACCTAACTATATACTGTCTACAAGAAACTTGCTTAATGTTTTAAAAAATTTCCCAGCTTTATTGAAGTATAACTGATAAAGAATGTATATGTTTGAGTATACAATGTGATTATTTGACATATGTATACATTGTGAAATAATTACCACAATCTAATTAACACATCCATTACTTCAAATAGTTACCAGTGTGTAGATGGGGAGGGGAGGTGAGGACACTTAAGATCTATTCTCTTAGCAAATTTCAGATATACAATACAGTATTATTAACTATAATTGCCATGCTGTACATTAGATTCCCAGAACTTATTCCTCTTATACCTGAAAATTTGTACCCTTTGACCAAAATCTTCCCGTTTTCCCTACTCCCCAGCCCCTGGCAACCACTGTTCTACTCTTTTCTTCTGCAAGTTTAACTTTTTTCGATCTCACACCTATTAGGATAACTATTATTTAAAAAAAGACAATAGATAACAAGTGTTGGTGAAAATGTGGAGAAAAGGGAACTCTTGCACACTTTTGGTGAGAATGTAAATGGGTACCACTATTCTGGAAAACAATAAGAGAATTCCTCGAAAACAGAGCTACCATGTCATCCAGAAACTCACTTTGAATATAAAAACATACAAAAGTCAAAAGTATCTGTAGAAGTTTCTTTCTGAATCAGTCCCTCAAAAAAAAAAAAATTACCTGTAGAAGGATGAAAAAGATATATCATAATAACAATAATCAGAATAAATCTGAAGTGCCTATATTAATATTAGACAAAGTCGATTTCAGAGAAAAGCATATGACCAGGTATAAACAGGCCAGTTTCACATGATAAAGGGATAAATGAATCAAGAGAACATCATGGTTCTAGATGTCTGTAGACCTAAAACAGAGCTTCAAGATATATGAAGCAAAAAGTGATAGAACTCAAAGAAAAAATAAATACCCACAGTTACAGTCATAGATTTCAATATTTCTCTCTCAATAATTGATAGAACAAGACAGAAAATTCACAAGGATAGAGAAGAAATAAGCGACATGATCAACCAATTTGACCTAATTGATATTTAAAGAACAAACCATCAAACAACAGCAAAAAAAATCCACATGAAACATTTACCAAGATAGATTATATTCTAGTCCATAAAACAAGCATCAATAAATTTAAAAGGATTTAAATTGTACGAAGCATGTCATCTGACCACAATGGAATTAAATGAGAAATAAGTAAAGAAATATATCTGGAAAATTCTCCAAATATTTGGAAACTAAATTTATTAATTTGCTAGAGCTGCTGTAACAAAGTACCCGAAAATGGGTAGCTTAGACAACAGAAGTTTATTGTCACACAGTTCTGGAGGTTGGAAGTCCAAAATCAAGGTGTTAATAGACTTGGTTCCTTTTGAGAGCTGTGAGGCAGAATCCATCCTATGCCTCTCTCCTAGTTTCTAGTGGTTTGCATTCCTTCGCCTATGGAAACATAACTCCAATATTCATATGGAATTCTCTATGTAGGTGTGTGTCTGTGTCCAAATTTGCCTTTTTTATAAGAATACATAAGGACACCAGTCATATTGAAGTAGGAACCACCTTAATGACCTCATTTAATGTGATTATCTGCAAAAGCTCTATTTCCAAATAAGGTCACATTAATGCTGGAGGCTAGAATTTCAACATCTTTTGGGAGGAGGAATACAATTCAACTCGTAACACTAAATAACACACTTCTAAACAACCCATAGGTCAAAGAAGAAATCCTTAAGAAGGTATTTGGAACAAAATGAAAATGAAAGCACAAAACACCAACATTTGTGGGATGTGTTAAGACAATACTTAAAGGGAAATTTTTAGCACTAAGCACTTATATTGGAAAAGAAGAAAAATCTCAGCTTCTACCTTAAACTAATAAAAGACGAGCAAATAATCCCAATATAAGCAGAAGAAAGGAAATAATAAAGATAAGTGGAAAACAATGAAATATACAACAGAAAACAGAAATTCCAAAAGCTAGTTCCTTGAGAACTAGCTAATAAAAGAAGAGCAAATAATCCCAAAACAAATGGGAAAAGGGAAATAATAAAGATAAGCAGAAAACAATGAAATATACAACAGAAAACAAATGCCAAAGGCTAGTTCCTTGATAACATTATAAACCTCTAACCATACTAATCAGGAAAAAAAGAAGACATAAATTATTAATATCAGGAATGAAAGATGACATTACTATGTAGCCTATGGAGATTAAAATGATAATAAGGGAATATTATAAACAACTTTGTGCCAATAAATTCTATTACACAAATGAGAGGGTCAAATCTCTTGAAAAACACAAGCTTACAAAGCTTACTCAAGAAGAGTTAGGTATCCTTAAGAACCATACATCTATTACAGAAATTAATTTTTTAAAATCTTATACTGGCCTAATTTTCATTCCTTTACAGTTATCCCATTGTTGTTTTATTTTTCCTCTCTCTCTTTATAGAGAAAGAGGATTCCAGGATCCCTTCTTTATTCTTTGTAGTGGACACTTTCTTTTTTCCTTCTCACAATCTATTTCTCTTTCCACCTTTCAAACAATCTCATATTTCCATTGGAAATCTATGGGTTTTAGTAGCATTTACTTTTCTCCAAGACTCATGCGTCAACCATATGAATTAGAACAAACCAGTCAGAACATTTCATCTTTCTGGCCATGTTATCTGTTTATGGGTAAGTGCATGACCTATGCCTGCTAAACCTGAATAAATCTCAGTGTTTTTCTGGAAACTCTGAAACACAAACTCTTTCTCATATAGACCCCATGGTATACAAATGTGAAGCCTGGAGCTTTCCTTTCTTAACTTTTAAGTTCAGGGGTACATGTGTAGGATGTGCAGGTTTGTTGTATAGGTAAATGTGTCATGGAGGTCTGTTGTACAGATTATTTCATCACGCAGATACTAAGCCTAGTATTTGTTATTTTTCCTGAGCCTCTCCCTCTTCCCACTCTCCACCTACTGATAGCGTGTGTTGTTCTCCTCTGTGTGTCCATATGTTCTCATCATTTAGCTCATTTACTTTTACTTTACTTTTAAGTGTGAACATACAGTATTTGGTTTTCTGTTCCTGTGTTAGTTTGCTAAGGATAATGGCCTCCAACTCATCCATGTCCCTACAAAGGACATGATCTCATTCTTTTTTATGGCTTCATAGTATTCTATGGTGTATATGTACCACATTTCCTTTGCCCGTTCTATAATTGATGGGCATTTAGGCTGATTCCATGTCTTTGCTATTGTGAATAGTGCTGCAATGAACATATGTGTGCATGTGTCTTTATATTAGAAC
Source organism: Macaca mulatta (assembly GCF_049350105.2). Taxonomy (NCBI): domain Eukaryota; kingdom Metazoa; phylum Chordata; class Mammalia; order Primates; family Cercopithecidae; genus Macaca; species Macaca mulatta. The sequence goes on along the minus strand of NC_133426.1, from coordinate 14,650,339 downwards.
ATTTATATTCCTTTGGATATATACCTAGTAATGGGATTGCTGAGTGAAATGGTATTTCTGCCTTTACGTCTCTGAGGAATCACCACTTTGTCTTCCACAATGGTTGAACTAATTTACATGCCCACCAACAGTGCATAAGTGTTCTTTCTTCACAACCCGCATCTGTTATTTTTTTACTTTTTAGTAATAGCCAGCATCCGCTATTTTTTGACTTTTTAGTAATAGCCATTCTGACTGGAGTGAGATGGTATCTCACTGTGGAGTTTATTCGCATTTCTCTAATGATCAGTGATGTTGGACTTTTTTTTCATATGATTGTTAACCGCATGTATGTCTTTTGAGAAGTGTCTGGTCACGCCCTTTGCCCACTTTTTTAATAGGGCTTTTTTTCTTGTAAATTTAAGTTCCTTATAGATGCTGTATATTAGACCTTTGTCAGATATATAGTTTGCAAAATTTTTCTCCCATTCTGTAGGTTGTTTGTTCACTCTGATGATAGTTTCTTTTTCTGTGAAGAAGCTCTTTTGTTTAATTAGATCCAATTTATCAATTTTTTATTTTGTTGCAATTGCTTTTGGCATCTTCACCATGAAATCTTTGCCCATGCCTATGTCCTGAATGGTATTGCCTAGGCTGTCTTCCAGGGTTTTTACAGTTTGGGGTTTTACATTTAAGTCGTTAATCCATCTTGAGTTAATGTTTGTATATGGTGTAAGGAAGGGGTCCAGTTTCAATTTTCTGCATATGGCTAGCCAGTTATTCCAGCACCATTTATTGAATGGAGAATTCTTTCCCCATTGTTTGTTTTTGTCAAGTTTGTTGAAGATCAGATAGTTGTACGCGAGCAGTCTTATTTCTGGGTTTTCTATTCTGTTCCTTTGGCCTGTGTGTCTTGTTCTTGTACCAGTACCATGCTGTTTTGGCTACTGTAACCCTGTAGAATAATTTGAAGTCATGTAGCGTGATGCCTCCGGCTTTTTTCTTTTTGCTTAGGATTGCCTTGGCTATTTGGTCTCTTTTCTGGTTCCATATGAATTTTTAAATAGTTTTTACTAGTTCTCTGAAGAACATCAGTGGTAATTTAAGAGGAAAAGCAAATTGCTTTGTGCAGTATGGCCATTTTAACGATATTGATTCTTCCTATTCATAAGCATGAAATGTTTTTCTATTTGTTTATGTCATCTCTAATTTCTTTGAGCAGTGGTTTATAGTTCTCCTTGTAGGGATCTTTCATCTTCCTTATTAGCTGTATTCCTAGGTATTTTATTTTTTTGTGGCAATTGTGAATGGGAGTTTGTTTGTGATTTAAAGCCTGGAACTTCTATTACCATTTTGCCACCATGGAGAAAGCCTGTCTGGGAAGAATGCTGACTCTTGAAGGGAAGGCCTGAGAGAATGACCAAAAAATGAAGCCAGAGCCCTGCTCAAACTACACCTAAAGCATAACATTCAGTCAGGTGAGCTCTCTGTCTCCACCACACACCCAGCAGATAATTTTTCCTTTAATTTCAAAGAGGAAATAGAAAATATTGAATGAGGCTGGGCATGGTGGCTCATGCTTGTAGTCCCAGCACTTTGGGAGACCAAGGTGGTTGGATCTCTTGAGGTCAGGGGTTGGAGACCAGCCTGGCCAACATGGCAAAACCCCGTCTCTACTACAAATACAAAAATTAGCCAGGTGTGGTGGCACATGCCTGTAATCCCAGCTACTCGGGAGGCTGAGGTGGTAGAATTGCTTGAACCCAGGAGGCAGAGGTTGCAGTGAGCTGACATGCCGCCACTGTACTTCAGCCTGGGCAACAGAGCAAGACTCTGTCTCCAAAAAAAAAAAAAAAAAAAAAAAAAAAAGAGAGAGAGATAAAGAAATTATTGGACAGGAAATTAATGACTGCCCATCACAAAATTTATAAACCAAATTTAGAATGGTAAAATGTCCCTTCCTCTCTAAGCTTCAAGTCTCCCCCATGATCTGGATTCCAGATTTCTCTTCATTTAGCATTCAAGCTTACTTATGACCTGCCCAATTAAAAATTTCTCACTCTATCCAATTTTTGCATCAAACTGTTGCTGTGTTTTTCTTCTCTCTCTTCTTATCCAAATTTTTCAAAACAATGCTCAATACTTAACATTTCCACCTCTTCACTTTTATCTCACACTTTGCTTTGTGGTTCAACATATTCCACATGTTCAAAATTGCTTTTACCAAGGTCATTGGTGACCTTCATGTTGCTAAGTCCAATGAACTTCTCAGACTCCTGACATTTCCCCACCTATCTTGGACACTATTGTCCTCTCTCTTTCTTTGATTTATGTACACTATGCCCTCCTACATAGGGTACATAGGTGTAGATACTTATGGGGTACATGAGATATTTTGATAAAGGCATACAGTGTGTAATAATTATATCAGGGTAAAAGGGGTATCTATCACCTCAAGCATTTATCTCTTGTGTTACAAACAATCCAATATACTCTTTTAGTTATGTTTAAATGTATGATTAAATTATTATTGGCTACAGTTACTCTGTTGTGCTACCAAATACTAGATCTTACTCATTCTTTCTAACTATTTTTTGTACACATTAACCATCCGCACCTTCCCCACCCACCCACCCAGTACCCTTCCTAGCCTCTGGTAACCATCATCTTATGCTCTATCTCCGTGAGTTCAATGCTTTTAGATTTTCAGCTCCCATCAATAAGTGAGAACATGCAAAGTTTGTCTTTCTGTGCCTGGCTTATTTCACTTAACATAATGATTTCCAGTTCTATCCATGTTGTTGTCAATGACAGGATATCACTTATTTATTTATTTATTCATTTAGAGACAGAATCTTGCTCTATCACCAGGCTGGAGTGCAGTGGCACAATCTCAGATCACTGCAACCTCCACCTCCCGGGTTCAAGCAATTCCCCTGCCTCAACCTACCAAGTAGCTATAGGCGTGCGCCACCACGCCCAGCTAATTTTTTGCATTTTAGTAGGGACAGGGTTTCAGCATGTTGGCCAGGATGGTCTCAATCTCTTGACCTCATGATCCACCCACCTCGGCCTCCCAAAGTGCTAGGATTACAGGTGTGAGCCACTGCGCCTGGCCCTCACTCTTTTTTTTATAGGTGAATAGCACTCCATTGTGTATAGGTACATTTTCTTTATCCATTTGTCTGTTGATGAACACTTAGGTTGCTTCCAAATCTTGACTACTGTAAATAGTGCTGCAATAAACATGCGAGTGCAGACATCTCTTTGATATACTGATTTCCTTTCTTTTGTATATATACCCAGTAGTAGGATTGCTAGATCATATTTTTATGATCTAGCTCTATTTTTAGCTTTTTAGGAACTTCCAAACTGTTCTCCACAGTGGTTGTATTAATTTAAATTCCCACCAACAGTATATGAGGGTTCCCTTTACTTCACATCCTCGCCAGCATTTGTTATTGCTTGTCTTTTAGATAAAAGCCATTTTAACTGGGATGAGATGGTATCTCATTGTAGTTTTGATTTGCATTTCTCTGATGATCATTGATGTTGACCACCTTTTCATACACCTGTTTGCCATTTGTATGTCTTCTTTTGAGAAATGTCTATTCAGATATTTGGCCCATGTTGAAATCAGATTATCAGATTTTTTTTTCCTGTAGAGTTGTTTGAGCCCTTTATATATTCTGACTATTAATCTCTTGTCAGTTTGCAAATATTTTATCCCATTCTGTGAGTTTTCTCTTCACTTTGTTGACTGTTTCCTTTGCTGTGCAGAAGTTTTTTTAACTTGATGTGATCCCATTTGTCCATTTTTGCTTTAGTTACCTGTGCTTGTGGGATATTACTCAAGAAATCTCTGCCCAGACCAATATCCTGGAGAGTTTCCCCAATGTTTTATTTAGTAGTTGCATAGCTTGAGGTCTTAGATTTAAATCTTTAATCCATTTTGATTTGATTTTGGTATATGGTAAGAGATAGGGGTCTAGTTTCTTTCTTCTGCATATGGATATCCAGTTTTCCCAGCACCATTTATTGAAGAGACTGTCCTTTCCCCAATGTATGTTCGTGGCACCTTTGTCAAAATGAATTCACTGTAGACATATAGATTTGTTTCTAGGTTCTCTATTCTCTTTCATTGGTCTATGTGTCTATTTTTTTTTTTTTTTTTTTTTTTGAGACAGAGTCTCACTCTGTCGCCCAGGCTGGAGTGCAGTGGCGCGATCTCGGCTCACTACAAGCTCCACCTCCCGGGTTCCCGCCATTCTCCTGCCTCAGCCTCCTGAGTAGCTGGGACTACAGGCGCCCGCCACCGCGCCCGGCTAATTTTTTGTATTTTTAGTAGAGACGGGGTTTCACTGTGGTCTCGATCTCCTGACCTTGTGATCCGCCCGCCTCGGCCTCCCAAAGTGCTGGGATTACAGGCTTGAGCCACCGCGCCCAGCCTATGTGTCTATTTTTATGCCAGTATCATGCTGTTTTGATTACTATAGCTCTGCAGTATAAATTGAAGTCAGCTAATGTGATTTCTCAAGCTTTGTTCTTTTTGCTCAAGATAGCTTTGGCTATTCTGGGTCTTTTATGGTTCTGTATAATTTTAGGATTTTTTTTCTATTTCTTCAAAGAATGTCATTGGTATTTTGATAGGGATTGCATTGAATCTATAGATTGCTTTGGGTAGTATGGACATGTTAACAATGTTGGTGCTTCCAATCCATAAACATGGAATGTATTTCCATTTCTTGTGTTTTCTTCAATTTCTTTCATCAATCATTTATAGTTTTCATTATAGAGATCTTAAACTTCTTTGGTTAATTTAATTCATAGATATTTAATTTTATTTGTAGCTATTTTAAATGGGATTAGTTTTTTATTTCTTTTTCAGATTGTTCGCTGTTAACATAGAAATGCTACTGATTTTTGTATAGTGATTTTTGTATCCTGCAACTTTACTGAATTTGTTTATCAGTTCTAATAGCTTTTTGGTGTAGCCTTCAGGTTTTTCCAAATACAAGATATCATCAGAAAACAAGGATAATTTGACTTCTTCCTTTCCAATGTGGATGCCCTTTCTTTCTTTTTCTTTTGTCTGATGGTCCTAGCTAGGACTTCCAGTATCATGTTGAATAACTGGTGAAAATGGGCATCCTTGTCATTTTCCATGTCTTAGAGGAAAGGCTTTCAGTTTTTCCCTATTCAGTATGATACTAGCTGTGGGTCTGTCATATATGGCTTTTATTATGTTGATGTATGTTCCTTCTATGCCCAGATTTTTAAGAGATTTTATCATGAAAGGATGTTGAATTTTATCAAATGCTTTTTCAGCATCAATTGAAATGATCATATATTTTTTGTCTTTTATTCTTTTGATATGATGTATCACGTTGACTGATTTGCAAACGTGGAACCATCCTTGCATCCCTGGGATAAATCCTACTTAGTCATGATGAATGATCTTTTCAACATGTTGTTGAATTTGGTTTGCTAGTATTTTGTTGAGGATTTTTGCATCCATGTTCATCAGGGATATTGGTTTGTAGTTTTCTTTTTTGAATATGTCTTTGGTTTTGGTATCAGGGTAATACTGGCTTCATAGAACACTTTTGGAAGTATTCTCTCCTCTTCTATTTTTTTGAATAGTGTGAGTTGGATTGGTGTTAGTTCTTTTAATGTTAGGTAAAATTCAACAGTGAAGCCACAGGGTCCTGGGCATTTCTTTGCTGGGATACTCTAGTATGGCTTCAGTTGCATTATTTGTTATTGGTCTGTTCAGGTTTTGTATTTCTTCATAGTTCAATCTCAGTAGGTTGTATGTGTCTGGGAATTTATCCATTTAGCCTACATTTTCCAATTTATTGGCATATACTTCTTCGTAGTGGCCTCTAATGATCACTTGAATGTCTGCTGTATTGGTTGTAATGTCTCCTCTTTCATCTCTGATTTTATTTATCTGGGTCTTTTCTCTTTTTTCTTTGGCTAAAGGTTTGTCAAATTTGTTTATCTTTTCAAAAAAACAAACTTTTAATTGATCCTTTGTAGTGTTTTGTTTCAATTTTATTTATTTATGCTCTGATCTTTATTATTTCTTTTCTTCTACTAACTTTGGATTTCATTTGCTCTTGCTTTTCTAGTTCTTAAAGATGCATTATTATGTTGTTTATTTGAAGTTTTTTTTAACTTTTTTATATAGGAATTAATAGCTATAAACTTCCCTTTTAGTACTGCTTTCACTGTATTGCATAGATTTTGGCATGTAGTGTTTCCATTATCACTTAGTAGATTTCCTCTACGACCTTCTCAAGTGCTAAAGGCAGACAACCTAAGAGTCAAAATTTGACGACTCTGCCACTCTCCATCATGTCTTGTCATAAAGTAAGAGAATGAAAGAATAATTTCATAGGAGGTTGTGAACTGAAAGAGGAACTTCAGAATCCAAAATTTTAGAGGTAGAAAAGTTTCAGGCAGTGGTATGTTTTTAAAAGTGACAAGTATCATAGAAGGCTTAAATAGATGGGGAAGTGTGGGTCACTGGATTGAAACAGAACAACTATGAGATTGACATCTTGGAAGTTTCTCCATCTTTCTAGAAAAAAATTACCCTTAACTCTCTGCATATATTTTAATCAAAGAACAGACATCAGTTTTTCCTAATTAACATTGTTTTGGTGCAAAATGTTTCACTAGGAATTTGTGGGCATGTATTTCTAAATGATTTCCAACAACATACAAACAAACCATAAGATGGAATAGTGACACCCTTTACTATTTAGCATTAAATTGCACACCTCCTTTTCCCAATTAGGAGAAAGCGATTTCTTTCTCCTAACCCTGCCCTTTGAAAGTAGAACTAATTTAAAGTTCTGGTCTCTTAGCAACCATAGCTGATTCACATACTTAGTGCAAATAGTAGATGTGCCTTTCTGAAAAGATATGAAGTTACTATCTAAGCTTCCTAGAGCATGCTTTTAAAAGGTACTTAAACTGCATATGGCAAGGTATTTTAACAGAGATAAGAGTACTTTCATCTCAGCCATCATACTTTATTCATAGTCTTTATGACAATTAAATCTATTCCAAGTTTCTTGGTTGCCCACTCTTACCTAGCTGCAGTGGTAAAACACACATTTGCTTGCTTTAATTCAGGTATTTGCATTCTAACTTAGTCTTCTTTGCCACTCACAATAAAATTTTAGCAAATTGTGATTCATTATAATACTGTATTCTTCTAGCCACTATCCTGTTTGATGTAGAAGTACATTTTGACTAAAGACCTACTGCCTTGTTAAAGAGTCAACTTCTAAACTTCTTAACTCAAGAGCTGCAACCTTTGCTAAAAAATCTCTTGTCATATCCAAAGTTAACAATTATAGTAGTAGAGGAAGCTGTCAAAAATGGCACAGCAAGCTGTTTGCAGAAAATTTAGTTTTAGACAAGTGTTTTTGTTGTTACTGTTTTTCTTCCTTTTTCCAGGCTAGAAATACAAATTCACATAATTGCTTTCAACACACATCAGTGAGAGGAAGGTCAAAAGTTCTCAAGTTTGATTTTTGTGTTTACCCTGTAGGCTCCAACACTTAGTCAGCGGCTTTCAAAGTGATTGAATTTGATTTCTTTTATTTTTCTCCAAATAGCAAATGCTTGGTCGGTAGTTTAAGGAAATTAATAGAAATATCTTACAGATGATGTGGAAAAAAGCACAAAGAACTGGAGAGAAAAGTCAAGTAATTTTCAAACAAGCTTGAGGATAGCGCTTAAAACTGAGAAGAAAATTCATTAGTGAATAAAGTCCCTCCCAGATGTTAAAGGCTTCTGGGACCATTTGTTGTATTTTGGCCCTATTCAGTCACCTACTTTTCTGTTCCTTTCATCTTTAACTAGAGCATTTTTCCAATCATACTCCTTGTTGATAACTCTAACTAAACAAAAGAAGTAAAACTCCCTTAGTCTACCTTTGTTCTCTTTTGGTTCAGCTGGTTTGAAATAAGCTATCTCTAACAGAAGCCCAGGTACACTAGGCATCTGCTATGCTTTTGATGTTTGGACCCTTCAAATCTCAGGTTGAAATTTGATCCCTAATATTGAAGTTGGGGCCTAATGGGAGGTTTTGGATCATCGGAGCAGATTCCTCATAAACAGATTAATGTCCTCCCTCAGGGTTGAGTGAGTTGTCACTCTATTCCCTTCCACAACAGCTGATTGTTAAAAAGAGCCTGGCACCTTCCTCCTCTCTCTCTTGCTTCCTTTCTTGCCATGTGTTCTCTGCACATAACAGCTCTCTTTCACCTTCTACCATGAGTGGAAACATCTTGAGGCCCTTGCCAGATGCAGATGCCCAATCTTGAACTTTCCAACCAGCAGAACCGTGAGCTAAGTGAACCTCTTTTCTTTATAAATTACCTAGTCTCAGGTATTCCTTTATAGCAACACAAAATGAACTAAGACAGCACCCATTAAATAATTATGGCATGAATAAACTAATCTTTCTGAAATATCAGTGAGGTAAGTTTCTATAATGTATCATCTTGTGATAGAACATACAAAATGGTCATAAAACATAAACATGTAGTTTAACAAATTTATTAAAAAACACCAATGTGTCTTCCTCCATGCAAAAACGATAGAATGGCATCTTCCCCATAGAAGCCCTCCACCTGTCTCCTTCTGATCATAATACCAGCCTACCCCCTACCAACGACCACTATGTTGACTTTCATGCTGCTAATAATTGTTTAATGTGGCCTATTTTAAAAATATGTGTCAATGGGATCATACAGTATTAGCCTAGCTTCTTTAGCTCAGTCTTTTGTGTTTCAGAGATATCCATCCATGTAGTTTATTCATTGCTTGCTGTCTAGTATACCATGATATAAACCTACCTCTGTTTATCATTTCTACTACTGAGTTGTTTCTGTTGGGCTTCTATTAACTACGTTATTATGAACATTCTAACACATGTTTTCTGGTGCATGTAAGCATGCATTTATGTGAGATACAAACATCTATAAATGGAATTGCTAGGTCATAGACTATATACATTTTCAAACGTACTATCAGATATTCTTCAAAAGTGATTTTACAATGCATATTCCCATCAACAGTGCATGAGAGTTCTCATTGCTCCACATCCTTGTTAATAATTGGCAATGCCACTTTTCTGCCCACTTCCTCATTCCCTCTCCCGAGTGCCACTCTGGCTGCAGTGTACTTGATCTGAGCTCCAGGCTCCAGCTAAGCTAGCACAGTCTCCCTTCAGCCACCATTATAATTATCTACTGGGACCTCACCAGCCACAATGAGATGTTCTCTGACATTTACAAAATATGAAAGATCACGGACCAGCTGTGCTTGGAGGTAGAGGGAAAAATAGTTGATAAGACAGAGGGTAACATTGATGACTCACTCACTGGTGGAAATGCCTCCACTGAAGGCCTCAAGGGTGAAGGTACCAAAAGCACAGTCATCACTGGTGTTGATATTGTCATGAACCTGTCATGAACCATCACTTGTAGGAAACCAGCTTCACAAAAGAAGCCTACAAGAGGTACATCAAATATTACATGAAATCAATTAAAGGCAGACTTGAAGAACAGAAACCAGAAAGAGTAAAAGCTTTTATGACAGGGCCTACAGAACAAATCAAGCAGATCTTTGCTAATTTCAAAAACTACCAATTCTTCATTGGTGAAAACATGAATCCTAATGGTATGGTGGCTCTAGTGGACTATCATGAGAATAGTATGATCCATATATGGTTTTCTTTAAGAATGGTTTAGAATGGAAAAGTGTTACAAATTTGGCAGTTACTGTGGATCGATTACCTGTCATCATAACTGGCTGCTGCATGTCATCCACACAACACTAGGACTGATATCATCTTGAGCATCTCATTTATTGTGACTGTGATTTATTTGGAGTAGAGTCACTGTTTTTAAGAAAAAAAAAAACATGTTGACTGTCTAAAAGTAAAATGCATTTAAACTCATTTGAAAGAATGCCTCCTAGGTTAATACGTATTTAAACTAACTCTATTCTGTAATGTTCCTGGAGAAGATAGAGCCTGGTTGTAGGTCACTACTAGGAAGTATAAGACTGTTATCAGTAACTTGTACAGTGGAAACTACTTTTGGGACTAGAATCTAAAAGAAAATAATTAAAAGTTTTAATTTTGAACTGCAGTAAAGAAAAAGACCATGCTAATATCAATGCCAACATTTAAAGTGGAGCCTTATACATTTCCTCACCTACAACAGAGTAGTTAACTCTGGAAGAGATTACCAAGAGAATAAAAAGAAACTAACTCAGTCAGAAAGAAATACTTGACAATGCTATATATTTTTAAAATTTTCACCATACTCATACATGTATATTATCAGATGTTTTATTTTTGCCACTCTGATAAGTATGTAGTGCCAATACATTGTGGTTTTAATTTGCATTTACCTAATTACCAGTGAAGTTGAGCATTTTTCCATATGCTACTATTTCCCCTATTGGCATGTGCCTGTTCAGGTGGTTTTCCCATTTTTCCTTTGCATTGTCTGTCTTTTCCTTATTAATTTGAAAAAGGTTTTTATATATTCAATAGGAAGGTTGATCTTAATTATCTAGTTCACCCTCCTGAGAAACTGGAAGCACTTAAATGTACATTTTATCTGTGTGTACTTTATGGTCTCAATTTCCTTGGTGGCTCGTAGTGACTGGCTACCTGGAAAATTGAAAAAAGATTAAACTAATTCACTAAAATCTATTCAATTTTAATATATCTGTTATTTTAATTTCTATACAGCTCTATTGTCAACATTTTCCCTTCTTTTTTCATTTCATGTAATAAGTTTACTTAGCAACTATTTTATGACTAGTAAATTTCTGTCAATTAATCCATCTTATTTTTCACAACTACAAAGGAAAGTCAAATTATACTTTTCTACAGAACCAAGTTTACAATATGTGAAATATTGAATCAAAAGAGATAATGATTAGCATAGTAGAATGATAGAATGATTATTACATAAATACTCTAAAGTGATTAGCACATTAAAAACTCAATATCTCTTATTAGACTCCATTTAAAAAGCATTATTTATTGACCATTTGTGGTTTGAAAGAAAAACAGCATTATTATTAACTTCCTGAATCCTGATTCCTTAAATTTAGATATTCTATGTCTTGTTAAAGTTCTAGGAATCAGAACTTTGACTAACCAGAACATTTTATTTTCTCTAAAATATTGCATACCTATACTCTCACAAAAAATCTAGAAGAGATAAATCTTTAAATGGTCTTTTATATATGGCTTATAAAATCCATTTCAATATATTTTCAATGATCCTTTATCTTTGCAAACATTCTTTCTATTTTTCCTCTTTGGGGGCTCTATCAAAAGAGGATGCATTCATTAATCTGAGAATAATATTAGTCCTCTAGAGGTTTTGGTTTAATGTGGAATCCTGTCTTCTGTGGCTATATAAAAAATTGCAAAAGCATAGTCACATAAATGAAAACAAAACTCAAATATCAGTAAGTTTTAAATTTCTGATTATTTTGCAACTCATCAGGCTAAAAACTTGCAAGACTGAAAAAAAATTAGTAGTTAGCTATAGAAAGCAATTTCTGGCAACTATCTCTAAAGATAAATAATTCTAATAAAGAAGAGTATTTCTTCTGATCCTTTTGGAGGGTTTCTGCTTGCTTTAGAACACACTTGGAACAGAATGGCACCAAAGGCTTCAAATATTGATATCTCAATGGCATCATTTGAAATTATCCTGGAGGAAGTTTAGGAACTTCAGAACCTCCTCCTTTAGTAGTTAGGTCCTAAGTTGCCCTCATGGGTATTTTACAAAATGTAAATGCTCAGTGCTTTGATAGGTGCCATCAGTTTTATAGCAGTATAGGATTCTTTTATCACAATTTGTCTTTAAAATAAAAGGTTCATCATCCTCAATATGAAGACCTGCAAGGCTAACATCTGAAGGGCTTTAGTAACTTTTTCCAACACTACTTTAGCTCTAAAGCATGATAATATTTATTTCTCATTCTTTTCAAAGAATAAATTTTATAATGCATTTAAATATGTTCTCATACAATGTCAGCATGACAGAAAATGTATAGAGACTATTTGAAAAGTGTAGAATTTGACGGGATTCATTCATAAACCATATGAAACTGGATGCTAGGCAGTATAATCTATATTTCCTCTTGGAGCTGGAATATAATATATACTGCTACTGTATGGGGCCAAATTCTAATAGGACACAGGCAATCTATTAAAAAATGACTAAGAGTGAGGAAAAAATCTATGCTGAATTTACATTACTGTTCTAAGATTAAATATGGTAAGTTTTTTTCTATCATGAAAATAAAATGTAATGACCCAAATACATTCTTCCTATAGCATTTATATACCAAGTGGACAAGATAATAGAATATTATTAATTTAAGCAGGAGAATTTTTAAATAACAAAGCAAAATTAAATATTTCATGGTAAATTAACTCATCTACAACACTGACCATTAAAGGCAGATATCAAGGTCTCCTTTACTAAAGAGCAGAGAAAAGCCTGCCTGGAAGTGTCCACATCTTTTTTAAAAAGGGTAAAACTTTCAGTAAGATACAAGTAGAGGTTCCAAGATGGCCAAATAGGAACAGCTCCAGTCTATAGCTCCCAGCGTGAGCGACACAGAAGATGGGTGATTTCTGCATTTCCAACTGAGGTACTGGGTTCATCTCACTGGGGCTTGTTGGACAGTGAGTGCAGCCCACAGAGCGTGAGACAAAGCAGGGCAGGGCATCGCGTCACCTGGGAAGCACAAGGGGTCAGGGAATTAATTCCCTTTCCTAGCCAAGGGAAGCCATGACAGATGGTACCTGGAAAATCGGGACACTCCCACCCTAATACTGCACTTTTCCAGTGGTCTTAGCAAATGGCACACCAGGAGATTATATCCAGTGCCTGGTTCGGAGGGTCCAACGCCCATGGAGCCTCGCTCACTGCTAGCACAGCAGTCTGAGATTGAATTGCAAGGCGGCAGCAAGGCTGGGGGAGGGGCGTCTGCCATTGCCAAAGCTAGAGTAGGTAAACAAAGTGACCAGGAAGCTTGAACTGGGTGGAGCCCACCTCAGCTCAAGGAGGCCGGCCTGCCTCTGTAGACTCCACCTCTGGGGGCAGGGCATAGCTGAACAAAAGGCAGCAGAAACTTCTGCAGATTTAAACGTCCCTGTCTGACAGCTTTGAAGAGAGTAGTGCTTCTCCCAGCACGGAGTTTGAGATCGATCTGAGAACGGACAGACTGCCTCCTCAACTGGGTCCCTGACCCCAAGTAGCCTAACTGGGAGGGGTACGTCCCAGTTGGGGCCGACTGACACCTCATATGGCCAGGTGCCCCTTTGAGACAAAGCTTCCAGAGGAAGGATCAGGCAGCAACATTTGCCATTCTGCAATATTTGCGGTTCTGCAGCCTCTGTTGGTGATAACCAGGCAAACAGGGTCTGGAGTGGACCTCCAGCAAACTCCAACAGACCTGCAGCTGAGGGTCCTGACTGTTAGAAGGAAAACTAACAAACAGAAAGGACATCCACACCAAAACCCCATCTGTACGTCACCATCATCAAAGACCAAAGGTAGATAAAACCACAAAGTTGGGGAGAAACCAGAGCAGAAAGGTTGAAAATTCTAAAAATCAGAGCACCTCTTCTCCTCCAAAGGAACACAGCTCCTCGCCAGCAACAGAACAAAGCTGGACGGAGAATGACTTTGATGACTTGAGAGAAGAAGACTTCAGACGATTGGTAATAACAAATTTCTCCTAGCTAAAGGAGAATATTCAAACCCATCACAAAGCTAAAAACCTTGAAAAAAAGATTAGATGAATGGCTAACTAGATAAACAGCAGAGAGAAGACCTTAAATGACCTCATGGAGCTGAAAACAATGGCACAAGAACTACATGACACATGCACAAGCTTCAGTAGCTGATTCAATCAAGTGGAAGAAAGGGTATCAGTGATTGAAGATCAAATGAATGATATGAAGTGATAAGAGAAGTTTAGAGAAAAAAGAGTAAAAAGAAACGAACAAAGCCTCCAAGAAATATGGAACTATGTGAAAATACCAAATCTATGTTTGATTGGTGTACCTGAAAGTGACAGGGAGAATGGAACCAAGTTGGAAAACACTCTTCAGGATATTACCCAGGAGAAGTTCCCCAACCTAGCAAGGCAGACCAATATTCAAATTCAGGAAATACAGAGAACGCCACAAAGATACTCCTTGAGAAGAGCAACTCCAAGACACATAATTGTGAGATTCACCAAAGTTGAAATGAAGGAAAAAATGTTAAGGGCAGCCAGAGAGAAAGGTTGGGTTACCCAGAAAGGAAAGCCCATCAGACTAACAGCGGATCTCTTGGCAGAAACTCTACAAGCCAGAAGAGATTGGGGGCCAATATCAACATTCTAAAAGAAAAGAATTTTCAACCCAGAATTTCATATCCAGCCAAACTAAGCTTCATCAGTGAAGGAGAAATAAAATCCTTTACAGACAAGTCAATCCTGAGAGATTTTGTCACCACCAGGCCTGCCTTACAAGAGATCCTGAAGGAAGCACTAAACCTGGAAAGGAACAACTGGTAACAGCCACTGCAAAAATCATACCAAATTGTAAAGACCATCGATGCTAGGAAGAAACTGCATCAACTAACAGGCAAAATAACCAGCTAACATCATAATGACAGGATCAAATTCACACATAACAATATTAACCTTAAATGTAAATGGGCGAAATGCTCCAATTAAAAGACACAGACTGGCAAATTGGATAAAGAGTCAAGACCCATCAGTGTGCTGTATTCAGGAGACCCATCTCACATGCAGAGACACACATAGGCTCAAAATGAAGGGACGGAGGAAGATCTACGAAGCAAATGGAAAGCAAAAAAAAGCAGGGTTCGCAATCCTAGTCTCTGATAAAACAGATTTTAAACCAACAAAGATCAAAAGAGACAAAGAAGGCCATTACATAACGGTAAAGGGATCGATTCAACAAGAAGAGCTAACTATCCTAAATATATATGTACCCAATACAGGAGCACCCAGATTCATAAAGCAAGTCCTTAGAGACCTACAAAGAGACTTAGATTCCCACATAACAATAATGGGAGACTTCAACACTCCACTGTCAACATTAGACAGATCAACGAGACAGAAAGTTAACAAAGATATCCGGGAATTGAACTCAGCTCTGTACCAAGTGGACCTAATAGACATCTACAGAACTCTCCACCCAAAATCAACAGAATGTACATTCTTCTCAGCCCCACATCACACTTATTCCAAAATTAACCACAAAGTTGGAAATAAAGCACTCCTCAGCAAATGTAAAAGAATAGAAATCACAATAAACTGTCTCTCAGACCACAGTGCAATCAAACTAGAACTCAGGATAAAGAAAGGGTCCTGAGGTGACATATATCCTCCTCAGCTTACAAAGAAGATGACAGAATTAAGAGATTAAAGTAAAGACAGGCATAGGAAATCACAAGGGTATTGATTGGGGAAGTGATAAGTGTCCATGATATCTTCACAATTTATGTTCAGAGATTGCAGTAAAGACAGGCATAAGAAATTATAAAAGTATTAATTTGGGGAACTAATAAATGTCCATGAAATCTTCACAATTTATGTTCTTCTGCCACGGCTTCCGCTGGTCCCTTGGTTCAGGGTCCCTGACTTCCCACAACAAAGAGCCTCCTGCAAAGCAAAAGAAACTACCATCAGAGTGAACAGGCAACCTACAGAATGGGAGAAAATTTTTACAATCTACCCATCTGACAAAGGGCTAATATCCAGAATCTACAAAGAGCTTAAACAAATTTACAAGAAAAAAATCAAACAACCCCATCAAAAAGTGGGCAAAGGATATGAACAGACATTTTTTCAAAAGAAGACATTTATGCACCAAACAGACACATGAAAAAATGCTCATCATCACACACCATCAGAGAAATGCAAATCAAAACCACAATGGGATACCATCTCATACCAGTTAGAAGGGTGATCATTAAAAAGTTAGGAAAAACAGGTGCTGGAGAGGATGTGGAGAAATAGGAACACTTTTACACTGTTGGTGGGACTGTAAACTAGTTCAACCATTGTGGAAGACAGTGTAGCGATTCCTCAAGGATCTAGAACTAGAAATATCACTTGACCCAGCCATCCCATTACTGGGTGTATACCCAAAGGATTATAAATCATGCTGCTATAAAGACACATGCACACATATGTTTATTATGGCACTATTTGCAATAGCAAAGACTTGGAACCAACCCAAATGTCCATCAATGATAGACTGGATTAAGACAATGTGGCACATATACACCATGGAATACTATGCAGCCATAAAGAAAGAATGATTTCATGCCCTTTGTAGGGACATGGATGAAGCTGGAAACCATCATTCTGAGCAAACTGTCGCAAGAACAGAAAGCCAAACACCACGTGTTCTCACTCATAGGTGAGAATTGAACAATGAGAACACTTGGACACAGGATGGGGAACATCACACACTGGGGCCTGTTGTGGGGAGGGAGTGGGGGGAGGGATAGCATTAGGAGAGATACCTAATGTAAATGATGAGTTAATGGGTGCAGCACACCAACATGGCACATGTATACATATATAACAAACCTGCATGTTGTGCACATATACCCTAGAACTTAAAGTATAACAAAAAATACATTAATTAAGAAAAGATACAAGTATAAAGATTAAGAACTGTCAAAAAGTAAACTTGGGCACAGTAAAAATTTTGAAGGGTTTACTTGAGCAAACAGCAATTCATGAATTGGACAGCTCCAAACTGGAAGTGGTTCAAAGGTTCTGCTGAGGGAATGCAAGGGGAGGCCTTCATAAGATGAATAAGAAAGTAAAGCAAGGAGAATATTTGATTGGGTACAGTTATGGAATTGCCTTATTTGTGTATCCTGCAGGAAAGTCCCTAGTTATATAAGTTAATTTATGGCTTCTGATTGGTTAGCCTTAAGTTTCATTTTTTTCTCTAATATAGTCATTTACAAGAAGTAGTCCAAGTTAACTTTTGCTTATGTTTGCAAATCAAGCAATGTTAAGGTCATTTACGAAGTCTAACTGGCTTTGTCTTCCCAAGGATTCTTCAGGCCTGGTCTCTATTTATTTTAACAGGACACATGCACTAAAAGTCAAATTGTTTGGTTAAAATTTCAGTTTCTCTTTTTGATGAGACAGGTCTTCAGGCAAATTATTGCCTTCTGGTATTTATTTTAAACACTTTTTTTTTTGAAATACAGTAGATATACATGAAAGAATATTAAAACATTTTATACTCGTTTCTCAAAATAAACATGTTAAAATGCTTAATTTAAAAAAATAAAACCATGGATCCTATACAACATAGTATTGGAAGTTCTGGCCAGGGCAATCAGGCAAGAGAAAGAAATAAAGGTATTTAAATGGGAAGAGAGGAAGTCAAATTGTCTCTGTTTGCAGACGACATGATTGTATATTTAGAAAACCCCATCATCTCAGCCCAAAATCTCCTTAAGCTGATAAGCAACTTCAGCAAAGTTTCAGGATACAAAATCAGTGTGCAAAAATCACAAGCATTCCTACATATCAATAATAGACAAACTGAGAGCCAAATCATGAGCAAACTGCCATTGACAACTGCTACAAAGAGAATAAAATACCTAGGAATCCAACTTACAAGGGATGTGAAGGACCTCTTCAAGGAGAACTACAAACCACTGCTCAAGGAAATAAGAGAAGACACAAACAAATGGAAAAACATTCATTGCTCATGGATAGAAAGAATCAGTATCATGAAAATGGCCATACTGCCCAAAGTAATTCATAGATTCAATGCTATGCCTGTCAAGCTTCCATCAACTTTCTTCGCAGAATTAGAAAAAAAACTACTTTAAACTTCATATGGAACCAAAAAAGAGCCCGTATAGCCAAGACAATCCTAACCAAAATGAACAAAGTTGGAGGCATCATGCTACCTGACTTCAAACTATACTACAAGTTTACAGTAACCAAAACAGCATGGTACTGGTACCAAAACAGTAATATAGACCAATGGTACAGAACAGAGGCATCAGAAATAAAGTCGCACATCTACAACCATCTGATCTTTGACAAACCTGACAAAAACAAGCAATGGGGAAAGGATTCCCTATTTAATAAATGGTATTGGGAAAACTGGCTAGCTATATGCAGAAAACTGAAACTGGACCCCTTCATTACACCTTATACAAAAATTAACTCAAGATGGATTAAAGACTCAAACGTTAAGACCTAAAACCATAAAAACCCTAGAAGAAAACCTAGGCAATACCATTCAGGACATCGGCATAGGCAAAAACCTCATGACTAAAACACCAAAAGCAATGGCAACAAAAGCCAAAATTGACAAATGGGATCTAATTAAACTAAAGAGCTTCTGCACAGCAAAATAAACTATCATCAGAGTGAACAGGCAACCTACAGGATGGGAGAAAATTTTTGCAATCTATCTGTCTGACAAAGGGCTAATATCCAGAATCTATAAAGAACTTAAGCACATTTACAAGAAAGAAACAACCCCATCAAAAAGTGGGCGAAGGATATGAACAGACACTTCTCAAAAGAAGACATTTATGGCTGGGTGTGGTGGCTCACACCTGTAATCCCAGCACTTTTGGAGGCCAAGACAGGCAGATCACAAGGTCAGGAGTTCGAGATGAGCCTGACCAACATAGTGAAACCACATCTCTACTAAAAATACAAAACAAGTATCTGGGCATGTGGGAGGCACCTGTAATCCCAGCTACTTGGGAGGCTGAGGCAAGGAGAATTGCTTGAACCTGGGAGGTGGAGGTTGCAGTGAGCCAAGATCACACCACTGAGCTCCAGCCTGGGCGACAGTGTCAGACTCTGTCTCAAAAAAAAAAAAAAGAAAGAAAGAAAAAGAAAAAAGAAAAAAAGACATTTATGTGGCCAATAAAAATATGAAAAAAACCTAATCATCACTGGTCGTTAGAGAAATGCAAATCAAAACCACAATGAGATACCATCTTGCGCCAGTTACAATGGTGATCACTAAAAAGTCAGGAAACAACAGATGCTAGAATGGATGTGGAGAATAGGAATGCTTTTACACTGTTGGTGGGAGTGTAAATTAGTTCAACTATTGTGGAAGACAGTGTGGCAATTCCTCAAGGATCTAGAACCAGAAATACCATTTGCCCCAGCAATCCCATTACCGGGTATATACCCAAAGGATTAGAAATCATTCTAGTATAAAGACATATGCACACATATGTTTATTGCAGCACTGTTCACAATAGCAAAGACTTGGAACCAACCCAAATGTCCATCAATGATAGACTGAATAAAGAAAATGTGGTACATATACACCATGGAATACTATGCAGCCATAAAAAGGATGAGTTCATGTCCTTTGCAGGGACATGGATGAAGCTGGAAACCATCATTCTCAGCAAAGTAACACAGGAACAGACAGTCAAACACCGCATATTCTCACTCATAAGTGGGAGGTGAACAATGAGAATACATGGACCCAGGAAGGGGAACATCACATACTGGGACCTGTCAGGGGGTTGGGGGCTAGGGGAGGGATAGCATTAGGAGAAACACCTAATGTAGATGACGGGTCGATGGGTGCAGCAAACCACCATGGCACGTGTATACCAGTGTAACAAACCTGCATGTTCTGCACATGTATCCCAGAACTTAAAGTATAATTAAAAAAAAAAAAACTTTAAAGAAGTAAATAATCATTGTAATAAAGTTATTCTCCTGCACAAAAATATAAAAATAAAACCATGGAGATATATAAGGTGATATAAAATATGCTATAAAATATGTTTGTGGAGAGCTATAATTAAAATAACTGGATGCATAAGAATTTGAGTTTGGCACTTGTAGCCTCCCAGCACTCTGCAAAGAAGTAAGCAACATAAGGGCCATTACACAGAGGTCATATTTGGTTCATTTGTATAATAGTGCATCAAAATAATACTGTGCCCTTTTTCTTCTTCACTCATAGCCTCACTTTTCCAAAGTGGTTATTTTCAGGCCAGGTGCAGTGGCTCATGTCTGTAATACCAGCACTTTGGGAGCCCAAGGTGGGAGGATTGCTGGAGGTCAGGAGTTCAAGACCAGCCTGGGCAACATAGCAAGACACCCATCTCTACAAAAAAAAAAAAAAAGTTTTTAAACACGAAAACTTTTGATGGCTAAGAGCAAGGACTTTTGATTCAATAAGCCTCAGTTCAGTTATAGTGTTTTCTATTCCAGCATTTTCTAGCTGTGAGATTCTGGGCAGGGTATGCCAACAGCTATTGATTTCCTTATTGGGAAAGTGCAAATAATAATAGTGACCTTACAGATTTGATATAAGAAATAAGTAAAAGAATGCATGCAAAATATTGGTCCAGTGTCAAAGATGTAGTAAGCACTCAATAAAACCTAACCATTAGTATTATTTCTGCAAATATGTAAGTTCAGTCCTATGAAGCTGCCATTTTTGCTTGTCAATAATGGTCAAATATCAGCACTTTCTTCTAGTTCAACCTAATGCACACCATGAAAATCTTTCTAATCTTGAGACCTGGTGGTTTACTTTCCAAAGCTTCGATTCAATGAGCTGGAAGCGAGCACCTGCTTTCCTAACCCTTAGCTACGTTTAGAATTCTCTGAACCTAAAAGTATTTGTCATCTTGTACTATTTCTTCCATTATTTTGAGCAAGGCTCTTCTGTGTCAAATTTCCACTGTGAGAATCTGGGTTTTTGCTGCTCTTACCAAGAGATGGGCAAACTACAGCTATTGACCAAATTGGTTGCCACCCGCTTTTGTAAATAAAGCAATATTGGAACAACAGCTATGCTTGTGGGAAAACACTGTTTCTCTACACTCACACAACACTTCTGACCCCAAATATGTGGATTTTTTCCCACGCCAAATAATTCTGCAATTCTCTGGACACCAGCTAGATGTCCTACAATTCAACTCAATTCTGACACTACCTGGAGTTAGTGTCAAATCCCACAAGTTAAGGGCTCAGTCCTATAAGACTATGCCCACCTGGAATGCCAGTCGCAAGTCCAACCATCCACACTTCTGGACGACCAGCTATAAACTGAGGATTCCCATGGCCCACTCCTCAGGTTTGATAATTTGCAAGGGTGACTCAGAACTCAAAAAAAGCACTTCACTTAATGTTTACCAGTTTAGTATAAAGGATACAAATCAGGAACAGCCAGATGGAAGAGATGCATAGAGCAAATTATGGGGTAGGGGGACATGTGGAGCTTCTGTGCCCTCTCTTGGTACACCAACCTCCCAGCACCCTGATGTGTTCACCAATCCTGACATTCATTGAATCTCATTTTTGAAGAGTTTTTATAGAGCTTAATCTCCAGCTCCCTCCTCGCCTTCTCAGAAGTCTGTGACTGGTGTAAAATTTCCAATCACTTGGTTTTTCTGGTGACCAACCAGCCCCATCTTGAGGATGTCTAGGGAACCCACCCTAAGTCACCTCATTAGCGTAAACTCAGGTCTGATCAAAAGGGGCTCTTTATGACTAACAAAAGACACTTCTATTACTCAGGAAATTCCACGGGTTTTATGAGCTCTGTGGCAGGAACTGGAGACAGAGACCAAATCTATTTCATATTATACCACAATGCTTGTTTATTCATGTATTGGCTATGGCTGTTTCCGCCCTACAACAGCAGAGCTGAGTAGTTGCAACAAAGAGAGCATGGTTCACAAAGCTGAAAATAGTTATTTTCTGGCCCTTTACAGACAAAGTTTGCCTACCCCTGGTTTAAACTACAGGTTTGCGAATTAGAGTACACACCTCTCAAGATGATCTATCATAGTTCAGGGGAAAAATCCAAATTTCTGTTTAAGATTATTTTTCTCTAAAAAAAAAAAAAGGGGAGGGAAAATAGGATTTTCTAGTATGTCACATATGGGCTTACACTGGCCCCCTCATTCCTTCCATCTGTCCTGTCCATGAGACATCTGGAGAGAGTACTGGAATCCCACAATGAGGAGGAATGGTCAGTAGTGCCTCCACTTTCATTTTTTTGCTATCAGTGTATGGTGACAGATGGTCTCTGCAAATGTCTGTCTACAGATTGTATTATCTAGTGGTAACTGACTTAAATCTCTGAAATGAATAAGTGGCTTTGAAAGATACCAGTAAACAATAATATTAATAAGATAATACTACTAATACAAGCATCAGAGAGAAAATAAGATTGACATCAGTCACGAGTAATGAAAATCAATTAAAGCTGATGAAAACTCAGCTAAGAAAAATTTAAATTATCAAGATTACCTGAAATAAGGGTTTTCATACAGTATGATCAAGAATGGAACTTGTTAAGCATCTGTTATGTTTAAGATATTAGTGAATTAAAATATGAAGCATCCTAATTAGCAAGACATTTAAGATCTATTTTTGTTGACCTTTTTCGTATTAATTTGCAAATTTGCTTTTATTTATAAAGTATGTACTATATTAAACTATACTATAAGCATATAATTTAAAAATAAATACATAACCAAACATGTAACAGTAGGTGGGTACTCAAATTTCCCTTTATTTTCTACTCTGAGCAGTGCACAATGAATCGAAATTGAGCACCATTAGTCTAGGCTTCCATATAGTGGTGGTGCTTTTGTATTTCACAGGGAAAGGATAGAAACAGAAAAGTTTCTGTGGGATGGAGTTCCTGATGGCATTATTGAGAGTTGTTTTGGCAAAAGTGGTGCTGGGAAATGGGTAAATGATGAAAAAGTTCAGACACAAAGTTTAGTTTAAAGGAAATGGAAAAGGGGGCAGTTTCTAGGGGTAAACATGAGATAGAAATGGAATCAAAGGAAGTTTTTTTATTTTCTTCCATATGAAAGAGACTTGATCATGATTAAAAGCTAATAGAGCTGGGCGTAGTGGCTCATGCCTGTAATCTCAACACTTTGGGAAGCTCAGGCAGGCAGATCACCGGAGGGCAGGAGTTCGAGACTAGCCTGGGCAACATGGCGAAACCTACCCTCCCACCTGCCATCTCTACTAAAAATACAAAAATTAGCTTGGTGGAGTGGCACAGGCCTGTAGTCCCCATTACTTGGGAGGCTGGTGCAGGAGGATTTATTGAGCCTGGGAGGCAGAGGTTGTAGTGAGTCAAGAGCCCATCACTGCACTCCAGCCTGGGTGACAGGAGTGAAACCTTGTCTAAAATAATAATAATAATAATAAATAATAGAGCCTTTGCTTAAAAATTAGCTGTGTTTTGGCTAGGTGCGGTGGCTCACATCTGTAATTCCAGCACTTTGGGAGGCCAAGGCAGGTGGATCACCTGCGGTCGGGAGTTCAAGACTAGCCTGGCCAACATGGAGAAACCCTGTTTCTACTAAAAAAATACAAAATTAGCCAGGCATGGTGGCGCATGCCTGTAATCCCAGCTACTTGGGAGACTGAGGCAGGAGAATCGCTTGAACACGGGAGGCAGAGGTTGTGGTGAGCCGAGATCATGCCATTGCACTCCAGCCTGGGCAAAAAGAGTGAAACTCCATCTTAAAAAAAAAAAAAAAAAAAAAAAAAATTAGCTGTGTTCTAATGTTAATACCATCTTATTCACATATTATAACACTGGACCTCTTAAATTGTTAGACAAACTTCCTGTGATCCCTGTGTGTGGAGGAAGAAAATGAGTTGAAATTGTTAAATAATAGTACATGCTGTCTAGTAACTATATATATATATTTCACTATTCACATCTATTTACTATTCGGCAAATATTTATTGAACATGTACTATGTGCCACACCCTGAGAGATGCTTGGGATACAGAGGTAAACAAGATCAACAAGGCCCCACCATACATTCTTGTGGAGAAAACAGACTGTAATCAGGTTAAAATAAATAATGTAATTTTAGGTAGTGTTAAGTTCTCTGAAGACAATAAAGCAGGGTAAAAGTGTAGAGAGATTGAGATATTAGGGGTGGGAGCATTTGAGAAGAAGCCTTTCTGTGAATCAATGGTAGACAGAGGACTGAATTATAAGGAAGGGGGCATCCCCTGGGAGGAGAGAATTTCAGGGAGAAGGACCATGAAGTACAAGTATGATACAGGAACAATCTTGGCAAGGAAGCCAAGATTGTCCCCCAAGAAAAGTGAATGAAGAAATCATGGAAAGGCCTGATATTGGGGAAGTAGATGGTGGCCTGGCATGTGATGTACCATAGAGGGCCTGCCAAGGGATTTATTAAGTGTGCTATAGGAAGTCATTGGACAGTTTTAGGCAGAAGAATGGCATAATTTTACCTGTACTTTGTTATAAACCTTGCTCAACTTTTGCCAGTAATATCTTTCCAACTCCAATTTTAATAAAGAACCAGTTTCGTTCTAAGGGTTCAGACGTCTATCATAACGGACTTTCCATGGGATGGAGTCTTGCTTTGCTTATTCTTGGTGGCCAATGAGTACAGCTTTGGAGAGAGTTATTCGGGTATGTGATTCTAACATGACGTTTGCCTCTTGCCAACATCCATTGAAAGCAGTCATTTGAAGGGTGACATGAGCCACAGAAACTATCTTAGTGGCACTTTGCACCTGATTAAGTCAGGAGAAATGCTCCTGGCAGTACCAAAATGTCCATCACCTGCTCACTTGCTGATGCGTGAGGGAGAGAGTGGAACTTCCAAGAAAGGGGTTAAACATAAAATTGAATTCAACTTGATATTGTATCTGAAGACCCATGAGGTCAAATCAACCACAAAAGAGATCCCTGAGAATCCCAGGCCAGATACTTGGTGTTTGTTAAGAAGCTGGCATGGGCCAGTCATGGTGGCTCATGACTGTAATCCCACAGTTCTGGAAGGTTGAGGTGGGAGGATCACTTGAGGCCATGAGTTTAAGATCAGTCAGCAACATAGCCAGACCCTGTCTCTACAAAAAATAAGAAAATTAGCCAGGCATGATAGCACATGCCTGTTGTGCCAGCTACTGGGGAGGCTGTGGTGGGAGAATTGCTTGAACCCAGAAGGTCAAGACTGCAATGGGATGTGATCACACCTCTGTACTCCAGCCTGAGTGACAGAGCAAGACTCTGTCTGTAAAAAAAGAAAAGAAAAAAATTGAAAAAAAAAATTAATTAAAATTAAAAAATTTTAAAACCCATAAATATATATACCTACTGTGTACCCATAACAAGTAAAAATTTTGAGGTTGAACCTTTAAAAAAAATAATAATTTTAAAATAAAAATTTAAGGCCAGGAATGGTGACTCATGCCTGTAATCCCAGCACGTTGTGAGGCCAAGGCGGGCGGATCACCTGAGGACGGGAGTTCGAGACCGGCCTGACCAACATGAAGAAATCCCGTCTCTACTAAGAATACAAAATTAGCTGGGCGCAGTGGTGCATGCCTGTAATCCCAGCTACTCGGGAGGCTGAGGCAGGAGAATTGCTTGAACCCAGGAGGCAGAAGTTGCATTGAGCCAAGATCACACCATTGCACTCCAGCCTGGGCAACAAGAGCAAAACTCCATCTCAAAAAAAAAAAAAAAAAAAAAAAAATTAAAAAGAGATGACATCTCACAGAAAGACATGTAAACCAGTGGAAGAGACATTGGATTGTGAACTTCTGGCTTGGAATATGTCAGAACATTTGTAATCATCCTTTCCTAACTAACCTGGTTTTGTTTTATTCATTTTGCATAAAAGTTTGCCTCCCACTTTGGCTTTAATCTGTTGATGGGAAGAGATGCCTCAAAGCTGGCTTCTGGCACTATTGTGGGGTTTTTACAAGGGAAAACTTTGAGTCATTTAGTAAAATATCTACAGAAAAATTACTGGACCCAGAATAGCCTGCAAAATCTCAACAGAATGCAGAGGGGGCATGTGACCTGTATAAATTCAGCCTAAGAATGCAGATGATGCTTCTAACCTGAATGTTTCTGATTTTCTACACAATGCAAAAGGTAATTCTTGTGGAACTAGCCTCAGGCATAGATACGTGTTTAATGATGGAATTATTCAGTTTAGTAACTGCTATGGTCTGAGTGTGTCCCCTGAAAATCCATATATTGAAACTTAATCATCAGTGTGATCATTTTAAGAGGTAGAGTTCTTAGGAGGTGATTAAGTCGTAAGTGCAGACCCCTCATGAGTGATCTGCAGTGTGAGGGAGCTGTTTGCCCCTTCCACCATGTTAGAACACAGCAAGAGGGTACCATCTAGAAGAAACAGTCCCTCACCAGACACCTAATCTGACTGTACCTTGATCTTGGACTTCCCATTATCCAGAATTGTGAGCAAACAAATTTCTGTTGTTTGCAAATTACCCAGTCCAAAATATTTTGTTGTAACCCTGTAGGGTTAGGATGAACAAGGATGAACAAGAAATAAACCTGTAATGCAAAGAAGACAGTTAGAAAACTTACCTGCCTCCACCTTTTTTCCTGGATAGAAAAAAGAGAAGGGAACTAGGCATACTGATAACATGCCTAGAAATCACTACATTATAGCTACATATGGCAACTTGGCTAAAATCTCAAAAATATAACACTGATGAAAAAATAGCGAGTCACAAAAGAACACATGTAGTATTATACCACACCAGTCACATTGCATTAAGAGCCCACCCTGCTCCAATATGACCTCATCTTTACTGATGATGTCTACAATGACCCTATTTCCATATAGGGTACATTTTGAAGTATTGGGAGTTAGGACTTCAGCATACCTTTTGGAGAGACACAATTTAACCCATAACAGCACAGGACAGTACCCCACAATAAAGAATTATCCCATCCAAAATGTCAATAGTCTTCCTGTTGAGAATCCCTGGAGTAAGGCAATAAAGAAAGCAAGGGAATGATTAACACATAATTCTGAATACTTTCTGGGAGTGGAGGAATAGAGAAATATGAGAATGGAGAGGAGTACACAGGGCATTTCGAAGATCTTAGAATACTATCTTCAGCTTAGTAGTGAGTACACAGATATGCACTTTCTTATCCTGAAATATATATTACCTATAATTTTTGCCTTTATGATGAAATATTTTTAAGATTATAAAATTCAAAAATCATGAGGATACAGGTAAGTTATAAGAGTATAGAAATAGGTATAGGCCAGGTGCAGTGTTTCACACCTGTAATCCCAGCACTTTGGAGGCTGAGGCGGGCAGATCACTTGAGCCCGGAAGTTTGAGACCAACCTGGGCAACATGATGAGATCTCCTCTCTACTAAAAATAAAAAAAAGTTAGCTGAGTGTGGTGACTCATGCCTGTGGTGCTACCTACTCAGGAGGCTGAAGCGGGAGATGGATTGAGGCTGAAGTGAGTGATCACACCACTGCACTCCAGCCTGGGTGACAGAGTGAGACCGTGTCTCAGAAAAAAAAAAAAAAGAAAGAAAGAAAAATTGGTATAGAAGAAACTGGAACTTTTGATGAATTTAGTCATTCATTCATTTATTTTAGGTTCACATGAGGTTATGTTTAAATGTGTTACTTCAGGTTTCAGCCAGGAATAATGGTGAAAAATTGACCATGTAGTTTGCCAGGTGTGAGCTAGCTGAGAGTTGCTTCTTATAACCATGACACATGTTTTCAAGATTCCCCAGGTGTTAGGAATCCCTGATTCTGCCAGATCCCTACTCTATTCAGCTACTTTCATTCCTGAGAAAGAACACACAAACTACAGACACGTGCATACCTTTCACTAGTAGTCTCCTCTCCCAGACCCTGAAGCACCACAGTACAATGAATGTGGGCATAAGATCTGGAGGCAGACTGCCTAGGTTTTGCATCTTGGCTCTGTTACTTACACCATGGTCAAGTTAATTTTTCTGAGCTTCTGTTTTTGTCATTGCAAAATGAGGATATTAATAGTGCTCACTAATAGAATTGTTCTGAAGAATAAATGAGGTAATGTCTGTAAAACTTTGTCAAAGTGGTGGCATATGTTGAACACTTAATATTGTTAGTTCTCCCCCTCCTTCTACTCCTCATTATCACTGTTGTCCCTTCCTTGCTTCTTTCTTTGATGAGGTCACTTGGGCAATGTGTGAACCTGTCTTTTCATCCTTTTTGTTCTTAAAAGAAAGACAGGAAGCATACCCCAGCAACTGGCAACTCTTTGCTCCTTAATTAGCTCCCACTATCTATTCTCTTAGTAGAGAAACTTTCCCAAGCCTCATGGCAACAGTCTAGCAGTATAAAGCCATGGAAAGAGAGAGATTCATTAGGAAGAGAATATTTTAATCTCCTCCAACAAACTCCTTGCTTTCCAGGATGAGATGCTGGCACAGTGTGTCCTTAATGACTCGTGGTTCTCTTCACCTACCCCAACATTCTGCTTCTCCATGGTGGGTGGAGTTGTGATAATAGGGAGACATATTTGTTAAAATATTGATAGCTGCTGTAACAAACAACAAAAAGAAACAATGGCTTAGACACAAAAGAAGTATATTTCTGCATCAAGTAAAGTCAAAGTGGGGTACTCCCAATTGGCAGGAAGCTCCCTGATATGGTTTGGCTCTGTGTCCCCACCCATCTCATCTTGTAGCTCCCATAATTCCCACCTGTTGTGGGAGGATCTGGTGTGAGATAACTGAATCATGGGGGTGGGTCTTTCCTGTGCTGTTCTCGTGATAGTGAATAAGTCTCATGAGATCTGATGGTTTTAAAAATGGGAGTTTCCCTGCACAAGCTCTCTTGTCTTGTCTGCTGCCATGTGAGACGTGCCTTTCACCTTCTGCCATGATTATGAGGCCTCCCCAGCCACGTGGAACTGTAAGTCTATTAAACCTCTCTTTTTTAAAAAATTGCCCAGTCTCATGTGTGTCTTTACCAGCACCATGAAAACAGACTAATACAGTAAATTGGTACTGGTAGAGTGGGGCACTGCTGAAGAGATACCTGAAAATGTGGAAGCAACTTTGGAACTGAGTAACAGGCAGAGAGTGGAACAGTGTGGAGGCCTCAGAAGAAGATAGGAAAATGTGGGAAAATTTGGAACTTCCTAGAGACTTGTTGAATGACTTTGACCAAAAGGCTGATGACAATATGGACAATGAAATCCAGGCTGAGGTGGTCTCAGATGGAGATGAGAAACTTGTTGGGAACTAGAGCAAAGGTGACTCTTGTTATGTTTTAGCAAAGAGACTGGTGGCATTTTGCACCTGGCCTAGATATCTGTGGAACTTTGAACTTGAGAGAGATGATTTAGGGTATCTGGAGGAAGAAATTTCTAAGCAGCAAAACATTCAAGAAATAACTTGGGTGCCGTTAAAGGCATTCAGTTTTATAAGGGAAGCAGAGCATAAAAGTTTGGAAAATTTGCAGCTGGACAATGCAATAGAAAAGAAAATCTCATTTTTTGAGGAGAAATCCAAGCCAGCTGCAGAAATTTGCATAAGTAACAAGCAGCTGAATGTTAATCTCCAAGACAATGGAGAAAATGTCTCCAGGGCATGTCAGAGGTCTTCATGGCAGCCCCTCCTGTTACAGGCCCAGAGACCTAGGAGGAAAAAGTGGCTCCGTGGGCTGGGCCCTGTGTCCTCGTGCTATGTGTAGCCTAGAGACTTGGTGTCCTGCATCCCAGCTGCTCCAGCCATGGCTGAAAGGAGCCAATGTAGAGCTCAGGCTGTGGCTTCAGAGGGTACAAGCCTCAAACCTTGGCATCTTCCATGTGATGTTGAGCCTGCCAGCACATAGAAGTCAAGAATTGGGGTTTGGGAACCTCCACCTAGATTTCAGAGGATGTATGGAAATGCCTGGATGTCCAGGAAAGAGTTTGCTGCAAGGGTAGGGCTCTCCTGGAGAACCTCTGCTAGGGCAGTGTGGAAGGGAAATGTGAGGTCAGAACTCTCACACAGAGTCCCTACTGTGGCACTGCCTAGTGGAGCTGTGAGAAGAGGGCCACCATCCTCCAGACCCTGGAATGGTAGATCCACCAATAGATTGCACCATGCACCTGGAAAAGCTGCAGACACTCAATGCCAGCCCATGAAAGCAGCTGGGATGGAGACTGTACCCTGCAAACCACAGAGGCAGAGCTGCCTGAGACTATGGGAACCCACCTCTTGCATCAGCATGACATGGATGTGACACATGGAGTCAAAGGAGATCATTTTGGAACTTTAAGATTTGACTGCCCTGCTGGATTTTGGACTTGCATGGGGCCTATAGCCCCTTTGTTTTGGCCAATTTCTTCCATTTGGAACTGCTGTATTTACCCAATGCCTGTACCCCCATTGTATCTAGGAAGTAACTAACTTGCTTTGGTTTTATAGACTCGTAGGCAGAAGGGGCTTGCCTAGTCTCAGATGAGACTTTGGACTGTGGACTTTTGAGTTAATGCTGAAATGAGTTAAGAGTTTGGGAGACTGTTGGGAAGGCATGATTGGTTTTGAAATGTGAAGACATGAGATTTGGGAGGGGCCAGAGGCAGAATGACATGGTTTGGCTCTGTGCCCCCACCCCCCCCCAACCGAATTTCATCTTATAGCTCCCATAATTTCCATGTGTTGTGGGAGGGACCTAGTGAGAGATAATTCAGTCATGGGAGTGGGTCTTTCCCATGCTGTTCTCATGATAGTGAATAAGTCTCATGAGATCTGATGGTTTTAAAAATGGGAGTTTCCCTACACAAGCTCTCTTCTCTTGTCTGCCACTATGTGAGGTGTGCCTTTTACCTTCCACCATAATTATGAGGCCTCCCCAGCCACATGGAGCTGTAATTCCCTTAAACCTCTTTCTTTTGTAAATTGCCCAGGCTCAGGTATGTCTTTATCAGCAGCGTGAAAATGGACTAGTGTACTCCCCTTCCACCTTATGGCTCTGCCATCTTCAACACATGGCTTCCAAGTTGCTGAGTTCATTTTCCTCAAGTTGGCACAGAGGAAAGTGTTTGGAAGTTCATGCAAGGAGAGATTTTTATGGATCACGTCTGCACATATCATTTCTACTCACATTCCATTGGCTAAAATCCAGTCACATGGAGGCTGGGATAAGTAAACTAGTTAGGAAAATGATGATAGGATTTGGTGAACAGCTAGCTTAGGAAAACAGAGGTGGATGTCATTGAATAATATATGCTCAAAGCAAATCACATATTTCATAGAATTATAGTGGTAGAAGTCTACAGTTTGAATGTGTCCCCCAAATTTCATGTGCTAGAAATATAATCTCCAAATTAATATTTTCATGATATTTGGAAGTGGGGTCTTTGGGAGGTAGTTAGGATTAGATAAAGTCATCCGGGAGGCCCCCATGATGGGTCTGGTGGCTTTATAAAAAGAAGAGATGCCAGACATGATGGTGCATACCTGTAAAACCAGCACTTTTGGAGGCCAAGGTGGGAAGATCACTTGTGACTGGGAGTTTGAGACCAGCCTGGGCAACAGAGCAAGACCCTGTCTTTACAAAAAAATTAAAAAACTGACCAGGCATGGTGGTGTGCATCTGTGGTCCCAACCACTTAGGAGGCTGGGGTGGGAGGATTGCTTGAACCTGGGGAGGTTGAAGCTGCAGTGAGCCATGATCACACTACTGCACTCCAGCCTGGGTGGCAAAGTGAGACCCTGTCTCAAAAAAAAAAAAAAAAAAAAAAAAAAAACAGAGGAAGAGAGGCCAGAACTGGCAGACTCTTGTCTTCTGAAGATGTGATGCCCTCCACCATGTTACAACATAGCAAGAAGGCATTCACCAGATACCAGCACTTTGATACTGGACTTCCCAGCCTCCAGAACTGTAAGAGATAAGTTTCTTTTCTTTACAAATTACCTGGTCTGTGATATTCTGTTATAGCAACAGAAAAAACACTAAGACATGGAAAGAGGGGAAATGCCTGATTACCTGGAAAATCATTCGCAAGGCTCAGCCTTGCAAATTACATGGAAAGATATCCTGTCCCCTGAAAACTGATTTTACTGCACAATGGTAAACATAGGATTTCTAAGCATTCATTTAATCCAACAGTCTATCTAAAGGGGCACTATACACTATTCTAGGAAACTCTGGGGCATATCATGGAGTGATACTACATAAGAGAAATTAGGATTTCAGCTGTTTCTGGAGCTTCTTTAACTCCTCACCAAAAATAGGATATTAACACTATCAATGGGAACTGAATAACAGACATTCTCCTGACATTTTCTGGTGCTTACTAAGACTACTGGCAAGCAGAAGTAGGCAAGTCTCAGCAGTAGGAAGTCTTTGCATTCAATACAGCACAACTTTGCCAGTCATTTTAGCTGATTTTCTTACACTTGAGATACATTCTAGCATCAGCACCATCTGGGAGAGTATTAGACATACAAAATCTCAGGCCCTACCCCAGACCAGATCTACTGAATCAGAATCTGCGTGATCTTCAGGGAGATCCTGTACAGTTTGAAATTTCAGAAGTGCTTCTGTGGAACACTGATTCTTCTTCCTTTTTTTTTTTTTTTTTTTAAGAAACAGGTCACAGTCACCCAGGCTGGAGTACAGTGGCATAATCATAGATCACTGCAGCCTCAGCCTCCTGGGCTCAACTGATCCTCCCATCTCAGTCTTCCTTGTAGCTGGGACTAGAAGTGCATGCTGCCCCCGCCCAGATAATTTTGTTTATTTTTTGTACAGACGGTAGTGGCGGGGCGGGCAGGGGTGGGGGAGTCTCACTATGTTGCTCAGGCTGGTCTCAAACTCCTGAACTCAAGCTATCCCCCTGCCTTGACCTCCCAAAGCACTGGGATTATAGACGTAAGCCACCGCACTGGCCTCGAACACTGATTCTCAAACTTGGCTGCACATTGGAATCACCAGGGAAGCTTCAAAAAATGCCAGTGTTTGGGTCCACCTGAGGAGATTCTGTTGTAATTGGCCTGGGTTATTGCCTGGGCGCAGGAATTAATAAGAGCTCCCCAGGTGATGCTATTTTGCAGTTAAATTTGAGAACCACTGCTTTAAATGACCCACTTTTCTCACTAAAGTTTTCTCCTTGATCATTGTGGACACTTGTTTAAAGGACTCTTATAGTATTTGTTTGATATCTAATCTGATGGTCCAGGTCAATTCACCTTAAATTGAGAAAGACTAGGAGTATTCTATGGACCTTGGTTAGTAGAGCAGCTGACCATGATGTCGCAGCTGGGAGCTATACTCTTGCAAAAGGCCTGGGCTAATGAACAATGCCAGTATGTTTACCCTAAAGACCGCTACAGGTACATTACCATCTTCTCCCTGGTTGGCATAGGTGTTGATAGAAAAAAGAAGTTTCAGGCTGAGCGTGGTGGCTCACGCCTGTAATCCTAGTTCCTCGGGAGGCTGAGGCAGGAGAATCGCTTGAACCCAGGAGGAGGAGGTTGCAGTGAGCCGAGATCACGCCACTGCACTCCAGCCTGAGTGACAGAGTGAGACTCTGTCTCAAAAAAACAAGAAAAAAGGAGTTTCAAATGAGTTTTTTCTTCCATTCCTCTGCATCATTTTCTCAGAACACAAAATTGATAGAATTCTCTGGTTTGGAAACAACCACATATTTCAGTTTTTAATTCTGTATAGAAATAGATAACTTTACTGGCATTTTTTCCACTCAGAAAATATCCTAAAAATGCTAGAAGACATCTGTTTCTTTACTTTCACACCCTTCCCCAATCCTATCCTATGCTTAATAAACAATGAAAGTAAAGCTGGGTTGCTCATGACTGATTGGTAAAAATGAAAAATGTACAACAAGATTGCCCTCAGTATTAAAAACTTGGCTTGCATTTATTCTTATGTTGTACTGCCCTGTGTTGTTGATTTCATTCACTGTAAGTTAACCAAACCCAATCAGAGCCTAGAGCAGTGATTTATCTGTGGACCCTGAGCCTGCGTCATCATTCTCCCCTAAGAACTTGCTAGAAATGCAAATTTTATGTCTCACCCCAGGTTTTTAACAAGTCCTTTAGGTGATTCTGATGTATATTCAAGTTTGAGAAATGTTGATTAAGAGCTCAAGGGGAAAATAACCCACCAAGTTTTGCCACCTTCTGTCTGTGACTTTGGGCCAGTTTTTCCGACCTCTGTGAACCTCAGTTTCCTTATCTATAAAGTAGCAGTAATAACAGTAGTAACTAATCTGTGGAGCTGCTATAAGATTTACATGTAATAATTAAAGGAAAGGAATTTATGGCATACAACTATCATTACTTGTTGTTATCCATTTGTGTATTCCTTCATTCTATAAACAGTTTTCTATTGAGCACTTCACATGCCAGAATTGTCTTGGGTACCACAGATGCAAAGTGGGACAGGGCCCCATACTTACCCCTAAGAGATTCATGATCTAATGGAAGAGTCACACAGAAAAAGCAGGGAGTTCCTAATTAGGGTAAATAAGTGCTTGGATGGTCTTCTTTTCAGAGAGCCAAGCACCTGTGAAGAAGGGCAGGGAGCAGAATAAAGGGTCTGTCAATGTGGTGTATACAATTTAGATAGTCTGAATCTGGAAGCAGAAGTTCCAATCCCAGGTTAGTTCTTCCTGGCTGTGAGGCCCAAGGTCACTTCACTTAACGTCTCTGGGCACTGGGTTCGTAACTACAAAATGAGCGGGTGGTCTAAAATAATTTCTGGTATACCTCCTGCTACAGATACCCATAGGGGAGTGGAAAATTGCTTCCTTCCCCCTTCTAGGTTCTTTGGCTGGGCTACAAATTAAATTGACGTAAGACAGATTAACAGGAGAAAACCATATTAAATTATGTATGTATCTGTGAGAGTACCACAAAATATGAAAGTCTAAGAAGGGCTAGATGATTGAAGCTTCTGTGGCATCCTGAGCTACACAAACAAAGAAAGGCTTGGGGCTTCTGGGGGTGGTGGAGACAAGTTACGGGAGGGTGAGAAGAGGAAATATATGGTAACTAAAGATTGCCTTCTTATGCAGGTAAGGGTCTCTCTGGACCAGCTCTCTTCCTGAGACAGATAACTTTACTAATGAAAATTTCCCAAAAGATGTAAATTTGTTTTACAAAGGTACAGCTTCTCAGAGCTACTCCTGTGTATGCAATTTCTCAAAATAACCAGCTAATAATCAAGAGCCCAAAGAGAAATATTTTGGGGTGATGCGTCCTGAGCCCCAACACACCTAAGAGTTAAAAGACTCAAAAGAACCAAGCAGATGTTATAACCAGCTAAAAGAAATATCCAGGCTGGGCTTGGTGGCTCACGCCTGTAATCCCAGTACTTTGGGAGGCTGAGGCAGGCAGATCACGAGGTCAGGAGATCGAGACCATCCTGGCTAACACGGTGAAACCCCATCTCTACTTAAAAAAAAAAAAAAATACAAAAAATTGGCTGGGCGTGGTGGCTGGCACCTCTAGTCCCAGCTACTAGAGAGACTGAGGCAGAAGAATGGTGGTGAACCTGGGAGGCGGAGCTTGCAGTGAGCTGAGATCACGCCACTGCACTCCAGCCTGGGTGACAGAGCGAGACTCTGCCTCAAAAAAAAAAAAAAAAAAAAAATAGACACAGTTATAGATCAATAATATCAAACTAAATATGCAAATGTAGACCATTATATAACAAAAAAAATTGGACTGGCTTTTGTCCTCACCATTTCCTGGAAAGGAGCTTCTAAATCCTCAAAATTTCTCAAATGATAAAAGTGTCTCTGCCAAATTTGCAGCTGGCATCTGTAGAGAGGGAAATCTTGTTGAGGACTGTGCCCTTAACCTGTGGAGTCTGCACTAACTCCAGGTGGTTACTATCAGAACTGTATTACGGTATTGTATGTAAAACCAAAACCAGCTTTTGCCTCAGTGGAAGAAGGAAGCTGATTGAACCTCCAAGAAACAAAATTTGCCTGCATATAACCAAAAATTGTTTTGCTATTGGTTATCTATAGCTTACAGAGTTGTAAAATAGCTTTCGTAGAATCAGAATAAAATAATGGGGCAAGGTGAGCTATAGACAATGCATAGTTTCCCACTGAAGCAGTAATTTGTCTTTACATATCTTCTTTGCGTAAAGAAGAAATGGAACTTGAGAGATCATTAAATCAGTCCTTCTCCATCAAGGAGAGTCTACCTAAAACCAGCTCTGGCTGATGAGTAAATAATGGCAAAGTCCCAAATTTAAATCTTCAAAGAAGATAAACTTCATCTCCATTCACACCATATTTCAACATCACAAACCTCCCAACTAGAAAATTCTTTCAGATGTGTGATTCAGCACAACCCTGTGGACGTTAATAATCATGAAATTTGTAAATAAATAACCAGAACCTTCCTGCTTAGTTCTTCAGGAGCAGTCTGTCCTTCATATAAAAGATGAGCATCTCATCCACAAAACAACATTTCTTTGTCTTCCCAGTCTCCCCAATCCACCCACTCACTCTGCTTTCTGCATTTGGAGTTTGGTATTTCCCTTTATGCCCCCATGTGTTTTTTTATACATTGTTTTCTTTGTTTAGTAGTCAGCTACTGCTTTGTATGTGAAATCAGAAGTTCCCATCACATGATTACGTCATGGGCATCCAAAGTCAGCATCTTCCATGTGACTTCAAATCCCATGCCAACTTGACTTACTGGCGATCCAAATATTAAAAAAAAAAAAAAAAACTTGGTTATAAGCCCCCAGAGTCATGTGTAAATCATCCTTTAAATTTAACAAAATATCTGTAAGTTATCCTCACAGTAGTGGCCCTCAGAGTGTGGTCCCTGGATCGGCATCAGCATCTCCTGGGGACTTGTTGGAGATGCAAATTCTCAGATCCCACCCTGGACCTACAGAACCCAAAACAGACCAGGTGTATTTTAACAGGCCATCCAGGTGATTCTGATGCATGCTGAAGTGTGAGAATCATTTGTAGTTTATTTATTTTGTTTTATTTTATTTATTTTTTGACACAGAGTCTTACTCTGTTGCCCAGGCTGGAGTGCAGTGGTGTGATCTCGGCTCACGGCAACCTCCTCCTCCCAGATTCAAGCAGTTCTCCTGCCTTGGCATCCTGAGTAGCTGGGATGACAAGCACCTACCACCACGTCTGGCTGATTTTTGTATTTTTGTATTTTTAGTAGAGATAGGGTTTCACCATGTTGGCCAGGCTGGTCTCCTGACCTCAAGAGATCCACTTGCCTTGACCTCCCAAAGTGCTAGGATTACAGGCGTGAGCCACCGCGCCTGGCCCATGTGTATAGATTTTTAATTTTACTAGAATTTGAAACACAGATGTTCAGGAAAAGCCAGTGTGTATAATGAAAAATGCAGTTGCTTCTTGTCTCTCTGTTTCTGGCCATGACCTGGTTACACAGCTTTGCAGGCAGAATCTCTGAAGTTTTTAGCTAAGCCTAATACAGACTCATTCTGCTCCCTGATTTGGTAAACTCTGTACCCCAGGACAGACTACCCCTTATGTAGAAAATAGATATCTATATAAATATATACATAATCAATGGGAAATTTAGAAATACCAGTGCTCATTCTAACCTTTATTTATATTCTGACTTCACATCATCATCTGCATGTGGAAAGAGCTTCCAGTGGGCTCAGCTGGGCAAAACCATCCCAGTGTCTCCTAGATGTTTAAAAGCTTGCTTCCAGAATGCTCAGCTCAAGAAAATTGGGGACCATAAGCTTTCAACCCACGTGTTTGCCTGCCTTTAGCCATGGTTTTTAGGGCCCCTGCTACATACTCTTGCTTGCTGTATACATCCCACTCCTCTTGCCTATGCAACTCATCTTCTGGCACTTATCCCTTTCAGCAAGAGGTTGGACTTTTAATCATAGCATAAAGCATATGATTCTCTCTTATAACGTCTATTTAAATTTATTTTCTCTTTCGAGTCTCCCTAAAGATTGCTCGCAGGGGTGTTGATTCGTCTCAGATGCTCATCTTGAAACTGAAAGTGCCCTCTGAATGGGGATGAAAAGAATATTTTAACATGGGATAATATGTTCCACTATTATGGAATCTGGAAATGAATGCAAGCAGATATATTCAAAATGAGGCTGTGCAATTATGCACATCAGATGAAAATGGCAGTCTGCAGGTGGTATACCACTTTGGAGGTGTGATCACAAACACCAACTCCCTCAGGAGATGAGGTAGAGGCAGTTAGTACTTAAATTAGTTTATCTTTAATTTGCATTTGATGTTGGCCCACTAGGAGGTAGAGGGTTGATGAGTTGAGAGTTACTGTTTTGCAGAAGAGCTACTTTCCCTTCAGCACATCTGGAGACTTGGCGTGTTCATGAACTCTGCATAGTTTACACAGGAGACTCTTTGATGTACTGTGGCAGTCTTAGCTGCATGTGTAGGGGTGATTCAGATTTGGAATATGGTGTTCCAAGTAATGATGCATCTACGAATATTCTTTGTTGCACCATGTTGTAGTGAGTCCTTAGTTTGAACATAAGACATTCTACAGTCCTCCTTCTTGTTGACTGTTTTGTTAGGATCTTTGGTACAAAAGTCAGTTTTGCATCACTAAATAAAATATCACATTGGCCAGTGGTTTTCAAACTTAGCTAAACATTAGACTCTTTAGAGACTTAAAAATCTCAATGCCCAGATTGCACACCAGGCAATTTACATCAGGCTTTCTGGGTT
Source organism: Macaca mulatta (assembly GCF_049350105.2). Lineage (NCBI taxonomy): Eukaryota > Metazoa > Chordata > Mammalia > Primates > Cercopithecidae > Macaca > Macaca mulatta. The sequence continues at coordinate 14,611,721 of NC_133426.1, read as the reverse complement.
TAGGGCCCATACATTGATGTTTTTTAAAGATCTCCAGTAGATTTTAATATGCAGCAAAATTTGAGAATCACTGGCTTGGGTGCAGGGGCAAAGGGAACTTCCCCTGTGCCCTCTGGACGTTTGATTAATTTGAGTCTATGAAAATGCGCCTACAATAGATTGACAGGAGAAACTCATATAAAGTTATTACATGTACAAGGTCATCACAGGAAAGTGAGTACCCAATAACCCAATGAGATTTAAAGCTTATAAAGCTTATATACCCTTCTTCATAAGGGAGAGGGAAGTCGAGAATGTAGGCAATTTTAAGAGTAAGTAATTTTTAGAGGAGATGAATGGGTCCGATGAACAGACAATATCCTGAGACAGAGTTCTTCTGGGTTCTGGTGGTGTCAATTCTAGTTTTCTTTCTAGAGAGTTACTCTTCCCCATTTGATGAGATTCTAGGGAGGGGGCTTAAAACCATTGCCTTCCTTCTGGAGGAACTTCTCTTAGTCAGATAAGGGACCTTCAGAGAAATCCCCTCCCCGTACTTTGGGAGAGGCAGAAGGCTGAGAAACGAAGGCAGGAAAAGTTCAGAGAAACATTGGTTCTGAAGCTGCTTCTTTTGTTCAAAGTACTCAGTATGTCCATCGGGCATGGACATACTGTAGTCCCAGCTCTTAGGGAGGGAGGAATGGGAGGATAGCTTGAGCCCAGGAGTTGGAGACCTGCCCGGGCTATATAGTGAGACCCTGTTTTCCACACACACGCACACACACAATACTCAGCATGTCCAAATGCCATACTTTGGGATATTGTTTTCTGATCCTCAACATGGGCAGTTTCATGGCAGTTGGATGGGTGGTTGTGGGCTCAAGGTAGACAAATCCATTTGTAAGGGAAAGGGGATATTATGCTGTGCACTGGTAATAAGGCTAAGTGAAAATGGTTTCCCAGCCTTACAAATAGAAAAAGTAGTCAACCAGGCATGGTGGCTCATGCCAATAATCTTATCACTTTGGGAGGCCAAGGTGGGAGGACCACTTAAGCCAAGAAGTTCAAGACCAGCCTGGGCAACATAGTGAGACTCCATCTCTATAAATTTTTTTTAAAAAATTAGCTTGGCATGGTGGTGCATGCCTATAGTCCCAGCTACTTGGGAGGCTGAAGTGGGAGGATGGCTTGAGCCCAGGAGGTTGAGGCTCCAGTGAGCAGTGATCACTCCACTTCACTCTAGCCTGGGCAACAGAGTGAGACCATGTCTCAAAAAATAAATAAAAATAAATAAAGTAAGGCCGGGTGTGGTGACTCATGCCTGTAATCCCAGCACTTTGGGAGGCTAAGGCAGGTGGACCACTTGAAGTCAGGAGTTCAAGACCAGGCTGACCAACATTGTGAAACCCTGTCTCTATCAAAAATACAAAAATTAGCCTGGTGTGGTGGTGGGCACCTGTAGTCCCAGCTACTTGGGAGGCTAAGGCAGGAGAATCGCTTGAACCCAGGAGGCAGAGATTGCAGTGAGCCAAGATCGTGCCACTGCACTCCAGCCTGGGTGACGAGAGTGAGACTCCATCTCTAAATTAATTAATTAAATAAATAAAGTAGTTAGCGAAATTGAAGAGACCAAACTAGGTCTTCCCCCTTCCCCCGACCTATAAAGTGTTCTCCTCCCTATTAAAGCATTCAATCGTCAGTGCGCAAGAACACAGATGATAGCGCTGTTGAAGATAATGCAGGATAAATGCCTAAACTGGTGGTTTTCAAACTTGACTGCATGTTAGAAGTACTTGGGGACCTTTAAAAATCCCTATGGCCTGGCCATATCCCAGAACAATTAAATCAGAATCATTGGATGTCAGACATCAGGATGCTGAAAATCTCTCCCAGTTAATTCCAACTTGTAGGCAGGATTGAAACCCAGTGGCCTGTAACAGTGGTCCTCTAAATTCTGTATATTTAGAATCCTCTAGGAGATTTTCTATAAGTCCTGATGCCCAAGCCACACTCCACAGCAATAAAATAAGAATCTCCAGGGCAAGACCCAGATATCAACATTTTATAAGCACCCCAGGTGAGTCCAATGTGCAGACGACAAATTTGAAAACTAGTAGTTGGAAAGAGAAGTTAATGGAGAAAAAAAGAGGACACAGAAAAGCATCACTAATAATTATATCCACCTGGTCAATTTGCCCAAATCATATTCTTTGTGGTGATTAGAAATTGCTAGATCTATAGCTGCAACATAAAACATCCTGAGAACAAGCTGCATTCATTCTCTTATTTGGAGATTGAGTGTGAAGATAACTCTCAATCAGAAAACTCCACATCAGCATTTTTCCCCTTCAGGTTCTATTTTAAAAATTTCTATTAAGCTATACTCTTTATCCTAGGAGAATAGTTCTTAACCTTGGCTGCACATTAAAATCACATAGGGGAGATTTTACACTTTCACTGCCCAGGTCACACTCCAAGCCATTTAAATCAGTGTGGTGGGTGAAAGGGGTTGAATGGGGGTGGTGTTCGTACTTTTTAAAATTGAAATTTATACTGAGATTATTGTAGACTCATATGCATTGGTTTTGTTTTGTTTTTGTTTTTGTTTTGAGACGGAGTCTCGCTCAGTTGCCCAGGCTGGAGTGCAGTGGCCTGATCTCAGCTCACTGCAAGCTCCGCCTCCCGGGTTCACGCCATTCTCCTGCCTCAGCCTCCCGAGTAGCTGGGACTACAGGCGCCCGCCACCACGCACAGCTAATTTTTTGTATTTTTAGTAGAGATGGAGTTTCACCGTGTTAGTCAGGATGGTCTCGATCTCCTGACCTCGTGATCCACCCGTCTTGGCCTCCCAAAGTACTGGGATTACAGGCATGAGCCGCCGTGCCCGGCCCATATGCATTGGTTTTAATTTGCATTTTCCTAATGGCTAATGTTGTTGAACATCTTTTCATGTGCTTATTTGCCATCTATATATCCTCTTTGGTCAGATATATGTTCATAACTTTTCCCCAAATTCTAATTCAATTATCTGTATTTGTACTGTTGAGTTTGGAAACTGTCTAGATCTTCTCCATACTTCGTCAGATGTGGGTTTGCAAATGTGTTCTCCCAGGTTGTAGCTTGTCTTTTCACCCTCATTACATGGACTATCACAGAGCAGAAGTTTGTGATTTTGATTAAGTCCAGCTTATTTTTCCTCTTACAGACTGTGCTTTTTAATGAAGCCGAAGAACACATTGCCTAGCCTTAGACCCTGAGGATCTTCCTCTATATTTTCCTATATAAGTTTTATAGCTTTACATTTTACATTTAAATCTATACACTGAGTTAATTTTTGTATAAGATGTAGGGTTTCAGTCTAGGGTCTTTTTATTTTTCTCTTTCTTTGCCTGTGGATATTGAAGCATCAATATCTTTTAAAATCTCTCCAAGCAGCCAAGGCTGAGGACCAGTAGCATGGTGACTGAAATTAGAAATCTCAATTCTAAGGCCTTCATGACCATCACAATAAGCTTTTAAAAGAACAACAGAAATCTGTGCTTTTAGACCAGCACTGTCTAATAGAAATGTAAAACCAGGCTGGATGTGGTAGCTCATACCTGTAATCCCAGCATTTTGGGAGGCCGAGGCAGGAGGATCACTTGAGCTCTGGAGTTCCAGATTAGCATGGGCAACATAGTAAGGCCCTGTCTTTATAAAAATTTAAAAAAGCAAATTAGCCGGGCGTGGTGGCACACACCTGTAGTCCCAGCTGCTTGGGAGACTGAGGTGGGAGGATCATTTGAGCCCAGGTGGTGGAGGCTACGGTGAGCTGAGATGGTGCCAATGTACTCCAGCTTGGGTGACAGAGCAAGATCCTGTCTCTAAATAAATAAATAAATAAATAAAACAAGTCACATATATAATTTAAAAATTTCTATTAACCGCATTAAAATTTTTTTAAAAGGTTAAATTAATTTTAATGCAATATTTTATTTAACCCAACATGTCCAAAATATCACTTTAACTTGTAGTCAATATGCAAATTATTAATGAGACGTTTTGTATCCTTTTTTCTGGAATAAGTCTTCAAAATGTAGTATGTATTTTACATTTTCAGGACGTCTCAATTTGGACTCGCTACATTTCAAGTGCTTAATAGCTACATTTACTTGGTGCCTACCAAATTGGCAGTGCAGTTTTAGACAAAGGCAGTCTTGTTTCCCACCCCCATTCTTTGCGTGTTTGTTGACCGAATATTAAATTTCTGTACTGTTTCTTCCTAGCACGACTATAGGACTATTCATTTCAGATAATACAGGCTGTATTGAGAAAACCTTGCTTCTGCTTAAAGCGGGATGAAACAACTCTTTTCTAGACAAATACATTCATAGTGGAATGTGCTGCCATAAATATTTATGTTGGGCTGACAGTGATGGGCCCATAGCCTTAGAGCCATGATGTCTTCCCTCATGCTTTGATTCTTACCTTATTTTTCCTCAACTAAAGTTATTAAACTCGCATGAGTTTGCCCAGTGTTCTAAATTCATGAGGGCCTTGTTTATAGATGAAACTGTGCAGCAGTAAGGGTGGGACAAGGGAAATCTTATATGTCATCATTTAAACTGTCTAAGGAACAAAGAGTTGAACAAGACTGATTTCCATTCTACAAAATGAAGCATGCCACTTTAAATAAATGTACCTTTAGCCATGTCTACAGCGTGGACTAGAACAGTTTCTCAACATCAGCACTACTGATATTTTGGATTTTAAAGTTTTTAACAATTTTTATTCTTTGTGGTGAGGGGCTGTCCTGTGCCTTGTAGGATGTTTAGCATCATCTCTGGTCTCCAGTAATCACACTCCCACCCCAGATGAGACAACCAAAAATGTCTTCAGATATTGCCACATGTCCCTTGGGAGTCAAAATGATTTCCAGTTGAGAATCACTGGACCACAATGAAATGAATTTCTGATGCATGCATGGAGGTTTACTTCTTTGTTTTTTCCTTTTTTCTTCTTTCTGGCCAAATTTGAAATTTTATATGACTAATAGTATTTCTTTAATATTAAAGATTAATATTATGGAATGTCAAGCTCTCCAACTTGTTTTCCTCTTTGGGGGAAAATTATATTGTCTAAAAGTTCCTGTGGTATTCTTTGGTCATTGATAAAACAGCACCGAGGCCATTTTCATGGGGTTCTCAAGAAATCTGGACAGAAATAGAGTAATCATTAAGCATTCCTCAGGCTGCACTTGGTGCCACTTCCTTGTAACCACAAGTCACGTAACACTAGATCCTGACCATTTCCAGCCCCATTGTTCCTATCAATAGGATCTCTGACGTTAGAAATCACAAGGCTTCTGTTTAAGAATTGTTTCAGCAGATCCTGAATTCCAGTGAAACAGCTGGTACCAACCAATATGAAGTCCCCTGCAGGGGAACCCAATCAGTGTTAGAACACAGTTTCTTCATCTCCTTGTCCCATGACTTCACCCTGCACTCTTCAAGCAATCAATGATCTCCACACTCTGGCCCACTCCAAAACCCTTAAAGCCCCTAGCCCCAGACTGCTTGGAGAGATGGACTTTGAGTTTCCTCCCATCTTCTTGTTCATTGCCCCTATGATTAAACCTTTTTCTCTGCTACAACCTGGTGCCTTGGTGTATTGATTTGCTGTGTGCATCCAGCAACAGACCTCTTACAGTAATGTTTGTTTCAGGCCATGGTACTATAAACTCTTTGAGATACAGAAATAGGACAGATTCTTATCTAATCTTTGAATCTTTGATATAAAATTCATCTTCTAAAACAGTCCTCTATACTCTGCTTGGTGAATTCCTGCTCATCCTACAAGGCCAGTTCAAATGCCTCCTTGTGTATGAAAACTTTGCTAATTTCCAAAGGCAGAAAAATGACCCTTTGTCAGAGGTTTCTTAGATTTTTGCCAAAGCTCCTCTAAAAGCATCTATTCCTTATTATAGTCATCCCTGAATAGTGAATGAATGCATGATTCCAAGTGACATTACAGGTAGGGGGTTTGAGGCATGGCAAACTTTGATTAAACTGGGAAGTGGGTTTTATATATGCACAGACAATGTACAGAGCAAAAGTAGCCAGTAAGTGGAGACATGCTTGGGACATGGCCAAGAAGCTCTCCAAAAAAGTTAACAAAATTCATAGAGGATTGACAGCGTCTACAATGGAAACCAAAGACCAAAATAGTTACAAAAAATGATCATCGGTGCTGCTCACACTCTTAAGTAAATTGGAATCAATGTAGCAAACTCATCTGATTCTGTGATCAGTGATTTTCAAGATGTACAGACAAAAACAATGAATATCCTTTACGGTCAAGAATCTGTGAATAAAATGTTATGTTGATGCTGAAATAGTCATTTACACAAAACATCACTGGATTATAATTTTATAGCTTTGCTTTATCTCACTGCACATCAGAGAGATGTCTAAACTTAAGTGGGACTGTCTGACTAAGCTAGAATCTTTGGAAGAACCATAAATCAATTTCCTTCTACCCATGATAAATAACAGGATCCCAAACAGACCATATTTTGCTTTTTGAAGCACCAAAGTCAATCTGCCCTTAAGAAGGAATACTGAACTCAGTGATTCTCTAACTTTAAACCACTTAAGATTTATAGATACTAACAAGCATCTGGATCTCCTGGAGGATTCTGATTCAGATCTGGGTGGGGTTTTAGAATCTGCGCTGCTAATAAGCCCTGAGCTGAGATGATTCTGATATGGGTGGGTCAATGATCTCCCTTGGAAAGTAAACAATGAACTCTAACCCAGTGGTTCTCAGCCACAGTGGGATGGGTAGGAGGGAGGCCTCAACGGTTGATGGGGCAATTTTGGAATTTGGCCCCCAAGGACATTTGGCAATGTCTACAAAGTTTGGATGACAATGGCAGTGGGGGTGTGTGGGGGGGTTAGTTCTATTGGCTTCTAGTAGGTAGAGGCCAGGGACACTGCTAAACCCCCTGCAGTGCTAGAACAGCCTTCTGCAGTTAAGGAACCCTGGGATAACCCACTGGTTCTGAACCTTGGCTACGCAGTGGAATTACCTGGGGAGCTTTAAAAAATTCTTCTGTCTCACTCTTAAACAATCTAATTAGTCTGGCATGTAGCATGGGCCTCTGGGCTTTTAAAACTCCCAAAGTGGGCTGGGTATGGTGGCTCACACCTGTAATCCCAGCAATTTGGGAGGCTGAGGTGGGAAGATTTGCTTGAGCCCGGGAGTTTGAGACCAGCCTGGGCAACATCGTGAGACCCTCTCTCTATAAAAAATTTAAAAATTACTGGGTATGATGGTGCACACCTGTGGTCCTAGTTTCTAAGTAGGCTGAGGTGGGAGGATTGATAGAGCCCAGGAGATCGAGACTGCAGTGAGTCACAATTGCGCCTGTGCATTCCAGCCTGGGTGACAGAGGGAGACCCTGTCTCAAAACCAACAAAACAACAAAAAACAATGAAAATAAAGTAAAACTCCCGAAGTGATCTTTAATGTGCAAACAGGGTTGGAAATCATGAGTATAGGCCGATGGTCCTCAAACCTATTGTATCAGAATAATCAGGATAGTTTTAAGAAATATATTAAATAGATTGCAGAGCCCCACCCTTAGAGTGCAGGTCTAAGGTAGGATCTGAGAATCTGCATTGCTATGTTTCTAGGTGATACTGATGCTGCTAGTTTATTTTATTTTATTTTTTTTGAGACAGAGTCTCACTCTGTTGCCCAGGCTGGAGTGCAGTGGCACGATCTCGGCTCACTGCAACCTCTGCCTCCCAGGTTCACGCTATTCTCCTGCCTCAGCCTCCTGAGTAGCTGGGATTACAGGCGCATGCCACCACACCCAGCTAATTTTTTGTATTTTTAGTAGAGATGGGGTTTCACCATGTTGGTCAGGTTGGTCTCAAACTCCTGACCTCAAGTAATCAGCCCGCCTTGGCCTCCCAAAGTGCTGGGATTACCGGTGTGAGCCACCACACCCAGCTGACACTGCTAGTTTAGAGACCACAATTTAAGGCTGTCTTGTGAGGCATTGGAAAGTAACTCCCTCTGTTTGGTCCCATTCTGATTCACCATTTTAATTTTGGGGCCAGTAAACTAGAAATAGCATTGATGACATAAATGTGCTTCTGCCAAAATGAAGAAAACAGATCAGGTCATTTAATGAAAATCAAGTGAAATTAAATGATTTCTAGTAGCAATGAGAATGCAAATAAGCATAAACAGCAATAGATAAATCACTTCATGTTTCTGTTTAGCAAAACTTGTTAGGGCCTGTTTATATGTATTTGAAAAAATTATTTTCCAAGAAGCTTGAACAGTAAATTCAAGTCCAACAGGAAAATAATTTTAATTGAGATAGTTGCCAGAAGGGTCAATAGAGAAGTTTTTGTAATGGGAACATCTCAGCACTGCTTTCAAATTCATGCTAACACACAGTCTAAATAAAAGCCTGAGAAATTAAAAAAAAAAAAAGAAAAGCTAACTGTCAGAAAAACCGGTCATAGGAGAAAAGAGTCATGAGACCCTCCCGCAGCAAAATAATCATACTGTGCTTCTCTTTTTGCTCTGCCATGAAGAATCTGAGGGTGTCAAGAGGAAGAAGAAAGTCTCTTTGACTCAAAAAAAAGAGCAGAACGTTTTTATCAAATCTGTGTAAGCATGTGAGCATGTGATTTTTCTGTCTGTCATTCTGATGTGAAGAAGCAACTTATCAGCTGAGAAGAGGAAAGAAGAACAAACAAGAAAGAAAAGAAAAGAAAGAGGAAGGAAGGAAAGAAGGAAAAGAAAGGAAGAGAAGAGAGAAGAGAAGAGGAAGAGAAGAGAAGAGAAGAGAGAGGAAGGATGGAAAGATGAATGGAAGGGAGGAAGGGAGAAAAGGAGGGAGGGTAGGTCGGTCTTTTACCCTAAACTGGCTTAGGTTCTGAGTTTAGATGAATCTTTAGATCAGTGGTTCTCAACCTCAGCACTGTTGACATTTGAGACCCGAACATTCTTTGCTGTGGGGGCTGTTCTTGTGCATTGTAGGATGTTTAGCAGCATCCCTGGTCTCTACCCACACCAGATGCCAGTATCATTCCCCCTATGCCAGTCGTGACAACCAAAAATGTCTCCAGACGTTGCCAAATGTCTTCTGGGAAACAAAACTCCCCTGATTGAGAACCACAGCTTTAGATGATCTAACCCAGATTAAAACATTTGCACAGTGCTTCCCAAATTATCAGTGGGGAAAACCAGCTTTTAAAACAATTTCCTATTTATTGTGAACCCATACATCTTTAAAACACAGTAACATTTACTTACTTAAAAATAAAGTAAGAAGAGGACAAAAAATACAAAAATATTTTTATTATTAGATTGAAATATAATTCATTTACTCTGTAAAGGTGACAATATTTCTAAGTACTCTCAATTTCTATACTTAAATGAGCAAGTAATGAATAATGAACCAGCCTGGTACTCAGTGGCGCTAATCTGGAGGAAATCAGAGGAAAAAATGCATTCAATTAAGAAATACTTGCAGCATAGTAAGAAATTGTTCTAAAGTCTATATTTCTTACATGTTATTCCGTTTTTTGTCACCTTTAAGTTATATTATTTAAGTTAGCTTTAGTAGTTTTGTTGGCAACCTCTATTTAATTTTTAAAAGGAGTAAATGACTTTAGAAAAATCTGTTAATTTTCCGCTGGTATTCCAGGAAAGCTGGCTATGAAGACTGCAGCTGAGATACTGCATTTGACTTGTAGATAGTACATCATTTCTTTGATTCATTGATTAGTTAATGAATTCAGTGCATATTTGTTCTACAACCCCCTGAATATCACACATTGGGCTAGGTCCTGGGGATCCAAACATCAGTGAGAAAGAAACTCCACTTATGAGGGAAGGCATTGTCATTCAGGAAACCTTCCTGGAGGAAATGACACCTCAGCAGAGACAAGAGAACGAGTGACAATCCAGGAGGAGAAGCAGGAAAGACTGAGAGCATTGCAGGCAGAGGGTGCTACGTGGGAGGTGGTCAGCAGATCAGTCATCACCCCTCCAAGGAACTGAAAGTAAAACGTGGCTGAAGTTGAGAGTAGGAAGTGAACGAGCATGAGCTGAGGCTGTAGAAATAATGCAGGGGACCGGGCGCAGTGGTTCACGCCTTTAATCCCAGCACTTTGAGAGGCCGAGGCAGGTGGATCACTTGAGGTCTGGAGTTTGAGACCAGCCTGGCCGATATGGTGAAACCCCATCGCTACGGAAAACACAAAAATTAGCCGGGCATGGTGGCATGCATCTGTAGTCTCAGCTACTCTGGAGGCTGAGGTGAGAGAATCGCTTGAACCTGGGAGGCAGAGGCTGCAGTGAGCAGAGATGGCGCTGGCCATGATAGTTGCTGAAATTTTACCCATCACATCCTCACATCTGCACTCCAAGTCAATACTCCACTTCCTAATTTTATCTTATTTTATTTTTTTGTGGAGACAGGATCTCACTGGTCTTGAACTCTTGGCCTCAAGTGATCCTCCCACCTCGGCTTCCTAAAGAGTTGGGATTCCAGGGGTAAGCCATCACACCCAGCACTGCTTCCTAATTTTAAAGGGGCCTCTCTTCAAATCTCACATCATACTGCAATTTATATGTTACTGACCAGGACTTATTACATATTTATACCTTGTTGTGAAGGAGGCTAGGTAGTGTATTTATTATTTTTTTCTGGACTGCCATGTACTGTATATTCTCTGACAAAAAATCAGAACTCTGTGACAAAGTACATAGAAGAGAATGTACGTTTGGTACCCATATCTCTCTGAAAGACTGCCATAATCAGGTTTACATTTCAGGAAGTGTGGAGAGCAGGTTGTAAGGGAAGAAGACTGGAGCCGGGTAGATCAGCAATGAGGTAGCGAAACACTCTAGGGCCAGAATGGCAAACTGTGAGCTATAAACTAAATCCAGCCCACTGCCTGTTTTTGTAAATAAAATTTTATTACAGTCATGTCCATGTATTTGCATATTGTCCATGGCCGCTTTTGCTGCACAACAGCAGAGTTGAGTTGTTGCAGCAGAGACCACATGGTCTGCAAAGTCTAAAATATTTACTATCTGGCCCTTTACAGAAAAACATTACCAACTCCTGCTCTAGAGAAGCAGCAAGTAGTGTTGGAGAAAACAGACACTTTCAGGAGACATCTAGGAGGTAGAAAGTGTAAGTGATTTGGGGGTATGGAGGATTAGAGGCCCAGGTTGGAGCTCTGACTGGAGTAAGCAGAGTATTTCTGAAATCCTCAGCAGTGTCCAGATCACTGTCTAGCAAATCAGGTTTCCATGAAAAGGTTCTTATGAGACTTGAGATTGATCACTTACAGTTCATTAACCAAACAAAAAAAATTATTCAGGTTTTGAGCTCTTAGCTTTGATGAATAAAAATTGAAAGAGGACTAGTGTCCACTTTAAAGGGGAAGAAAATGAACATAGAAACATGGAATGTTTATGACGTATGAGACACTGTGCTAGAAATGCATTTATGGTATCTGTTTATACTCAGTTGTCACTGAGTATAAATTCATTTTTTAATTTTAATTTTATAATTCATTTTTTAATTTTGCTTTTTGATGTTGGCTAAAAAATATTTTTAAAGTATCAAAAAAATTATACCCACTAATGTTTCACAATTTGCTTTTGTTTTATATCTCCATTAAAAGTTTCAGTTATAAAAAAGTATAGTAGTATCATAAGCTTATTAAACAATGGGATAAGACAGAAAATTTAGGAAAAAAAATTTGTCCTCTACCATTAGATACAATTTCTGTTAATTCACTGTATTTTATTTTCATTTTTTTCTTTCTGAAAATATTAAGCATTTTCTTTTAAATTATACTTTCCAATAGTTATATATACTGCTTTCTTCACTTAAATTCTGTCACTTTTTTTCATTATGTGATCTTTGCATCACTTTGGGTACAAAACCATTCTGAAGATTTATGGGAGGTGCTTGGATTTGCACAGGTGTGTGTGCATTTCACAAGCCCTATATCTTCTAATTGGAGACTTAAATCCATAACATAATATCCTGCTACCCCAACATCTACTCAAAGGACTTTTTGAGTCAAGAGGCTTTTCCCAGTACAACCTAGCACTTACCTCATTTGGGAACTAGGAATCTAATCTGTGTTGGCAGCAAAGCTCTTCCAAGAGAGTTGCTGCTTTCATTCAGTGGCTATTTCTAGAATCTATTTATAGACGCAAACTTGACCTTTTTTTCTCTCCTTGTGAGTGGCAGGCAGGGTTGCTGTACCACACAAAACAACTCTTCTTTCCCCATCTGCCTTCCAGTCCAGTGACACTTCTTTAGACCTAATCATAATCTAAAAGCTCCCGTTTCTTCCACCCTGGGAATACTTGGTAGCTAGCCCTAGTTTAGGAGATCCTTTTTTAATAGAGGAACATTGAAATGGCCTAAAATTAGATTGCAGTGATGGTTGCAAAACTCTTTAATATATTGAAAACCACTGAACTAGACACTTAAAATAGTGAATTTTATGGAATATGAACTATATCTCAATAAATCTGTCAAAAAAGAATTAAGAAAAAGAGACAAGTTAGTAGTGTTATGGCTTTTGTTTGTTTGTTTGTTTTGAGATGGAGTCTCGCTCTGTAGCCCAGGCTGGAGTGTAGTGGCGCCATCTCTGCTCACTGTGAGCTCCGCCTCCTGGGTTCAAGCAATTCTCCTCCCTTAGCCTCCTGAGTAGCTGGGACTATAGGCACGTGACACCACACCCAGCTAATTTTTTTTGTATTTTTGGTAGGAACAGGGTTTCACTATATTGGTCAGGCTAATCTTCAACTCCTGACAGGTGATCTGCCCGCTTCGGCCTCCCAAAGTGCTGGGATTACAGGTGTGAGCCACCGCGCCCAGCCTACTTATGGTTTATCTGAAGGAGCTAAACAAGAAATTGAGTGATTTCACAGATCCAGCAAAGCAAAATTCATTTAATTAGCACCAAAATGAAACGTACTCACTTAAGGGTGATTGCCAGGAGAGAGTGCGGGTGGTATTTTCTGTTTCCAAGGACCATCCTATATGGTAGTATGTAAACAGAGGCTGGGCGCAGTGACTCACACCTATAATCCCAGTACTTTGGGAGGCCAAGGCGGGTGGATCACCTGAGGTCAGGAGTTCAAGACCAGCCTGACCAACATGGTGAAACCCCATCTCTACTAAAAATACACAAATTAGCTGGGCGTGGTGGTGGGTGCCTGTAATCCCAGCTACTCAGGAAGCTGAGGCAGGAGAATCACTTGAACCCAGGAGGCAGAGGTTGCAGTGAGCCGAGATCGCACCATTGCACTCCAGCCTGGGTGACAAGAGTGAAACTCCATCTCAAAAAAACAAACAAACAAACAAACAAAAAACAAACAGTACCTATTCAGGTATTTTCTTAAACAGTTCTAAATGGTACCTATTCAGGTATCTCTCTCTCTCTTTCTTTTTTCTTAAGACAAGGTCTCACTCTGTTGCCCAGGTTGTTGTGCAGTGGTGCAATCACAGCTCACTGCAGCTTTGACTTCGCTCGGCTTAGGTGATCCTCCCACCTCAGCCTCCCAAGTAGCTGGGACTATAGGCATGTGCCATTATGCCTGGTTAATTTTTTTGTATTTTTTGTAGAGATGGGGTTTTACCATGTTACCCAGTGTGGTCTCGAACTCCTGGACTTAAGCAATCCACCTGCCTCAACCTTCCGAAATGCTGGGCTTACGAGCACAAGTCACCATGCTTGGCCAAGGTATTTCTTTTATATGTGCTCTGGAGAGCTCCAGAATAGAATAATTGGTTTCTAGAATAAGCTGTTTTGTTCATGGGTTTTGAACCTTAAACAAATCCACTAATTCTCAATGGAGCATTAAACATCTGAATTCATTTTGCAAAGCTGAATGTCAAAGTGGCTTTTTAAAGTGAGAATAAACATAAAGCCATTTATTACCAGTGATCACACCAGCAGTTCTAACAAGTGGACTAGGCCAATTAGAGGTCAGGGCAAACCCTGCATTTTTTACTGTGCTAGATTAATCCCACACAGGATTAATCCCATCAGTGTGAAAGTGGGTTAATCATTAATGTCTTTAAGATGATGCAGGTGTGTGTTTCGAGTCAATTGGTGTTCTAAGTCATTTGCCCTATAGAAGATTTGCATTTTTGTGTATTTGATGAATGTTTATTGCATGCCTATCTTCTTTCAGATGCTACATTTACAGGGTGTGTTTTGTTAGACTACAGTAAGCTGTTTTCCACTGAAACCTCTTAGAAATTTGTTTCGCCTGTTCTTCCCCCATTACCAAGAGCCCACCTTCTAAATAGTGTACTTCATCAGCTAGCTCCCCGCGTGACATATATGCAAGTGAGAAGGAAAGGGTTAACAGTTGATCTGCAATCCAGCCTTTCTTACCCAGGGGGACACACCTGAGAGAAATGACCAGGTCACATGTCCTTGTGAATTTGCTAATTGGACTTCCTGATGGTAATTGCCAGTGGGAGTCCTTATCTATAGAATGCTCTTGTCAAGATATACCAGGTTTGTCTAGGCTTATTTATGGTAAACACACCTAGAATCTGTGAATTTCTGGAGCATGGTCAGGTGGTAAATGGCGTTTTTAGTGATCATGGTATAAAATGAAGATGTTTCATGACAAAAATAGCTGCTTTTGTGAAAATAGTGTCTCTCCACTCCCCACCTTATGACACTTAGAGATATCCTATGTTAAATCTGGGCCAGGATCATTTCACCCTACAGCTGTAATTCCCTGGGAACAGGCAGCACATCTTAATCCTCTTTGTAACAATGTCCAGCACAGCACACAGCACCTAGAAAAGACTCAATAAATATTTAATTTATTTTAAAGAATATACATACATAACATAACCCACTTATAAATGGCTGTAAAATACTTGGCTAGCAAAACCCACAAAAGATCATAACAGTTTTAACCACAACTATTGCAGCCAAGAAAATGTTTAACAGTCAAATAAAATGAGAAGTCACTTAAAAAAAAAAAAAAAGACTTTTAGGTTGGGTGCAATGGCTCACGCCTGTAATCTTAGCATTTTTGGAGACTGAGGTGGGAGGATTGCTTGAGCCCAGGAGTTCAAGACTAGCCTGGGAAACATGGCAAAATCCTGTCTTTACTAAAAATACAAAAATTAGCTGGGCATGGTGGTGCACACCTGTAGTCCCAGCTACTTGGGAGGCTGAGGTGGGAGGATGGCTCAAGTCTAGAAGGCAGAGGTTGCAGTGAGCCAAGATCACCGCACTCCAGACTAGGAGACAGAGCGAGACAGGCCCTGTCTCAAAAAAAGAGAGAGAAAAAAAGACTTTTGAATAAAAGATAGGAGTCTTTTGGATGAATGTTTTTCAAACTTTAACGTGCATAAGAATCACTTGGGAACCTGCGATCTTGTGAACATGCAGATTCTGATTCATCTGGGATGAGTCCTGAGATGTGCATTTTCTAAAATTTCTAAAGGCTTGTTACTCAAAGTATGGGATAGGCACTTCGGCATCAGCATGACCTAGGTGTTTGTTAGAAATGCAGGATCTACAGCCCTATCCCAGCCCTTCTTAAATCAGACTCTGGCTCCTTTTTCAATGATTCCTTCAAAAACACTCTTGGCAAAGGTCCAAGGACTTCCTATTGATCTTTTTCTAAGGTTACCTGGCCCTGCTTAAGAAGTGGTATTTCTTTGATGGCTCTATATCTCCATTATAATTGATTGGCTTGTCCAAGCTTATTGCTGAAGGTACACAAGGCACATTTTTATTCCTACTTTTTCTGAAACCATAGAACTTTGAACTTTCAGTCCCTTTGATTCAAGCGTGTCTGCTTTGGGACTGCCTAGCAAACAGTGTAATACTATTATACATGCTGTTTACTGGAGGTCAGGAAAATACAATATTGGCTAATGAGTCCCACGGGCAAGAAAAGGAACTCAGAAATTTCATGTGTAATCTAGTCAAAGAACATTAGATTCAATAAGTAGCAGAAAGATGTGCCTGGGGTAAATAAAATGTGTTTGGATATAGGAAGCTCAGAGTTACCTTTTTTTCCTGGACTCTTTAATAAAAATATATATTGATTTTAAGCCATGAAATGAAAGCATTAATGGGTATAATTAGCCAAAACTCAGTGCTACAAATTCAAATTCAAAGATGTAAGTGAAGAAGAAAATACTACTGGAATGAAGGTGAAGAACTCAGCAGAATTTCTGTCTTCAGAGAAACAGCAATATGGAAAAGAAGACTCAAAAAGGAAATGCCATTAACATACACAGAGATGCAGGCTGAGATGAAAGAATTACATACAGTTAAATCCAAGTCTGCCAATACTTACAAAATACCATTAGCTTTAAGCAAATATTATCTGCATACTTACATTTAGGATCTATAAGGAAGTCCCCTAAATACATAGGAACCTCGTAATGCCCCTGAGGTCTACTTGGATTTGCCCCTAAGTCAATGAAAGCCAAAGGCAGGTGTGTGTCCTGCAGGTAGTAACTGCCTACTGCCAGGAGCTTGTGCTCCAAGCTGTGTGTGGGTTGGCTGAAGTCCTGCTGAGCAGCGAGCAGAGAGCAATAATGGCTGGTTGTCATGATGAACTTCCATCCCAGAGAGTCTCAAACACGTTTCACATATTTAACCAATCCACAGAAAGATGACAGACAAAAATAAGTCCATATAGGGATAAGAAGGAAGAGAGAGTCAGATGTGTGCAATCTGGCCCTGACTAAACTACGAATTGCTGTAGTGGGCAAAATAGGACACAGAAATGCAAATCCACAGAAAGGTCTTCAAGATTACATGCAGCTTTTAGCTAAAATACACATGCTGTCACATTCAATTAATTTTACAAATGGAATTAAGAAAATGAGAATACAAAGATCTATCCTGGGCTTTAGCTATAAATCTCCTCTCCTTTATTTACCAGTGTTGTGGAATTTTAACTTTGACCGTCACCTTCAGCTCTGTTTTACATTTCTGTTGCAGGTTGGGCTTACAGGCACGCGGGGACCCTTCAACTCTGTGTTAAAACCCCCAACACAATGTATTCTCAGGATATTTAGTCCCAAAACATAGTGCTTGAAAAGAGGATTCCATGGTTTTATAAATTTGGGAAATATATAATATTCTCAGAGATTTGTCATGCACATTAGTACACTAAAGATTTTGAGAAATTCTATGGGGGAAAACTTTAATTTTGTTTAACGCAATATTTCCCAAAATTACATGGCAAGGGAAAGTTTTTGGCCCAGTGTAAACTATGGAATTAAGTGTTCTAAGGTACCTACTTGAGAAAATGCAGGCCTACAGAGATAGAAAACAGCACCTGAAAAACTGCTCTAGCATATTAATGGGGCATAGTTGTCCCTGCTGTGAAGTGAGTAGAGGGTAAGAAAAGCTGGGGGAAGCTCCCTGCTCATTAAACATTTGGGTGAGTCCAAACACTATCCTGCTGTAGTGAGTCCATGACAGAAGAAATGTTTTTGCAAGTCTTGGAGAGACCGGGGCTCTACTGACCTGTAATTCCCATTAGAGCTGCAGACCAGCTATTCCAGATTCTTTGAGAACAGCCACTGTCTCTTATAGTTGCTTTTCCCCCTAGAGTACCAAGTTATAGGCTTTGCCTAAAACTGTACTTGATGAATGTCAGTTGATTGATATACATGAGGCAAAAAGCTAGAAATGAAGAAAAGGAAGGCTAGTCTAGAACTTAAAAATAGTCTATTTTTAAAATTTCAGGAATATTTTCATCAGGTAGGCTCCACCCATATGGCAAGTACTGTATTGTGCTATGTGTTGGGGACTAGATGGTGAATACTTCATGGAGTTTATAGTCTAATTGGGAGTGAGGCATTATAAAAATTGTACACGTTTTTAAATGCAAGCTGTAATGAGTGTTATGAAGAAAACATGGTGGCGTCATGGGAGCATCGGATAAGGGGACCTGACTACCTAGATTCCTGGGATGAGGGATTCATTCTCTGAGCAAATGATGAGCTGAGAGCAATACTGAAGGGGTAAAGGTGAAAGGCTGAGATGAAGAATTCCAAGCAGAGAATGGGATTGAACAATGAAGAGGGACCAAGGGGAATGAGGCCAGAAAGCAGGTAAGGACTGATCATTCAGGGCTTTGTAGGACAAGTTAGGAAGCTTAATCATTGTTTAAAAGCCATGGAAGCTACTTGAAACTTTTAATGAGGAGAGAGATATGACTGGATGTGCAGTTTCAATAGGCCCTGAATATTCCTGAATCAGTATGGAGAAAGGATTGTAGAAGATGCCCAGAGACCACTTGAGATTGTTGCAGGAGTAGTCCAAGTGACAGAGCTGTGGATTGAAGTGAGGGTGGCAATGAAGAGGTAGAATTGGAAGAGGGTGAACTCTGTGGCGTCAAGGATGGAGTTCAGTTTCTAGCTGGTGTAAATGGATGGAGGTCCCCTTATTAGATTCTCCCATGACACCATGTTTTCTTCATAACACTCATTACAGCTTGTATTTAAAAATTTGTACAATTTTTATTAATGTCTCACTCCCCATTAGACTATAAACTCCATGAAGTATTCACCATCTAGTCCCCAGCACATAGCATAATATAGTACTTGACACATGGGTGGAGCCTAGCCTAGCCTACCATCCATTGAGATGGGAATGGAAGACAAGGTTACGGGTTGGTTTTGACATTTTCTGATAGATACCTGGAACTACTGAGTTGATACTGGGTATATGTGTCTAGACTTAAAACAGGAAGTCTGGGTTAGAAATATACAAGGGTTAATGGCTTATTGATGGTAATTGCAGCCATGGGTATGGAGGAGTTAACCTAAAGGGGAGTGAGGAAAGAGAGTTCAGTTCTTTTTTTTTTTTTGAGACCGAGTCTCGCTCTGTCACCCAGGCTGGAGTGCGGTGGTGTGATCTCGGCTCACAGCAACCTCCGCCTCCCGGGTTCAAGCAATTCTCCTGCCTCAGCCTCCCATGTAGCTGGGAGGTGCCGGCCACCACGCACAGCTAATTTTTGTATTTTTAGTAGATACAGGGGTTTCACCATGTTGGTCAGGCTGGTCTCGAACTCCCGACCTCAGGTGATCCACCTGCCTCAGCCTCCCAAAGTGCTGGGATTACAGGCGTGAGCCACCACGCCTGGCTAAGAGAGTTCAGTTCTGACTTTAACATCTTAAAGACTTGGTGAAGGAAGATGAGCCAGTAAAGGAAACTGAAGAATGTCACTGGGAGAAAAAAGCAGGAGTTTGTTGTCTTACAAAACTTGTGGTTGATATAGTCAAATGCTGTTGCAAGAACTCGGCTGGGCGCGGTGGCTCAAGCCTGTAATCCCAGCACTTTGGGAGGCCGAGGCGGGCGGATCACAAGGTCAGGAGATCGAGACCACAGTGAAACCCCGTCTCTACTAAAAATACAAAAAAAAATTAGCCGGGCGCGGTGGCGGGCGCCTGTAGTCCCAGCTACTCAGGAAGCTGAGGCAGGAGAATGGCGGGAACCCGGGAGGCGGAGCTTGCAGTGAGCCGAGATCCCGCCACTGCACTCCAGCCTGGGCAACAGCGTGAGACTCCGTCTCAAAAAAAAAAAAAAAAAAGAACTCACTTCAGACTCAAGTCAAAGTGGGTCCATTGGAAGAAGCAACAAGGAGGTCATTGCTGGGCCATAGCAAGTACACGGTACTGTTTTGCCAGAGTGATGGATATAAACAATAGAATGGAGTGCGATGACAAGGAGAGGGATGCAAGTGGAAATGTCCTGAGGGCCCTTTTTAGAGATTTGTCTAAGAGGAAGATCAGATTTCAGTTTGGAGTTTGGCCCTAACTATATGAGTGACCTCACTTATATCTTAACTCTTAGAATGAAGAAGGTCTGTTCCACTCTACACATGTAGAATGGTAAATAAGAATGTTTTTCTTTCATTCGTTCTCAATTCTCTTGTGCTTCTTAAAGCAAGAGAATCTTGCTGATGGTGATTCTAGTTTTAAAGACATGTTACATATATTTATTAGACTACATGACCCCCTCCTCCTGGCAAAATAATAAAAAGTAAACCAAATACTTTACCTGGTGTTAAAAATGAATGTCTAATTGACCAAGATAGGCGTTATTATGGCCATTTCTGTTGTGGCACCTTCCTAATGATTTATTTATTTATTTATTTTATTTTAGTTTTTTGAGACGGAGTTTCACTCTTGTTGCCCAGGCTGGAGTGCAAAGGTGTGATCTTGGCTCACGGCAACCTCCGCCTACTGGGTTCAAGCAATTTTCCTCCTCAGCCTCCCGAGGAGCTGGAAATACAGGCATGCACCACCACGCCCGGCTAATTTTGTATTTTTAGTGGAGGTGGAGGCGGAGTCTCTCCATGTCGGTCAGGCTGGTCTCTAACTCCCGACCTCAGGTGATCCACCGGCCTCGGCCTCCCAAAGTGTTGGGATTACAGGCGTGAGCCACGGTGTCTGGCTGACACCTTCCTAATGATTTTTAAAGAACAATTCTAACTATACTCAATTCTATCCTAAGCACTGACTTTAGAATATAGCTCCTCTGTAAGATGCACCTCCACCTTTAATGACTAAGTTCTTAAGCAGTTTAAGAAATCCTAGAGCAGTAAATACTGGATTTGCAAGGATGCTTTGCTTTTTACATCAATTTCCTTTCACTTATCCTTTTTAGTAACTTACCAGTTCAGTCACATTTTAAAAAATTAAATTCTGCTAGACTGTGTCATACTATTGTTATTGCTTCTAATAATAGCTTCCTTCCTCTGCACCCCCACTAAGAGGAAGTAGCTGGAGTCACAGAATCTAGAGTATTGGAAAAGTACCCAAAACACATTTTTGACACTTAGTTTATGACTGAAAACAGTTGTTTTGTATTTGATTCAAGTTGTTCAACCATATTTTCATGGTAGTGGGTGAAGGCAGTTCAGGCAAATTTCATAAGTTCTACTGAACGAATCTGTATTATAGTATTAGAGTGAAAACTTGATGCAGAAAAGGATAAATGGGTACTGGATTGAGAAACACAAATGATTGGCTTCGTGGTTTGTTATAGTCTCAGATTCAGCAAGGGAAATGGTCAAGCATAATATTAGGAGTTTTGGAAGTTTCTTGTGTTCAGAAACTTACTAAGAATACACACATATGTACATGATTTCCAAAATGAACCAGGAAATCAGTGAGATTTTTAAACACATATACATCATGTATACATAGCTCCAGAACAACCTGAAAATGTGCAGAGGACTTTCTGAAATAATAGAATTCAAGGCACTAGAATTTAATCCAAAGTAAATTAGAGAGTATACATGTTGGATATCATGATGCAGGTTTCTGTAAGAATTGTTTCCTTTTTTGTTGTTTTTTAATAGTTTTGTCCTTCTTATTTACTTACATCCACAGAGCATATTTATGTCTAAGAAAACTAACTCAAATTAACTGAAGCAAATGGATTATTCTGAAAGAAAAGGGAAAGTTAAAAAAAGCTAATTGCTTTCTCTAGAGCTTCATTTATAAAAGAACACGATTACTGGAAGTACCCTTTGTCCTAGCAAATTAACTCATTGTGAGAATCTTTCTTAAGCGCTTTTTATGATTGAATAAATGTTTAAAATAGTGGTGACATACTTTCCCCTAACAATTTACTCATAAAAGTTTGAATACTTGTGTGAACTGAATCTAAGAGACTAGAGAAAGCCAACCAAGATAGAGATATATGGTCTCAACACCTGCCATTTGGTGCCTAATAAAGAAGTTCTAGTCTATTTCCTTTCAGGTGTGGAACATCTGTGAATTCAAAGCTGTCAATCACACTGCTTAAGGTTGAGTTCAGTTCTTCAACCCTCTGTTTCCTGGGGGACTGAATTGGATGAGTTTGCAGGTCCCATCCAGCACCCACACAGCATCTCTCCTTGAGTACGGAGTGGGGGTGTTGCTTGTGAATGTGATGGGATGTCACTCCCATGATTAAGAAGGACTTCGCAGATATAATTAAGGTTCTGAATAAACTACCTTAGAGTTAATCCCAAGGGATATTGTCCTGGGTGGGCTTGACTTAATCAGGTGAGTCCTTAAAAGGAACCGGGTCCTTTCTGAAGGAAGATTGGAGGTAGCAACAGCCATGCTGTAAACTGCCTATAGGGGTGGGGAGCTGCAAAGACCCTTTGCTAGCAAATTGACCACCTCAGTCCTATAGCCACAAGGAAATGAATTGTGCCAACAACTTGAAGGCACTTGAAAGTGGATCTTTACCTAGTGGAGCCTTCAGGGAGGATGCAGTCAGCTGACATCTTGATTTCAGACTACTGAGCCCCTGAGCAGAGAACCCAGTCATGCTGTACCGGTGTAACCCACAGAAACTGTGAGATGATAATAAATTTGTGCTGTTTTAAGCTGCTAAGCTTGTGGAAATTTTTATATGGCAATAGAAAACTAACATATGTGCTCTGATTTTATTAAATACAAGACTTGTTCAGGTTACTAGACTATGGCTCCTCAGACAGCTGGTGGTAACACACCCTACTATATGCCCTTCTACAGAGAGATGAATAAACTTCCCTGAAGGTTGATGCTGCACATCAAACCACTCCACAAAGCAAACATATGTTAATCTGTATGTTTAAAACCTTTTTGAAAATAAGATCTGTGATATGGTTTGAATTTGCGTCCCCATCCAAATCTCATGCCAAATTGGGGAATGTTGGAGGAGGGGCCTGGTGGGAGGTGACTGGATCATGGGGGTGGATTTCCCCCTTGCTGTTCTTGTGATAGTGAGTTCTCATGAGATTTGGTTTTTTTAAAAGTGTGTAGCACCTCCCTCTTCTCTCTCTTCCTCCTGCGCCAGCCACGCAAGATGTGCCTGCTTCCCCTTTGTCTTCTCCCATGATTTTAAATTTCCTGAGGCTTCCCCAGCCATGCCTCCTGTGTAGCCTGCAGAACTGTGAGCCAATTAAACCTTTCTTTATAAATTACCCAGTCTTAGGTAGTTCTCTATAGCAGTGTGAGAATGGACTAATACAATCTGTCTATAGCTTAGAATACCAAGAAACTTCCAGCCAAGGGTCCTGAGAGGCTATTCTACTTTGTCACCTATTTTATCTTCATTCTCTTTTCTTCTCATACTGTTGGTGCAAGTAAAGCTCTCAGACGTACCTGTTCAGCATTTTAACCTACTACTCCAATGTGGCAGCTCTGGGCAGTTATGACAGCATTGGACTTAAAAGATTAAACTCTTTGTTCTGACACCAACTAGTCATGTTACTTTGGGTTTCCTTTATCTATAAAAGACAGTGTGTTATGATGTATTCCACTTATGACTGAAAAATTATTTGGTATCTGATCCAAGCTGCTTAACCATATTTGCGTGTTATGACAAGTATGTTTTGTCTCGAGACTGCTCAAGATGAGCGTGGGAAAACTGCTGGTTTCAAGGACCACTCAAATTTTCCCTCCAGGAAGACTTGAAAATGTGCACAAATCTTGTCCCTATGGGTCAGGGAGATATTTCTCTGTATTCTTGTCAGTTAAACCAGTTGTCTTCAAATATGTTAACACGTGGGAGATCGGTCTCACTCTTCATGGCAGGCAACATGTGTGGGGAATAAGGAAGGTATGAGACTCTTTGGACATTATAGGGAGATAATTTTTATTCAATACAAGGACAAATTAAGATGCAGATGTGAAAGAACTGATTTGATAATTTTATTGAGGTGCCAAGAATGCAAGAGTGGATAAAAGACAGGAAAAAGTTTGGAGAATTGTCAAGGAGGTGGAGGTAATATGTCAGCAAAGCAAGGCTAGACTCCATGGATGTTTTAAATGCATTATTTCCTCTCATTCTCACACCTAACCTGTGGAGTAGTACTATGATTATCACTTAGGGAAGCAGGCTGAAACTGGCTTAACTTTCCCAAGTCACACGGGCAGTCTTACCTCAGAGCCCTCACTCCTAACAACCATTGTTTCCAGTTGGAACAGAAGATTTCTAGTCTGTCTCTTTGGGCCAGGGAGAGAAGGGGAGCCCTATGCTTTCGAGGGCCCATATTGTTCTGATATCAGGAAACCTAGAGTTGATGGTAAACATTTAGGGGAGAAAGAGCTGGAGACTGTTGTAAAGTAACCAATCCTTTCCGACCTAGCTGGAGATTTTCTTGACAGGAGCTCTAGTCTCCTAGAAAATTGTGTCCTCTAGGGACGGAGACCACCCTGTCACATCCCGGGTCAGTATGGTGTTTGTTGGCAGGTTAACATTCTTTGTGGCTCTATTTTGAATTTATCAGAGGGTTGGGACTCTTTAACCACCTGATTTTGTTATCTCCAGGATATTTTTCAGTGTAGAAGAGGGACCTGTCCCATTCATGCTATTTTTATGGAGAGGTAGCTGCCATTTGGGAGGCTGTGTATTTCATTGGTGACAGACCAGGAATCAAGAACCCTGAGAACCTCTAACATCACCATCCTGGGGCTTCCCTGCTGCCCCTCTGCAACACCCCCCAGGTCCCAGGTCCTGAGCACGTGCCTGATTTCAGAATGATCAGTGCCACACTGCTATCTTCCCTGTGTGTCTGGCAGTCAGGCAGACTTCTTGTTAGCCTGCCTCCTGCTTGCTCCTGTCAGAGAACTATGTGTGAATACTAGGATTGGGGAAACTACGTGGCAATTCTGACTCGTTGCAGCTTCAGCAACAGGCTCCACAATGAGCTCCAAGCATGACAGTGGGTCCAATGCTATGTCTGGGGAAAACGAAGAACTACACTGAAGAGCAGCTACACCTGACACGGGGACAAGGAGAAACAGGACACACTAAAGGACAGGCTAACCTGACACTGAACTGCATCTTTGGAGGCCTGCAGTGCTGTCCTTATAGAAATGCAAAGCAGATCCAAAAGAAATTACTATGATCTTGAAAAGGTCAGAGTGAGGTTGAATATTGATTTTCTTTAAGATGCTTTATCAATTAGAGACCAGAGGTTTTTTTTCCTGATGATATTTATTTCATAAATGTAATTATTTTTCTAAAACATATTAAAATAGAAAACATGTTCTTTTAATCAATTTATACAAAGAAAATACCCATATAGTAATAAAAATACTGAAAATATATGAAAAGCACCAGAACATTAGAGAAATTACACTGGCAACAATTCTAGGAATATATTTTTTTGTAGTTGTATAATAAAGTGCTATTAAATCCAGTCAAAATTAGTGGCGATATATAAAAACAGTTATGGTAGTATGAAATTTGAGGCCAGGTTTACCAGCAATCGCATTTTCAGGCTACTTGCAGATCAAGGTAATGATATTTCACTAGTGCTTCCATGGAAAATCGATTAATTTCCATTCCTAAGTGAAAACAAGTATCTAAATCTAAATGTTGGTTCCTTGGTAATTTGGTCATGAATAGGTAATGACATGATTAAAAATAAAATTACTGATTAGAGTACCAAAAATAATCATGCAATTATGATTAAATAAAAACAAATGAAGACAGAATAAAATCAAGTGTAAATATATGATTAATCAAGACAAGTACAAACGTTTAGATGCCTTTGATTTTATAGTTAATTTTCAGTAATCCTGCTTAGTCACATTTAATAGATACACAAACATTAACAGGATATGTTATTAAAGTCAACTGACCAGACATTGAGCAAGGATATTTTAGTGGGTCAACATAATTTTTCATATGAAACATTAAAGGGACACCGTTAGGACAATACATTTTCAATCTTGGCTAATTATTTCCTCATTTATTTGCCAAGGAACAGAAAACATACACAACTACTTTGGGATTAGATTATATTAAGGCCAAAAATCTACCATGTAAGGGGAAGCCACTGTGCACACATACAGGGAGATACTGTGCACAGTACTTAGGGTGGACTGCAGTCCGTTTCACAGCTGGAGGTGGCAAACTGAAACAGAAAAGCCCAAATTAAGACAAAGTAGCACACCAGTGTCCTTTTAAGGTTTTATTTTCTAGGCCAATTTTGAAGGAATTCTGTTATATCATTCTTCATAACTCAATTTTGGAATCAACTTCTTGAAGATGAAAGCCAACAACACTACCCTTCAGAATAGTAATAAAATCTCTAAACATGGCTCAATCAAAACTCAACATTTTACAGGCAGACTGTTTTTTCTTTCAAATAAAGTAGATGCACATGTGAAGCAACATAGACCCAAACAAACTGGCCATATTAATGAGAAAACAAACTAATTTCATCGCCTCTGCTACTGCAAGGTGTATCTTGTTAGGATTTTAGGAATACCGGGTGGGTACTACCATATCAAAGGCAGAATATCAAGTAAGTCAATTGGTCCTAGTTTGAAGGTTTCAGAGATCATCGTGAGTTACATTTTTCATTTTTTAAATGGAGAGCTGACACCTGGGCATCTATGTTTCTTTTTATTTTTTTCTTTTCACCCTTCTAGATACTCTAGTATTTTGTAAATTTCCTTGTCATGGGCTGACTTTAACAAGGAACATTTTAAAATCTAAATTTATTATCCTGCTTAGCATCTCATACAACTAACTTTTCAAAACATTTATATCTAACACCTTTCATTTAGAAATGAGGAGGGAGACAGTGCAATTCATGGTCCACAGAGACTCCTCTGCTCTGGAATGGGGGTGAAGATGGGACAACAGAAGGTCAGGCCTTTTTAATAAATTAGGCAAAAAGTTCAGTGTCCAGCTATAGTGGACAACATGAAACTCCATAAAAATGACTCGATAGGGGGACTGCTTGAGACTTTTCTTTTGGGCATTACTAACAGAATTCAAAGAAATTCCAACCACGCTTAGTTTTCCAAATTCTACTGAAATGAGAGTGTTCATAAAAAAGTCTGAGATTAATAAAAGGCAGGCTGTTAAGGAACACTGAGAAACAAGGGTTAAGGTGGTTTGGCATTAAATCGGTTTACATTCCAAAAGAATATTGACCATCACCTGGGAGGAATTCTCAACATTACAAAGTCATGGTTACATAAATTCCTCTATATAAGTATGTTTTCTTTCTCAGTATACATGTTCTTCTATATACATAGTATAGAAAAGCTAGTAAGTCAGCTCAGCTATAATAATTCTGTCATAAAAAAGCAGATTACATTTTTTGGCTGCAACAAAGCATGTTACTTATACTTTTCAGTTTAGCTAATGTATTTACACGATAAAACTTAAGCTTTAAAAGTATTCAGATCAAAAGGAAAAAATAAATTATATTTAAACTATTAATTTACACAATGGATATGCCTTTACTTACTTTACTAAATAGCTATAGTCTCTTATAATCAATTTCTCCAGCATTTCTTTATTCTAGCAGTTTATTTTCAAGACATGTATGTGTTCCCCTCTAAGTGCTGCATATTTCCTTTTAGGAAGCACAGATGTGCAATGTTTTTAGTAGCTTGGTAGAGTTTTAGGTCTGTTACTTTTTCCAACTAATGGACGAAGGAGCCGTGGTTCCTATTTGGCACCACTTCTTTAACTGTACAATAAATAGAAGAAGGAGGTGACAAAAGCAAGCAAGAGCATTGTTAAGGAAAGCAGCAGCTGCTGGAACCAGATACAACGCTGAACTTGGTCTTCAAGCTTCCTATTGCTTTCTAGTAAATGACTGAGCTGAAGAGGGAAAAAGGGATGAAAGATTTATATCAATAAAACAGTCATTAATCATGGGCACGACAAACAGGAATACTAGAAATCCAAACACTGAAAGGATGGGGCCCACTACTCTCTGTAAGGCTGGTGGAAGGAGGTGGAAGTGCAACAGGGCATTAGATTTGTTTGGTGGACAGATATGTCTATGCTTATTCTCATTTTGAGAGGTCTACATTTCTAGCTGAGACAGGAGCAGAGCAGTCAGTTCCTGGAGGTACAGAAACCCTTAAGTAGCCTTCAGCTACTCGGAGAGCCCCTCTGTCTCTTTCAAATTTAAATGCACTACTTGGTACTTTTTTTTCTGCAAGACTGAATTATTTGATACTCCCCAAAGCACCTTGTGCTTTGCTAAAAATGGCCAAAGCTTTCAAATGGTTAGTAGATCTCCAAAAATAACTCATTTCTTACACCATTTCTTTTCTTTTCTTTTTTTTTTATTGAGAAACGGTCTTGTTCTGTTGCCCAGACTGGAGGGCAGTGGCATGATCACGGCTCACTGCAGCCTTGACCTCCCAGGCTCAAGCAATCCTCCTGCCTCAGACTCCCTAGTAGCTGGGACTATAGATGTGTGCCACCACACCTGGTTAATTTTCAGTTTTTTTGTAGAGACAGGGTCTCGCTATATTGCCCAGACTGGCCTCAAACTCCTGGGCTCAAGTGATCCTCCTGCCTTGGCCTCCCAAAGTGCTGGGATTACAGGCAGCACTGCACCTGGCCTGCCTACCATTTCTGATTTGGCATCTCTTCACAAAGAAGACAGTATTTCTGTTGTGTCTATGCCAAAGGTTTTTCCTTATGTCCGTGAGAAAAAAAGGGATTTCTAATGTTGATCAGCATTAATAACTTTGTTTGGGTAGGAAGAAAGTATACTTACCTGTAGACATATATCTTCACTGGTTTTATCTGACATGTTGAAAGCACTGTCTTTTAACGTAAGAGTGTTTGGTTTACTGCTTTCAACAGTATGGCATCTTAACCTATGAAAATCCAAAGAAAACATAACTTCTTAAAAATGTTAATGAATTTTCTTATAAAAGTAAAATATAAAATGAAAACAGCTAAACACAGAAGACTATGTAACAGAGGTGAAAACCCTCATTCCTCTTCCCCAGGTTCACCTAACACAGCTGCTCTGTGTATATGTATCTTCCAGCTTCGTTAATTAATGTACGTATAAGGAACACAACATATGGCAGATACCATTCAGTAAAATTCAAATGAAAGTTTTTATATGGTATTCAGTAGAATTCATCAAAATATCTTATGATTTGAAGGAAATCACCCTTTCTAGATAGGAGAAAGGTACTTTCCTTGAGCTTCAGTACCCCACCACCAAGCCTCCCTCCCACTTTCTGCAGAACAGTGATCTCCTCTCACAGTTACAGAAAAGCAAACCATCAGTAATTGGTACAGCAAAAAACAAAGAAAACAAAGCAACTCGAACATAACAAAACCAAAAATAACCCTTCATTTTGAGAGACTGTTTCATAAGAACTTCAAATTAATCTACAACACCTTTTATACCAGTGTTTCTTACCCTTTCAAAACATTCCCATAACCATGTCTTTGAACAAAAGAAAAACTCTTGATAAAAACAGAAAGTAGGCCCTCCTGTAATAGAATTTGAAAATTTAAATATTACATGTAAAAACAAGGCAGGCTGCTGACCTCCATTTGCTTCTCCCTCCTCTGGACCAAGGCTAATCTCCCCTGCTTTGGTCCCCCACACACTTTCAGCCTTCTCAGGAATTTCACTGTTCATAATCTATTTTCATGATCTCTCAGCTAAGCTTTTGAGTTTTTGTAGAGAGGAGGTTTCCCTATGTTGCCCAGGCTGGTCTTAGACTCCTGGGCACAAGCAATCCTCCCACCTCAGCCTCTCAAAGTGTTGGGATTACAGGTGTGAGCCACTGTGCCCAGCCCTGAAGATTTCATTCAACCATAGCCATTATCAGGTTTCCCAGCTTCTCCTCTATAAAGTAGGAAAAATGCCTTCCTCCCTCACAGGGCTGTCTTCGTGACTGAATGAATCAGTATGTCGAAAGCATCTAGAACAGTGCTGGCATATAGCAAATTCCATTTTAGTGTGAACTTGGTATCACTGCCCACCGTCTAGTTTCTACGCAGTACCCAGAAGAATCCTTAAAAAAAAAAATAAGCCCGTATCACCTCATGGCTCTGCTTAGCACCGCCTAATAGTTTTTCCTCTCACTCAGAAGTCCTCACCATAGGGACGATCTGATATCCTACTACCTCTGTCCCCATCTCTCACCATGCTCCTCCCTTACTGGAGTCATGAGACAGTGACTTCCTTGTTGTTCCTCCCAAAGGCCAAGCACACTCCTTTTGCATTTGTTGTTCTGTCTGGAAAGGTCTCTGTCCAGTTATCTATGTGGCTTGCTTCAGGGCCTACTCTAATGTCATTGGAATGGCCATCCTTAACTACCCTATAAAGCAAGATTTCTCAACCTTGGCACTATGGACATTTGGAGCCAGATCATTTTTGGGGGATGGGGCTGTCCTGTGTACTGCTAGTGGTTTAGCAGCATCCCTGTGCTGCCCCCATGAGATGCCCATTGTACCCCATCACCCAGTTGTGATAACCAAAAGTGTCTCCAGACATTGACAGATGTCCCCTGGGGGGAAAAATGGGAACACTCCAATAAACCACAATTCCAATAAAAAAAAAAGCAAAATAAAACTACAATACAGTCTTTTCTCCTTTTCTATGCATCTTTTCAAGAAATTTGTCACAACCTGATATATCTATATACATGCACATACACATATATATCTATATACACAAGTTTTCCCCCCTCTTAAGTAGGATAATGTCCATAACCAATTTTTCTCACTAGATTTGTTTTCTAAAATATATTACAGATGTTTTTCCATGTCAGAACAAATAGACTTGCTGTACCTTTTTGAGTGGTTGCAGCACGCTTTAGTATGGATATACTCAAACGTATCTCACTATTGCTTTACTGGTTACCATTTAGATTCTTTCTTTCCAGTTTTTCGCTATTACAAACAATGCTGTAAAAACATTCTAGTATGTAAGGTGAGCGTTCCTACAGGGAGAACTGCTGAGACAATCTGTGTTTGTGATCTGGACAGATCCAGACTCTTGCACTGACTTGCAAGTGAGTTTCTGCTACTAGTGACCTCCTTGAGCAACACCAGGTCTCTTTCATCTGGGCATCCCCAGAGCCTTGCAGGACACCCAGCAGATGTAAGAAGAAAGGGAGGCCACCTGGTCCAAGGAGGCACTTTTCTCTTTCTGATTCTTCCCACTACATTTGAGAAGAATGTGAGGAAAAAGCTTACCTATGTTCCATGACTTTGTTTCTGGGAACTTCTTTCCAAAACTGAGTTAATTCTGCTGGGCCTGTGCCAGATGACTGTTCCATTTCTGCAGCCATTATCAGAAAACGGTCTTGGGCAGAGACCGTTAAACCTGCATTCCAAAAGGGTAATTCAGCATATAAACAGGAACCTTCAAAGGGGTTGCATATGCATGTGGTTTAAAGCATTATTCTGGAACTTAACATTAAGGAAAAAGAAGAAAATGGAAATATCTTTAAAAAGGAAAAAGTTCTAAAAGTGAGGAATTTCTCCTTTGAAATTCAATTTCAATTGGTGTCAGTTTAAACAATTTTACTTGTTAGAAACAATTACATTTTAATGCTGGAAAGGGCTTTAGAGACCTCTTTGACCATCCCATTTCACATGTGGGAAAACCGATGTCTACAGTGAGGTGAGGTGACTCGTGATACTCCGCTAATTTCTAGATTCTAGCCCGACATCTCTGCTGACTCAGAGCCCAGCTCCAGGTCCCCTTCCCCCCCGCCACACTAAACACCTGCTGTGGCTACTAAGTGACAACTCACCCCCATGGGGAGACACAACTATATCCACTGATGCGCCCGGGTCACAGCTGCTATTGCTTGGCTTGACTCTGTATTTTTCTGGAGCTGTTGTTCTCACCTGTTTATAAACACAATAGTCACATAACATCCTTTGTGCTTTTTTTGGGGGGGGGAAATGGCTTAAGAATGACTTTCTAAAAAAAAATTAGCAGTGAATAATCAATAACAAAGAGTTTACAAAGTAACAGTGATGGTTATGCATAGAATAGATTTTTTCCCCACTAACAGGAAGAAAGCATTTCGACCTATCTAAAAAGATACTTGTAAG
Source organism: Macaca mulatta (assembly GCF_049350105.2). NCBI lineage: Eukaryota > Metazoa > Chordata > Mammalia > Primates > Cercopithecidae > Macaca > Macaca mulatta. The sequence continues at coordinate 14,579,841 of NC_133426.1, read as the reverse complement.
TCAAATTGTCATTCAGACTCCCTCTTAAATAAAACAATCCATCTGTTAAATATTTATCCTGTTAATTGCCTGAATTTAATGACATAAATTCACAAAAACAATGCACATTAGATTGCATGTAATTAATACAATGGTGTTCAGAAATTAAAAAACAGTAGATAATCAAAGCACATCAGGAACATCCTGGTGGTTACGTCTAAATTAAACAGAAGATTTAAGGCAGGAAAACCTACAATATGGGGTAGAGACGGACTCAGTCTTCTTACACTTAATGCTCAGTATCAGGTTAATATCCGATATAAACTACACTCCAGAATATACCACACTTGGGGAAAATGCACTATCAATTTTATAGTTTTATGTTTCACTGTTATTATAAATTAAATTATTCACATAGTAAAGAGTAATTTTTCTTGGGTTGTTATTTACAACAAACATTAAACCCTTGTATTAACTTAGACATTAACCTATTACTGCACATAAAAATTCAGATACAGAGTTCAGGGAACAGTTTTTGATAAGCTATGCCACTTGGTTAGAACCAGAAGGGAGTACTACATACCTAAAAATTGTCATAAATTAAAACACTGTACAAGTTCAAATTTTTCAATCTTCCAATTAGAACATGTCTAAAATCACTTTCCATGTCAAATTCTCAAACATAATTTATTGTATCTTTGAGATATTTACCTTAAATGCCACTATATTTTTAGTTACATTTGTCAACACCATTAAAGTTTTCTTCTCTCCGGATTCTGTATTTCCAAAATACAGTTCTTCTGCTGGGCTAGGGAGTGAAAAAAACATACAACATTTGTAATAATCAGAACAAATGACAATCTAATCATTAGCCTGAAGAAAAAATATTTAGTTAATATTTTAGGCTCATTTGTATAAAGGCATTTCACCAAAAAAGACTTACAAAACAATTACCCAATACAATTTTGTATTTTAATCTTACTGATTCAATGCACACTATTTAAAAAGTCCTATGGTTTTCCCCCAGATCAAAAGCAAACCAGGAAGAACAGAAGAGAGAATGACGAAGGCTCTGATTAATCCTATAATCAGCACTATCTTAAGGTGCACTGATTTAAACTATTTGGAAGGTTATAGATAATAAAGCAAAGAAGATATTGCTGCTTCAACTTTACCTAATTACAAATAATTAGAATAAGGCATATTTCTATACACCAACAGGAAAGAGCATAACTTAAAAAGAAAGATGATTAGGAATGTATTTAATAGAATAATTTCTTACTATATAGCAGCTTTTCTAAGTAATAGGGAAGGAGATAAATAAACATAAAAGTAAATTTGGGATGGGAGCTGTAGGAAGAACTTATTAAACAGTAAAATCAGTGAGCTTCAAAATTTAAATTTTACTATTACTTTCCATTGTAATGCCTATGACCTAAAAAATTTTTAAAACAATTCAAGCAAAGTTTGTGTAGTTTAATTACACTATCCAAATTGTATCAGGTGGCTCAAAACGATGGGAAGAATAGTGTTTTTGTTTTATATAAAAAGGTGAATAATTTAAAGTGGATTTTCAGCGAGCCCTTGATTTTGAGATACATCTTTAAATAGGTTAATTTTATATCAGGAATGTCTGTACCTTGGGGGTGTTTTTTAATCTAACACACACATGTTTTTAAGAATGAGCTCTCCTGGCCGGGCGCGGTGGCTCACGCCTGTAATCCCAGCACTTTGGGAGGCCGAGGCGGGCGGATCACAAGGTCAGGAGATCGAGACCACGGTGAAACCCCGTTTCTACTAAAAAAAAAAAAGTACAAAAAATTAGCCGGGCGCGGTGGCGGGCGCCTGTAGTCCCAGCTACTCAGGAGGCTGAGGCAGGAGAATGGCGTGAACCCGGGAGGCGGAGCTTGCAGTGAGCCGAGATTGCGCCACTGCACTCCAGCCTGGGCGACAGAGCGAGACTGTCTCAAAAAAAAAAAAAAAAAAAAAAAAAAAAAAGAATGAGCTCTCCCAGGAGGGCTTTGCCTAGTTTCGGACAAGGTGGTAAATTTACATGGTTGCTGGCTTCCTTTTAGAACCCAATCTTAAGTAAGTCATAGAAAAACACAAGGTTATGGATCTCATTGTTCTTAGTAACCAGCACAAAACTGTGAGCAGCTCCAGGAAGACAGAGGTTGGTTAAGTCCTTGTGTACGTGTAGGAGCAGCTGTGGGACTTCACCGGGGGCGGAGGAAGGGAGGAGCAGAGCCTGATATGCAGTTGAGAAGCTGTCTGGCTTTCTCCCTAGCCTGCTTTTCCTGTCATACCTCTACAATTACAGGCAAGGACCTATGATGTGACAGGCTTCCAGTGAAAACAGAATGTGTAACTTCCAAATAAGTAGGGAGAAAAAAGGGAACAAGTAAACGAACAGAAAAGATAAACTGCGAAGGGAGAAAATGGGAAAGAAAAACCATGAAAAATAGAAAATGCATGTGCATCTGTCTCTCTTGTTTGTTGGCTTTCATACACACAGATGGTGGAGATAAATCCAAATATAACAGTAATCAAAATATATGTAAACAAACTAATATTATCAATTAGAGAATGTCAGATTAGATTTTTTAGAAGTCTGGCTGTATTGTTCACACGAGACACACATAAAGCAGCTATATAGAAAGGTTTCAAGTAAAGGGACAGAAAATGCTACATGAGATCATAAAGTTGGTGTAGCAATTTAACGTAAGGCAAAATATATTTACCAACCAAAAACATCAGTGAGAAAAAGGTCTTTATACACTTTATACAATGCTGAAAGAAACCTGGAATCTTTTGAATCAAATAACCTAGCAGAAAAACAGAGATGGCCTGAAGTTTGGCTTCAGTCACAAACCTATTTTTCTAGTTCATCTTTGGCTTTTGGAAAGTAAAATCAACAAATCCTTCGTGTCATTTCTGGCATTCCCGAACTTGGGCAAGTCTAATAGTATCAGTAATGTGAGGAAACTACTGCCATTCAGATTGACTAATACATAAATATTTACTTTTGTTATCTGATATGTGATGAGAGCCCTTTAAAGACACTCGACATAGTAAAAGAAAGGTAGCTAAAAATATCCACTATGTCTGGAAACCAAGGTAATTTTCAGATAACTCTTGGTTTTATATTTCTACAGTTTCAAAAACCAAAGAGAAGTTTTCTTAATTTTGTGGCTCCCTCAAGGTGATCAAGATACGTTATAAAATTATAGCTAATAAAATATTTGGCGATTACCTGATGTGTAGTAAGGGGCCTTTAAACACACTCAATGGTTTCTTGAAAGCTTTCATTTTTGAATCAACTTTTTCATTTTCTTCTGCTTTGGAAGTAGATTCGGTTGGGTTACTCTAAAGACAAAAAAAAAAGGATAACTATTTAGCATATATTAACATGACCATTAACATCTATTTTAGTGCCTACATAGGTTACTGTAGAAAATACAACATGGCCCTTCCCTTAAGAGTCTTTAAATTTTTCTAAAATATAACATTGTATTTATCCATCTATCAAGTTCCTGATTACCTGTAAAAAGAGTGACAACTACTAAGTGCTCTTTTAAAAATTAGAGAAAGGAACTAAATCAAAGTTGTAAATTCATTACTTTTAGACAAATAAAAAAAATTCAGATAAAACAATTACTTCTAGATGTGTTTTGCTAGTCTTTATACAAAAGCATGGAATCAGCCTTTATTTTATTTTGAGACAAAGTCTCACTCTGTCACCCAGGTCAGAGTGCAGTGGCACAATCATGGCTCACTACAGCCTCGACCTCCTGGGCTCAAGCGATCTTCCCAACTTAGCCTCCAGAGTAGCTGGGAACGACAGGTGTGCACTATCACATCTGGATAATTTTTTATTTTTTGTAGAGACAGGGCCTCCCTATGTTGCTCGGGCTGGTCTCAAACTCCCGTGCTCAAGCGATCCTTCCACCTTAGCCTCAGAAAGTGCTTGGGATTATAGGTATAAGACACAGGCCCTGGCCTGGAATCAGCCTTAAATACACTAAAGTGGTGCTTCTGGTTAGCTAATCCCATCCTTTCTCTTTCTTTTTACACACAAAAATGTGGAAGGGTAGCAGGTTAAGTGAATTACCCAAAATCACATAGCTGGCTAGTGGCAGAATTGGGGATAGACCGTAACTTGTGATTCAGTTTCATTTTATTTATAAAGTTACCTTTTTAACAAGAGGTGTTTGTTCTTCGTTAGAAATTGTTTCCAATGTTTCTTTGCCATCACTTTCTATGTCCTCTTTACTTGAAGTTTCATCCTCACTGGTAATAGGCCCATTCTCACACAATGGGGTCTGGAAGTCATCATCTACTAGTGGTGGATAGCTATACTTGAAAGGATCCTAAAAGAAAATAATTTCACATGAGCCTACTAAATGGTGGGTGGAGAAATAATTCTCTTAGTAGATTTACAGTTCATTACTTTGGCCAAGAAAATAGACTTAATTAGATCACGAAATTTAAAATAAAGGAAGTATTTCAAACCAGAAAGAAAAGCAGCAATAAGTGGTGTGGGACAACTGGCTAGCCATCTATACAGAATCACCTTAGATCTCTAGCTTGTTCTCTACACCAAAAAGAATTTCAGATGGATAAAAGCTTTAAATGTATATGTTGTGTGTGTGTGTGTTTTTAAGAACCATATAAGTTCTGTAACAATACAAAAGAGGGATATAGAATACACTGAAAAAGAATGAAAACTGTCTTTTGAATCATAAAGAAGTTTTCAACGTCACTTATAATTAAAGAAATGCAAATTAAAATGACAATGAAATATTTTTTACCTGAGACTGGCAATGATTACAAAAACAAGAATATGCGATGCTGGCAAGGAGGTGGTTCAAGAACTCTCATACATTATTGGTAAACAGGCACAATCTCTTAGAGGAAATGTGGCAACAGCTATCAAAATTAAAAACTATACCCACTGATTTTTTTTCTAGGAGTTTATTCTGTATGCATTCTTGCTGCACCCATACATCAAGTGTTATTACAAGGATATTCACTGCAGCAAAACTAGTAATGGCAAAAAATTAGAATACAATGATCACTGCAGTCCTTTAAAAGAGGAGTGATTAAATAAATTATGTTATATCCATCCACACAATGGAATATTTTGGAATGGTTTAAAAATGAGATAGACCTCTGTGAATCAATATGGTATAATCTGCAAAATAAAAGATGTGAAAAAAGCACAACTGGACAATATATATGGTATGTGACCATTTGTGTAAAAAACTGTAATAGATAACTCCAGAGGGATAGAAAACTTAATGGTGACTGCCTCTAGGGAGTGGCAGTGGGCAAGGACCTGGGAAGGGAGATGTAGTTTTCATGGTACTGTTACACTTTTCAATCTCTGGTACTGTGTTTACTTTATTAAAAAATCATGTATATGTATTACTTTTTGAAAAAAAAAACTTAAAAATTAATGTTAAAAAATAGTCCTGCTATAATTTTGACTGTAATTCTGAAGAAATATATCACTAAGAACAGAGAGGGAAAATAAAATAACCTTTTCTATACATAAAATTAATATAATTTAAAATGTTATGAATTATATTAATTATAATTATTTAAGATACAACAATTTTATGAGCAAGTTATTAAAAATAAACAAAATCACATTTTAAATCAAGCATAGCACCTGAAATGAAGTGTATTTGGTTTTTCTAGGTGAAAATGTGAAATAAAGCCTTAGAATAAGAAAGAAGCAGACTTCAAATTAAAAATACTGGTTCAGGTCTTTTCTAATCAAAGACAATCAACAGAAGGACATATCAAAACTATTCCTCTTGCTAGTTCTGATTGAACACAATTTTGCCAGGCAGGCAGTATAAAAAAAAGATTGCAAAAAATCAGATAAGTGAAATATTATCAAGTTAACCCAAAGCGTACCAAGTCCATAAGTTGTACAGTTTTTTTATGAGTAGTAAAAATCAGCTCAAAAAAATCTTGACAGTATATGCTTAACAGTATCTTTTTAACTAAAAAGACTGTTGAACAGCAAACAATTGGAAGCACACTGAAGACACATCAAGAGGAAATTCACTAACTTATGTCTAGATAGTAGAATGCCATGTAGCCATAAACGAGTATGAGCGCCTGCTACATACTGATTTGGTATAAGACATGCTGTGAAGAGAAAAGCAGGATGCACAGTAGCACATAAACGCACTAACTGTTTAGAAGAGATGAGAGGGAGGAAGAATTATATACTATACTTGTTTATATAGGTAATACATATCCCTGCAAATTAATATAAGAAATTCAGCTGGGGAGGGAATATGGTGATTGGAAATAGAAGTAGGAGGAGATATTTTTACTGAAGACTTATTTCTCATTATTCTTCTGAATATTCTTCAGTTTAGAACCACATAAATATATTACCTATTAAAAAATAAAAAATCAACAACTTTAAAACTTTAAAAATGTGTGTAACACTACTTGCTATTTTGAGGGTATCTGTGATACTTCTTTGTATATTATGATACTACTTTTCTTTTTTCCTTGAGGAAAGTATACAGCCTAATGTGTCATTATCCAGTATAGTTTTATAAACAAGTTTCAAATATTATACTTACAGTTCCACCCATGTGGGGAGGCAGGTATTCTACACTGACATAGTCCTGAACTTCATTTTTGCTTGTAAACTTCAACAAGCTCACTGCTTCTGGACCAAGCCAGGTTTTCACAATTTTGAAAGCAGCTGAAGAAAAACCAGTCACTTCATTAAAATTATCTTCATTCCTATTCTCAATTAATTTACCATAAATGCTAACCCAGGTCTTCTGAAATCAGTTTGGGCTATAATCTGTTAATATTTATCTTTACGTGATGTACTTAATTAACATTCTCTAATTTCTGTAGGCGTTTACATTGTGGCTCTCCCTTATGGGTTTCAAATGTTCTATGAAGATTCAGGAAGATTAAGTTACCCTGATATTCATTAATAAGCTTATCAGGGTTTTGGCCTCTGAACAAATCCATCAATGATCCCAACTATTTAGATTTCCAGACACTGAATCAAACAGCAATATGATTCAGGAAATAACTGCACAATAGTATGGAAAGAGTCATTTACCTTATGGTTCTCATAAACTCTCTATCTGAAAAACCTTCTCAAACAGCGAGTCAGAAGAGAAAGAAAGAAACAGCCCTTCTTATTATGAGTGTGAGCTGGATCCAGACTTCCTTCCTAACCCTACACTTCTCTGCCTCTCTCCCAGGCTTGCAGTTTATATAATTGTGGGGAACTTACAGAATCTCAAAAATAAACTGGTTTAAAAAATTTTTTTGAGACAGAGTCTCACTCTGTCACCCAGGCTGGAGTGCAGTGGCACGAACTGCACTGTTCTGTTGTCAAACACAGCTGTTTGGTAATTATAATCTTGTTCTGTCATGTAATTTCTTATTTATGCTTAATTTTTAAACCTAATTTTCACTGTGACAATCTAAGTACATTTTTAAGAAATTACAATAGAAATACTGCATTAAATTTGCAAAACTGTCAATTAAAAACAACAGAAAATAAGAATAGCATGATAAACATTAGAGAAGTATCTTTTTATTTTAGCTAACTATAAGTTTTTTACATAACATTTAAATTTTCATTAATTTCAATTTAAAATGTGAGTTGACATATTTGAAACTATGCTACTTTAATTAATTTGATAAATCTGATTTTTCATGACTTTACTGATATAATTTACATGTCATAAAATCCCCCTTTTATATACAAGTCAATGGTGTTTAGTATATTCACAGAATTGTGCAACCACCACCACAATCTAATCTAGAACATTTTCATCACACCAAAAAGAACCTTCATATAGCAATGTCTCTTTATGCCTCCTTCTCCAAGTCCTTAGGAACTACTAATCTATTTTCTGTCTTCATGGATTTGCTTATTTTGGACATTTTATATAAATGAAACCATACAACGTGGCTTTTTCTACTGGCTTTGTTCACTTGGCATGTTTTCAAGGTTCATTCATAATGTAGCATGTATCAGTACTTAATTCCTTCTTATGACTGAATAATTGTCCATTTTATAGATATGCAATATTTGCTTATCCATTCAGCAACTGATGAATATTTAGGCTGTTTCTACTTTTTGTTATTATGAATAATGCTGCCATGAACATTTGTGTACAAGTTTTTCTGTAGACATATGTTGTCACTTCTCTTGGGCATATACTAAGGAGTAGAATTCTGGGTCATATGGTAATTCTATGTTTAGCTACCAAACTGTTTTCTGATGTGGCCGGACCATCTTAACATTCTCACCAGCAGTGTACGAGGCTTCCAATTTCTCCACATCCTTGCCAATACCTGTTATTGTGTCTTTTTGATTCTAGCCACCCTAGTGGGTGTGAAATCATAACTCACTTGGTTTTGACTTGCATTTCTCTAATGACTACTGATGCTCAGCATCTCTTTATGTGCTTATTGCCCATTTGTTTATCTTCTTTAGAAAAACATCTATTTAAATCTTTCACTCATTTTTTAATTGGGTTGTCTTTTTTTTTTCTTTCAGAGAGAGTTTCACTCTTGTTGCCCAGGTTGGAGTGCAATGGTGCAATCTTGGCTCACTGCAACCTCTGCCTTCCGGGTTCAAGCGATTCTCCTGCCTCAGCTTTCTGAGTAGCTGGGATTACAGGCTTGCGCCACCATGCTCGGCTAATTTTGTATTTTTAGTAGAGACGGGGTTTTACCATGTTAGGCAGGCTGGTCTCGAACTCCTGACTTCAGGTGATCTGCCCACCTCAGCCTCCCAAAGTGCTAGGATTACAGGTGTGAGTCACCATGCCTGGCCACTTGTCTTTTTAACGTTGCATTCTAAGAGTTCTTTATATATTCTAGAACAAGTCCCTTATCAAATGTATGGTTTGTCAATGATTTCTTCCATTCTGAGAATTGTCTTTTCACCTACTTGATAGTGTCCTTGAAGGCACAAGTTTTCCATTTTCATGCAGTCCAATGTTATCTGTTTCTTTTGTTGCTTGTGCTTTTGTTGTCATATCTAAGAAACCATTGCCCAATCTAAGCACAAGGATTTAATCCTATGTTTTCTTCTAAGAGACTTAGCTCTTACATTTAGGTTTCTGATCTATTTTGAGTTAATTTTTATATATGATGTGAGGTAGGGTCCAACTTTATTCCTTTGAATGTGCATACCCAGTTGTCCTAGCACCTTTTATTTAAAAAGTCTTATTTCTCTACTGAATTGTCTTGGCACCATTGTAAAAAAAAATCAACTGACCATAATAAACACTAGGGTTTATACCTGGACCCTCAATTCGATTTCACTGATCTATATGTTTATCCTTATGCCCATACACGGCCAATGTCTTTATTGTTGTAGCTTTGTAGTAAATTTTGAAATCAGGAAGTGTTAAATCCTCCAACTTTGTGTTTCTATTTCAAGATTTGACTACTCTGGGTTTCTTGCATTTTCATATGAATTTTAGGACAAACATATCCATTTCTGCAAAAAAAGGCAGCTGGGCTTTTGATAGGGACTGCACTGAATCAGTAGATCAATTTGGGAAGTGTTGACCTCTTACCAATACAGTCGGCCCTCCATATCCACAGATTTCACATCCATGGATTTTTGATTGACCAACCACAATTGAAAATATTAAAAAATAAATAAAACCAATATGACAAAAATATAAATGAGAAACAATAAAGTAGAACAACTATATAGCACTCACACTGTGTTAGGGAGTATAAATAATCTAAAGATGATTTAAAGTATATGGGAGGAGCCAGGTGTGATGGCTTATGCCTGTAATCCCAGCACTTTGGGAGGCTGGGGCAGGCAGATCACTTGAGGTCAGGAGTTCAAGACTAGACCAGCCAGGCCAATATGGTGAAACCCTGTGTCTATAAAACTATAAAAATTAGCCAGGTGCGGTGGTAGGTGCCTGTAGTCCCAGCTACTTGGGAGGCTGAGGCAGGAGAATCGTTTGAACCTGGGAGGCAGAGGATGTAGTGAGCTGAGATTGTGCTAATGCACTCCAGCCTAGGTGACAGAATGAGACTCATTAAAAAAAAAAAGGAAAAAGGTATACAGGAAGATGTGTGTCAGTTACATGCAAATACTATACCATTATATATGAGGGACTTGAGCATCCAAGGATTTTGGAGTCTGTGGTGGTGGTGGGGGAAGGGTTCTGAAACCAGTCTCCCATGGATACTTTAGAGAGACTGTATTGTCTTCCAATCCATGAACAAGAAGTCTTTTTATTTATGTAGGTCTTGAATTTACTAAAATGGTGTTTTGTAATTTTCAGTGTCCTTGTCTTGAACTTCTTTTATTAATAGAAGTGGTAAGAGCAGACAGCGTTGTCTTGTTCCTGATCTTAGGGGGAAAGCATCCATTCTTTCCCTGCTAAGTAAGATGTTAGCTGTGGGTTTTCATAGATTCAGGTTTTTCATATATGCCCTTTATAGACAGGCAGAGGAAGTTCTTTTCTGTGAAGGATTAGCCTTACCCAAAGAGAGGTCTGGCCTTTGCCCTCAGCTTCTGAGAGGTAATCTTCATGCCTGATAGGATTGTCTTCGTCTGGGGGCCTTGAGTGACAATGGAACAATATGACTTAGGGTAGGAGCTGGCCATGGAAGAAAGACCAACAATGTGATTCAGGGTAGGGGTTTGGGTTACACGGTATCAGTAGACCTTGGGGGAGACTGAAGACTAAGATCAACCACATGGGCAATCAATCATGCTTACATAATGGAGTTCCAATAAAAACTCTGAACACTGAGGCTTGGGTGAGCTTCCCAGGTTGACATACTCCATGCACACTGCCACATATTGATGCCAGTGAAGTAACATGCTCTACATTTGGTACTTCCCTGGACTCTGCCCTACACCTTACTTTCTGTGGTTGACCTTAATCTAAATTCTTTCCCTGTAATAAACCATAATTGTGAGTATAATAGTTTTCAGTGAGTTCTCAGAGTCATTCACTAGAATTATCAAACCTAAGGGTAATTTTCAGCACCTCCTGAACTTGCAGTTTGTGTCAGAAATGGGGGTGGTCTTGTGTGGACTACTGTGGTTTAACTTGGCAGTTGTTTCAACTCTTTGCACCTTATGTTGCTAGTTTGTTGAGTACTTTTATCATGAGAGGGTACTAGATTTTGTCAAATGCTTTTTCTGTGTCTCTTGAGATGATCACATCATTTTCCCCTTCATTATATTAATATGGTAGATTACATTAGTTGATTTTGATATGTTGAGCCCACTTAGTCATGGTGTATAATCCTTTTTATATGCTGCTGGATTCAATTTGCTAGTACTTTGTTGAGGACTGTTGCATCTATTTTCATAAGGAATACTAGTCTGTAGTTTTCTTTTCCTGTGATGTTTGATATTATGGTTATACTTGCCTCATAAAATAAGTTGGAAAGTATTCCCTCTTCTTCTATATTTTGGAAGAATTTGTGAAGGATTCATGTTGATTCTTCTTTAAATATTTCACATAATTTAGCAGTGAAGCCATCTGGGCCTGGGCTTTTCTTCGTGGAAAGGTTTTTTGATTACTAATTCAACTTCCTTTTTATATTTCTATTCTGATTCTTCTTGAATTAGTTTCAGTAGTTTGTATCTTTCTAAGAATTTGTTAACTTCATGTAGGTTACCTAATTTCTTTGCATATAATTATTCACAGTATCCCCCTATAGTCCTTTTTATTTCCTTAAGGTCAATAGTAATGTCCCTTCTTTCACTACAGATTTTAATAATTTGAGTCTTTCCTTTTCTTCTTTATTAGCTAAAGGTTTGTCAATTGTGTTGCATTTTTCAAAGAACCAAGTTTTGGATTTGTTGATTTTCTCTATTGCTTTCTATGTAACAACTGACTTTTGCAAACACAAATGAGAATGTACATTTAATAACATTTAATAACATTAAATTTATAGTAATTTTAAAGTTGGTCAAGATAGTTTATCAACCAATGGCTTTTTCAAAAAAAATTTACCAAAAAATATATCTTGACTGTCAAAAGGGTCATGTCACTACAGTGATTTGGGGTGAGTTTCAGACTGATTCCACCTTCCTTCTCAACACCTGAAGCCCATGAGAAAACCTAGACAAGGCCTGTGTTCTGTGACACACCTTATCTGTGCATGTCAAATTCAGGCTTCTGACTACAGTATTACCTTAATGGTTGAATATTTTGAGGCTGTTGTTAATTTTTTTTTTTAAGAGAAGGGTATCATTATGTTGCCCAAGCTGGCCTCAAACTCATGGGCTCAAGTGATCCTCCTGGCTCAGCCTCCTGAGTAGCTAGGACTATAGGTGTGCAACACCATGCCTGGCAAGGCTGTTTTTAAAGAAGACTAATGGGTGCCCCCAGATCCTGGGTATAGAATTTTAGCCCTGTTTGCTTAGGAATAGCCTCCGAGTGCTCTAGCTTCAGTCTCTTAAGAGTGCATGCAAAGGACAATATAAACATTATTTTAAACAATTGTAGAAATATGGCTAAATTGGCAAAGAAAATTAGACATTTTGTTTTAAGAAAGTATAAATATACTCACCATTCATTAACCAAGGCATATCAAAGATCACTATTTTTGCTGAAAGATGAAAAAAAATTCATTGAATGTGAATCAGTACCTCTGTAATAACATCACTTATACTGGCCTAGAAAAATCTGGTCATCTAAATGTAAGTAAAAACTGAGCTCATTGTCTGAGCTCTAATTCAGTGAAGTGTATAGTATCATGAATAGTATTCCATGTGGTGCTGGAACTGAACTAGCATGTCACAATGGTGAGGTGCCAGCCCAGGAGGAGGACTTGTGGGAAATCAATAGTGCACTGTCACTGTCCTCTGGTAAACAGCCTATTCTTTTGTCATTCACTGTGTTTGTTGTTTGCAGGGAAGTACAAAAGAAAACAGTTAAGTGGATAAATGGAGTCTTTGGATGTGGCATGTCATAGTAGCACTGAGGCCACTGAACTTTAAAATCATTTCCAGTTCTAATTTATGGTTTCAATTACAATTTTCTAGAGATTCTATTGTTAAACCAGTCTCACAGTTGCCCCCTCCCCTTTTAATACATCACTACATTTTCAGAAGCAAAAATTATTTCTAATTTACATCATGAGCACCAGGAAGCTAATAATTCCAAAGTATACAGAAGTATTATTTACACATTGAGTTGAAGATACTAAACAGCCCTATTAACAAATGAGACAACTGTGAGAAAGAAACAGAAACTGCAAAGAAGATTTTTGAGATTCAATTCATTCTTCTATTCCAGAGGAATCAAAATGTAATTTCACTCTTTTCTGAGCAGAGAACCTCCTAGAGTTGTTGCATTAATGTAGGACAAGTAAAGTACATATAAGGAAAAAGGCATCTGTGAAGAGGCACCCTGGTGCTTAATACCGCAGTCTTCATCTGGGATATGCTTAAAATAATGCGGACTCAAGATTTTAAGATACAATAGTTATTCTTCATGACAGATTTTGAAGAATAATCAATTAAGATTCCACAAAATTCAATGTCTGCAAAGCTACATTATGTAGGTAGAACATATATATATATATATATAAAATCTCTAGTTAATTAAGATGAATCTATATAATTCATCTTTATATAGATTTATTAACTTTTTAATAGTTTTCTCAAAAGAATCTCAGATGTATTTTACAAAGTAATAGTAATATTTATACTATTGATAAGTGGCTCTTCACAAACTCCTTTAGATATTTCAATGATCAAGTGGGTATTTTTTCATTTTGTCCATAAGAGCAACAAACTAAAACTATGGGGTAGTGATTTCCTACTGACCAATGACTGGCACTGCTCAGGAGGCCTTAAGGAATCAGGGTACATGCCAGATACAGGAAAAATCCATAAGGAACCTAAGATAGTACAGGTTCCCCAAACTGGACACTATTGATCATTCTTTTCACCTAAAAATATTCATGAATACTCTCTCTGAAAAGATGAGAGTATAGAGCTAGGGGTGGCACTGACTCTTGATATCCATTATGCTTTTTTGTCTATTCCTCACTTCTCATTAACAACAGTAAAATCAATATGCCAAATTAAGACAATTTAGGGATTTTATGCTAAAGTCACCTGAATCACGAGTCTCAAAAGACCCAATTTGCTGTTTTCTAGGAGTATGCTCAGGCAGATCTGTAAATTCCCATTTTCTGATGTCCCTGTTGCCTCTCTTCTGTCTTTTCACTTTTAAACCATTGGGGTTAAATATACTTGACTGTTTATGTGAGTTGGCATCTTGGCTTCCCTAGGGGGAACCCATCATACAAATTCAACAAGTAAAAAATGGACTATATAAGGTTTAGGAGTTCTTCATTCAGGTAATTAATGGAATAGTCACAACGAAAAACAAACAAACTCCAAATGCCAGATTCAAATGTTGTACCTTCTAGTCAAGTATTTTCTTAATGACAATTTTTAAATAGCAGTTGGTAACAGTATACTTTACATATCAATACTGCTTATCATACAGTGTACTTTATCAGTACTGCTTATCTGTTTCATATAATAAATACTACTTGAAATGAATTTCTAAATTGAAATATTAGTAAAAATGAGATAATTTTGAAATAAATGTATGCTTTTATGTACCTATGTGTGTGAATGGGTGAGTGTGTTATAGGATGCCATACATACGGTTTAGAACTTAAACTCTTAAAATTAACTGTGAAGGACAATGAATACTTATGAAAAACTGTCCTCTGTATGTGTTAGAATAATGTCTATGAACATATTTAAAATTCTTCATCAGAAAACAAAGTTTCAGGTATGAAAGTCTATAATACTATAAGGCTCCACAATTCTCAGACATTGTCTACAGTTTCAATATGTTATATTTTTATAAAGGAGTAAGTTACTTACAGAGGTATTTAGGGTAATAAACCTTAAAGCAGTTGATGATAAAGCGTACAAAGTCCATGTCCTAAAATAAAGATTAAATCTTTAAGACTGTCCACATTAGATAACTTAAAATTGCACATTTCTAAAGGTGAGAAATTATTAAATACAAATGAGACAATTATTAAATTCTTTAAAAAGTAAGCTCATATCTAAATATCTATATTCTCAAGGATTAAAGTTTTAGGTCATTAAGCTATTTATAATAATCAGCCCTAAAACTGACTTGAAGAAACCAGATGCTTAGTGATGTTTTAAAATTATTCACATTACCTCAAACTAGTTACGTACTTCAGGCTGCTAAGGCAACGGGGCATAAAATGGATCTAAAAGCAATCTCCACAGAGAAATTCTAAAAATCTGTTGAATAACTAAAGAATTACTGAAACAAGTAAACAGTTTATAATCAGACTACTTGGGATGATAATACACATTTATGTAAATTCTCATATATTTGCTTTTTAATCCTACTTTTTATACCTCATAACAGTGTCAATAAAATATGTTTTATCAATCTTTTTTATCACAATACTTAATCTAATCACATTGGCCTGCTGTATCTACTCCACTTCTGGCTTTTTTCATTTTATTTAGAGACCTATAATTAGTTTTTCAGTTTATATTCCAGTGTTGTTCACTGATTCTGATTTCTGGGAGACTACAAACATAGCTATCTGGTTGGTTCTACTGCTTTGAGCACAGCAACAGTAAATTAGGTCATTAAGGTTATTATTTCCATGGGTCATTTTACTCCATGGCCACATACTGATTCACTAATTCCGATTGGCCATCTTATAAAGACTGTGGAATGAAAGATATAACCAAGCAAACTGAAATCCATCACAATTACTGGAAAGGTGGGTTGTCCTAGAGATGAAAGTTTCTAAATTCATCCCTGGAATGTTAGTTGCAGCATCTTTAATTGCAGTAAACTAAAAGTAAGTGTCCTTAACTATCTTAAGTATTTGTTATGGGTATATATATAATAATACCTGTGTGTGTGTGTGTGTGTGTGTGTGTATGTATATATATAAATAAAATAATACCTTTGTGTGTGTGTGTGTATATATATATAAAATAATACCTTTGTAACTAATCATTATAGCCACTGTGCATGGAGTTTTCATAATTGGTAGTTAAGTAACAGTCAAAGAAAATGGCTGAAAAGAACCAGTTACATAAAAATTTGGTTACCTCGTTTACCTAGTTTATAATTTATGGCCCCCAGAGATTTTTGTCTAAATAGTCTTGGTATAACATTCTTGTTTCTATCATTTATTTAATTGAATATCCTTCTTCGTAAAATCGTGAGTTACTGCTAATTCAAGTGGATATGATAAGATGTCACTGGTATATTCTATTAATGGGGACTACAAGAAATAGCTCCATCAACCCTATTGCTCAGCATTATATAAGGAAGTTTTCGAGGCTGTTATTTATTATCCTGTAAAACGTCCTTTTGAGGACCCATGAAAGACTTTCTAGTTCAAGTATTAGGAATGGATATACTTCTAAGACACTGGTTGTGAAGGATGGTTGCTGAATAATTTTAAATGATTACATTTCTTTCAGCCAGGCAGCTGAAAGCTTAGAGCCAAACTGGTGTCCCAACTCTAGCAAATGATTTTCTTATTTTTTGCCTTGAGATTTTGTAGACATCTTTATAAGCTCACTTAAATTCTTTGTGAATCATGAAAGGGTCATTTATAAAAATAAATTCTTCAGCAAGATTCAAGTATTTTAAAACATTAATAATGACTTAAATTCTTAGCAGTGCAAATACACCTTATTTACAAATTAAAGATGGTGAGATAATTATGTAGCTTGAAAAAATAAAACAGTTCAAGTCAATTCTCTTTCCTTATACTTGGCAACAAAAATATTAACATTTATTCTTCATGATTCTGGGTTATAATTAGGAAACTATCATATCCAAAGGATAAAAGAATCATGATTTATTTTTATGGCATATTTATTTATCTAGGCAAATTGATTTTGATTTTGGATATAAAATAATTTACTCTCTCTAATTTAAAACCCATTGACAAGGAAACTAGGTTGGAAAACTCCAGGGCATCGGATCCTTGAAAAATAAAAAGAGAAATAGAAACATGAAAAAAAATTTGTGGTCCTGCCACTGCAAAAAAAACTCTTGTTAGCAGTTCTCTCTAGCCTATTTGGTGTTTGTTATAATGGCTACAGTTTCCTTTGTTGGGCTATGTATCGTATAGTATACATGCATATTACAGTATGTATAATCAAACAGCTTTTTTCATCTCAGAAAAATGTGTGCTCTCCAATATTACTATAAATTCCTTATAAACAACATTTTACATAGCTATATATATTCCATCAATTAGATATATAATCTGCCATTTCATCATGTTGAACATTTACATTTCTTTTCTAATTTTTCATTACTTTAAATGACACTGAGAAAATATTTTGATATATGATGCTTTTTCTGTATTCAGGGTTATTTCTTTAGAATAGATTTCCAGAAGTTGGTTACCAGGCAAAGAGTATAAATACAAACACTTTAAGGTTCTTAACATACTTTGCCAAATGGAATTCCGAAAAGATTTCAACACTGCCCTGAGCATGTTTGCGAATTCGACATTACTGCTATCAGAATCAGCCACAGATTAAATATAAGAGACTGTAGTTAGAATAAATGTGCCAAGTGATCTCAATTGCTGCTGAAGGGTTTGTAGGTATCACTAAGGCCACAAGGACCCAAATTAAAGACAGGTAGGTTTTACTTATTTTTCAAGCTTGGCAAAATTACCTGAAGAAAACTGGTTTCCAAAGCTAACCAAATCAAACAGATAGAAAACAAATCCAAACAAGCAAACAAAAACACTCAATAAAATCACAAAATGTTATATGTGCAAAACTCATGTGAACATCTTGCAACTAAAACATGGTACGAATATAACAAATTCAAGATGGTATATTACCTTACTTGATATTTCCTGAATATACTACTCTGTGGCACACACCGGGGCAGGTGCTATAGGATATTAGCTTTGATATCAAAGTTCACAGTTATCACATCGATTCATACCTTGCCAGCCTTGACATGCTACCTCCCCATCCTGTGTCTCAGACAAGGAACATTTCTAGGAAATCAACAGTTTCAACGCCAAATACAGAAACAAATTTAATTCTTTGCAAGCCCTATTCCATGTTTGACTACACTCACACTGCAAGGTGAAAAAATAAATCCCTAATACAAGTTAGTTGCCTCAATTTTACAGCAATATGTGGTTGGCAGCAAGGATAGGAGAAAGCGAGGAAGCCATGATAAACACTGATTTGAAATGAATGAAAAATGCTTACAATGCTATTTATTCCAGTTTCTGACAGGTCAAACATCACTGTTACAGGTTTCCCATTTTCCCTCTTAGCATAACGCTCCAACCAGAATGCTATGAGCTTCTTTTTGTCCGATATGGTTTTCTGGTCTTTTATATGATACTTCACCCTGATCCAGACTTTAAGCAGAAGATAAAAACAAGAACAAGACTTATGGCATTATATTATTATTATACATATATATAGTCTTTCCCTTGACATTTTTCATTTACAATTCATTTTGTTTCTTAGATCAAAAACATCTCTTTCTTATTTTCAGTGAGAAAGAGATGCACTTGGGAGCCTTAAAGAGTAGCAAAGAGATAGACTGTTTCTTTCCCTTAGGAAATAAACAAATTTCACTTGTAAGACGGAAAAGAAAATACAGATGAACAAACACTATTTGATAATAATCTAAATGTGCTCTGCATTGTGCTTAACAAAAAAGAAAATCACTGCTTTTGTCGAGCACTGGAAAAAATGTTCCATCCAGAGGAAAGATACTGACACAGGGCGATGGAGGCATGAGCCAGTGCCATGCATGTGTGTGGAGCACGGTAAACTGTTCAGATGGTGGTAGTAGCTAAGATGAAATGTGATGAGTGGTGAGAGGAGAAGCAAAATAGGAAAGAACTGGACTTGAAGGACTCTGAATGAAACTCTAGGGCATTTTGATTTTCCTATTTTAGAACACCTTTCAGGCAATAGCACAGAGGGTAGAGTGGAGGAGGCAGAGAAGGAAACCCACCAGGTTATGACCTGGGAAGGGACTGGGGCAAAGGGGTAGTAGTTAGAAACTGAATTGAGGAAGTAGCTGGTGAGGATGGAAAAAAGGCCAAATTGAAGCTATATTAGAGGAAGAGCCAATGAGTGGGACTGAGGTGGGCAATACAGAAAGTGAGCAAGTGGAGGGGCATGGATGTTCAGTACTGTGTTGTGCTAAAGGCTGCTGACAGGCAGGTGGGGCCAGTCAGTGGGTAGCTAGGTATGTGCATGTGTCCTGGGGATAGTGTGGGGTCAATACTGTGCTGGGGGAGGTAGCTAAAGCTGCCAAGATGCTCGTGATTGATCACCCAAGGAGACTGTATCAGCTGTAAAGTAAAAGATGCAAGAAAGGAATAAAGCCTAGGAAACACCTTTAAGGGACAGGAGGAAGAAGAAAAATGAGAAAAAAAGGTTGAAAAGGAGGAGGTGGCAGTAAGAGAAAAATGCAAAAAGAGTATTGCTGAAACAGGGACAGACAACATGCTACGGAGAAGTGAAGATGAGTGCAGGACATCTGTTCAGTATGGGGCTCAAACTCGCCTGCCAAGTTGCATCCCTGGTACAAAACCAGGCTGGATTTGGGGCAAGTGGGAGAGAGGTATAACAGGGGAGTCATTGGAACAAAAGAGATGATTGTTACTGTTCCTTTCATTATAATACACATTTCAGAAAAAGCTAGAGTGAGATTATGGGAGACTTGAAAAGGAAAAGGCCTACTTAGCAACCTTTAGCGACTGTCAAAAAAAATTCTCCATAAAAACACTAAGTTGAGTTTTAATATCACAGTCAGATTAGAAAGAAGATAATGACTCTGAATTAAATAACTTTGTTTATGCTGTAGGATGCAGCATTTGCCTTTATTGCCTACTTTATTATAACGCAAACAGTATGTACAGCTACTAAGTATCTAACACTGTAAAAATGGTTCTACCAATCCCTCATTGCAGTAGACTTGAGGAGTGCTACAGATGGAGAAAGTTCTGCTAATTCTTAATTCAGTTGACATAGATATCTCAATCTCAAAATCTTGAAAAGCCAGAACATAAATATACTTACACAATTTGTTACCTTCTTTGTCATAACCATGCAGATAAATAACACCAATTTCCAATAACCATCTGGGAATGGAGGATTCATTAAGGTCTAAAAAGTGGTAAGCTTTGATCAGTAGTTGTAATTTAGGGGTTTAAAAATAAAACTCATAATGTAAAGATAATGTTATGTAGTAGTTCTGATATTTAAAAATGATATAATGTACCCAAACATTCAAAAAGAAAATCTCTGGCAATATAAAGTGGTGTTTCCTACCAAGGAAACAAACTAAATAATGACAGGTGACCAAAATGGACAAACTCCGTTTCCCCTGAGAGGTCATTATTTATGTGTATACATTTCCACATTTTGATTGTTTCACATAATGACTTGCAAACAATCACCATCAGAGTTTCAAGAGAACATTCCAGTAAATATCCACATTGCAGCCTCAGAATTAGTAGAAAAAAATCACTTTGGTTTCTTTAGTAAAATGGTATTTTTCTATGAGGTTGGTGCAAAAGTAACTGTGGTATTTGCAGTTAAACATAATGGCAAATGCTGCAATTACTTTTGCACCAATCTAATACGAAGTTTGTTATCTAGTAGACTTTAATGCATTTAAAAACCTTTAGGAAAGTGGAAAATACTTCAAGAAAAATGGCCAGGCATGGTGACTCATAAAATCCCAGCACTTTGGGAGGCCAACACGGGAATATCATTTGAGGCCAGGAGTTTGAGACCAGCCTGGGCAACACAGTGAGACTCCCTCTCTACAAAGATAAATATATAAAAATTAGGCCGGGCGTGGTGGCTCACGCCTGTAATCCCAGCACTTTGGGAGTCTGAGGCAGGTGGATCACGAGGTCAGGAGATTGACACCATCCTGGCTAACACGGTGAAACTCTGTCTCTGCTAAAAATACAAAAAATTAGCCAGGCTTGGTGGTGGGCGCCTGTAGTCCTAGCTACTCGGGAGGCTGAGGCAGGAGAATGGTGTGAACCCGGGAGGCAGAGCTTGCAGTAAGCCAAGATTGCTCCATGCACTCCAGCCTGGGCGACAGAGCAAGACTCCATCTCAAAAATAATAATAATAATAATGATAAATAAATTAAAAATAAAAAAATAAAAATTAGCCAGGCATGGTGGCACATGCCTGCCGTCCCAGCTACTCAGAAGGCTGAGGTGGGAGGCTTACCTGAGCCCAGGCATTGAAGGCTGCAGTGAGCTATGATCACAACACTGCATTCCAGCCTGGGTGACAGAGCAAGACCCTGTCTCAAAATAAAATAAAAGAAAGAAAGAAAGAAAAGAGAAAATAAGAAATGAAAACAAAAAATGTGAGAACTTGAACTTCAGCAGGAGGAACAAACAGAGTGCCTCTCCAGTTTTTGGGGAGGCTAAGGACCAACATAGCAAGGCAGTAAATGCCAATGCTTTTGTTTCATTCACCAGCAGTACCTTAAGACCTTTCAAAGATTTATCTTTCCCAATCCCCTTTTACCAGATCTCTGCTATTTTCCACCAGAAAATAGCAATTCTACATAAGAAAACAAACATTGTTGAATTTAAATATTTATTCGGTACTTAATTCGTTTAGAAATATCAGATTTATATTTCTTTGCTTGGTTAATAAATACTTCACTGTTGAAATTACCTACGGTTGTTAAATTTCCAATCACGTTATTTCTTACTACTCCCCTTTTCAGGGATTCCTTCTGCAAGCATGAAGAGTGAGGAGAGTATCTGCTCTAGATTTATTTGTTGACCATTTTGTGTTAAGTGTTCAGATTGAAGTCACTTCAGAGGTTATAATCCTCAAGGACAGAAAATTCTGCTTTATGCCTAACTGAAATCAGAAGTTATGCCAGTTTCTTCTTATTC
Source organism: Macaca mulatta (assembly GCF_049350105.2). Classification (NCBI taxonomy): domain Eukaryota; kingdom Metazoa; phylum Chordata; class Mammalia; order Primates; family Cercopithecidae; genus Macaca; species Macaca mulatta. Next base: position 14,557,869 of record NC_133426.1, on the reverse strand, counting down.
AATTTTTTGGAGGAGAGAACTAACAGGTCATCATGTACTTGAAGACCATTATAAAACTACAAGACTTGAAACTCCCATTTTTGGGAAAAAATTGAATCTAGTAGCAGACTTAGAAATTAAGACGCTAAGGCTGCATGTACCCCAAAATATATACATCTACTATGTACCGAAAAAAATAAAAACAATATAAAGAGAAGACTGTGATAGGCTTCCCTGGGGATAAGCTTGCATTTTTGGGGTGACTCTCATTCATTTAACAATTCTATATGGTGCACCTATTAACCTATTAGCACAAGGAACTGTGGGGATAGAGAAGGGCATAGGAAATAATTGAGAAAAAGGGACAGTATCTCCTTATTTCTAGGCCTAGTAGCAAAGCTACTGTCTTGCTATTGCTTAATGGTACTGAATTAAACACAGATTAGGAAACTCTGCTGTGACTGAAGAATCTGAGTGTGATTCTGCTCTTTGGTGATCTGATTTCCTTATGAATGTTTCTACTAAAAAGACTTATAAGCTGTTCCTTTGAAAGTATTACTGGGTCTTTATAAATAATTATATTTTGGTGTTTATGATGGCTGCTAGGAGTATGTGCAAATACATGATTAGATAAATGTAAAACAATACCATTTATACAGGATATATTACAGTCAAGGTTAAATTGAACAGCTTACCGTTGACAGAAATTTCTTTCCTCCACTGAAAACTCTCATCGAGCATCTTCAGTGTTTCATCTACGATATTATGTCTCCAAGATAAGTAACTTTCAACCCAGTTATCATCTTGTTGTAGCCTTTCAACATCACGTGCATCATATTTATCTGACTTATCTAGGGAAAAAACAGGAATAAACATCCAAGTCAGATTAATTCTGCAGTGAAAGATAACCACCAGTGGCAAAGGAGAAGAAAGACTTCGAAGACAAAGTTAAGCTATTTGAGGATAGACTCAGGGATGTAGTTCAGATAAAAGTGCCATTTAAAAGATTGATGGTGCTATTGTCTGGGATATGATTTGTTTGGTTCCCCCAAGTCTCTTGTTGAAATCTGATGCCCAGTGTTGGAGGTGGGGCCTGGTGTGAGGTGTTTGGGTCATGGGGAGGACCCCTCAAGAGTGGTTTGGTGTCATTCTCATGACAAGGACTCAATTCTTGCTCTTAGTTCACACTCGAACTGATTGTTGAAAAGAGCCTGGCACCTCCTCCTTTTTCTCTTGCCTTTTCTCTCACCATGTGATGCCTGCTTTCCTTCGTCTTACGTCATGAGTGGAATCTTCCTGAGGTCCTGACCAGAAGCAGATACTGACACCATACTTCTTGCATAGCCTGCAGAACCATGGGCCAAATAAACCTTTTTTCTTTATACATCACTCAGCCTCAGGTATTCCTTTATAGCAACACAAATGGACTAAGACTGATGGAATTTCCAAGTGTGAGGAGAATACAGTTATCTAAAGACTGCAGGTTTAAGTAAGCCACTACAGATGTTAAAAATTACACCTGAGTAAAATATTTGGTACAGCCCTCTCTAAAACTATACACCAACATCTGGGAAGATCAATTATGTTATCTGAACTTGAAATTCTTAAGTCAATGAAAAATAAAGAAATTTCATACGTAAAGACATAACTAAGTTGTACTTTAAAAAGACATTTGTTTGGCAAGTGTCATTAAAAAAAAATTAAGTAGGCTGGGTGTGGTGACTCATGCCTGTAATCCCAGCACTTTGGGAGGCTGAGGCGTGCAGATCACCTGAGGTCAGGAGTTTGAGACCAGCCTGGGCAACATGGAGAAACCCCCTCTCTACTAAAAATACAAAAATTAGCTGGGCATGGTGGTGCACCCTGTAGTCCCAGCTACTCGGGTGGCTGAGGCAAAAGAATCGCTTGAACCTGGGAGGCGCAGGTTGCAGTGAGCTGAGATTGTGCCACTGCACTCCAGCCTGGGTGACTGAGTGAGACTCTGTCTAAAATAAATAAATAAATAAATAAAATTAAATACAAAAATAAGGACAAAAAACGAAAACAACAACAACAATAAAAAAACAGTAAAAAAAAATTAACTAAGTACCTATGGAAAACTGATCATGTATGCCATATTATGGTATTTACTATTTTCAGACTCTGGCCAACATTTTCAATAATTTCTTGGAATAATTATTTCTTTTTTTAATTTATTTTTATTTTTTTTATTTTTTTAAATTTTTTATTATTATTATACTTTAAGTTCTAGGGTACATGTGCATAACGTTCAGGTTTGTTACATATGTATACTTGTGCCATGTTGCTGTGCTGCACCCATCAACTCGTCAGCATCCATCAACTCGTCATTTACATCAGGTATAACTCCCAATGCAATCCCTCCCCCCTCCCCCCTCCCCCTTCCCCCCTCCCCATGATAGGCCCCGGTGTGTGATGTTCCCCTTCCCGAGTCCAAGTGATCTCATTGTTCAGTTCCCACCTATGAGTGAGAACATGCGGTGTTTGGTTTTCTGTTCTTGTGATAGTTTGCTAAGAATGATGGTTTCCAGCTGCAGCCATGTCCCTACAAAGGACACAAACTCATCCTTTTTGATGGCTGCATAGTATTCCATGGTGTATATGTGCCACATTTTCTTAATCCAGTCTGTCACTGATGGACATTTGGGTTGATTCCAAGTCTTTGCTATTGTGAATAGTGCCGCAATAAACATACGTGTGCATGTGTCTTTATAGCAGCATGATTTATAATCCTTTGGGTATATACCCAGTAATGGGATGGCTGGGTCATATGGTACATCTAGTTCTAGATCCTTGAGGAATCGCCATACTGTTTTCCATAATGGTTGAACTAGTTTACAATCCCACCAACAGTGTAAAAGTGTTCCTATTTCTCCACATCCTCTCCAGCACCTGTTGTTTCCTGACTTTTTAATGATCGCCATTCTAACTGGTGTGAGATGGTATCTCATTGTGGTTTTGATTTGCATTTCTCTGATGGCCAGTGATGATGAGCAATTTTTCATGTGTCTGTTGGCTGTATGAATGTCTTCTTTTGAGAACTGTCTGTTCATATCCTTTGCCCACTTTTTGATGGGGTTGTTTGTTTTTTTCTTGTAAATTTGTTTGAGTTCTTTGTAGGTTCTGGATATTAGCCCTTTGTCAGATGAGTAGATTGCAAAAATGTTCTCCCATTCTGTAGGTTGCCTGTTCACTCTGATGGTAGTTTCTTTTGCTGTGCAGAAGCTCTTTAGTTTAATGAGATCCCATTTGTCAATTTTGGCTTTTGATGCTGTTGCTTTTGGTGTTTTAGACATGAAGTCTTTGCCCATGCCTATGTCCTGAATGGTACTACCTAGGTTTTCCTCTAGGGTTTTTATGGTATTAGGTCTAACATTTAAGTCTCTAATCCATCTTGAATTAATTTTCGTATAAGGAGTAAGGAAAGGATCCAGTTTCAGCTTTCTACTTATGGCTAGCCAATTTTCCCAGCACCATTTATTAAATAGGGAATCCTTTCCCTATTTCTTGTTTCTCTCAGGTTTGTCAAAGATCAGATGGCTGTAGATGTGTGGTATTATTTCTGAGGACTCTGTTCTGTTCCATTGGTCTATATCTCTGTTTTGGTACCAGTACCATGCTGTTTTGGTTACTGTAGCCTTGTAGTATAGTTTGAAGTCAGGGAGTGTGATGCCTCCAGCTTTGTTCTTTTGACTTAGGATTGTCTTGGAGATGTGGGCTCTTTTTTGGTTCTATATGAACTTTAAAGCAGTTTTTCCCAATTCTGTGAAGAAAGTCATTGGTAGCTTGATGGGGATGGCATTGAATCTATAAATTACCTTGGGCAGTATGGCCATTTTCACGATATTGATTCTTCCTATCCATGAGCATGGTATGTTCTTCCATTTGTTTGTGTCCTCTTTGATTTCACTGAGCAGTGGTTTGTAGTTCTCCTTGAAGAGGTCCTTTACATCCCTTGTAAGTTGGATTCCTAGGTATTTTATTCTCTTTGAAGCAATTGTGAATGGAAGTTCATTCATGATTTGGCTCTCTGTTTGTCTGTTACTGGTGTATACGAATGCTTGTGATTTTTGCATATTAATTTTGTATCCTGAGACTTTGCTGAAGTTGCTTATCAGCTTAAGGAGATTTTGGGCTGAGACAATGGGATTTTCTAAATATACAATCATGTCATCTGCAAAGAGGGACAATTTGACTTCTTCTTTTCCTAACTGAATACCCTTGATTTCTTTCTCTTGCCTGATTGCCCTAGCCAGAACTTCCAACACTATGTTGAATAGGAGTGGTGAGAGAGGGCATCCCTGTCTTGTGCCAGTTTTCAAAGGGAATTTTTCCAGTTTTTGCCCATTCAGTATGATATTGGCTGTGGGTATGTCATAAATAGCTCTTATTATTTTGAGGTACGTTCCATCAATACCGAATTTATTGAGTGCTTTTAGCATGAAGGGCTGTTGAATTTTGTCAAAAGCCTTTTCTGCATCTATTGAGATAATCATGTGGTTCTTGTCTTTGGTTCTGTTTATATGCTGGATTATGTTTATTGATTTGCAAATGTTGAACCAGCCTTGCATCCAGGGATGAAGCCCACTTGATTGTTGTGGATAAGCTTTGTGATGTGCTGCTGGATTCGGTTTGCCAGTATTTTATTGAGGATTTTTGCATCGATGTTCATCAGGGATATTGGTCTAAAATTCTCTTTTTTTGTTGTGTCTCTGCCAGGCTTTGGTATCAGGATGATGTTGGCCTCATAAAATGAGTTAGGGAGGATTCCCTCTTTTTCTATTGATGGAATAATTATTTCTAATAACAATAATTTCTCATCAGTTGCTCACACACACACTGTATTCACACTAACTTGCATAGCAGACATTCCTCCTTCCTTGCCCTGCTCTATTATTCTGTAACTGAACTTCCCTTGTCTCTGCTCATCCAAATGCTACCATTCTGCAAGTCTCCTTTCAAACGCTCCCCTTTCCAGAAAATTTTCCCTGAGTCTAGAAGTATTAGGTTGATGCAAAAGCAATTACTTTTATGGGACTTGAACTAAGCTTTTCTTAAGGTGCTTACTACTTTTACCTTGAAATAAGAGTTACTGGCATGGAAGACATATTTCCCAAATAGACAGTAGAGACAGACAGTCTATACATCTAAGCATCCTCCAAAGCAGATTACAGTAGTGCCAATGAAAAGGCCTTCCATAAACATCTGTTGATGGAATCTATTCCTTTTCATTTTTTTCTCAGTTAGTCATACCCTCCTAAGGTTCATACAAAAAACCAAAACAAAACAAAGCAAAACAACTTCAGGAAATTCTCTGGCTCCTTCATTTCCTTTTCTTCTGCATCTAGTTAGTTGCCAGGTTTTATGAATTCTATCTCTTCTTGATTTGCACTGCCTTACTTCAGGCCCTCAGAGATAATAGCTGAAAGGCCAGGAAAATATAAAATGTATTCAGAGAATTGTCTTCCTTGAGTCTCAATTTCCTTATCTTTAAGCTGTTTTACATACTCACAATGCTGTATGAGGATTGGATGAAAAAGTATATATATATGAAAGTATCTGGAAATTTAAAGCACTATAAAATATAAGATGAGGCCATAAATCACGCATTTGTAAGAGTGTTGTCTTGGATATGGCTTTTAATATCTGGGTTGTATTTTTCTAATCTATAAAATGAGTGGTTCTGTGGTAAGTAATCTTAGAGATGGTTGTTTAGCTCTGCTATTTGAAAATTCATCAGTATTCAAAGCACATTTAAAAATTTTTTTTTCAAATGAAGAGGGTGGCCTGTGAAACAGGTGACTAATTCAGTTGGCAACTCAAACATATTTAGCATGCAGAAATGTTTTATGCATAGTTCCCCATTTTGTCACACAGAACATTGAAAGGACATGTACTCAAGGGTCAAGACTTAATACAATTTACTGTTTTATCAGGGACTTTCTAAAATAAAATTGGCTTTTTTTTTTTTTTTAAACTAAGAATGCTGACAACGAGGACTACAGTGACTACCTGCCTTGATTTGGGCGAAGCAACCAGTACTGATTACACACCATTGCTTATGTGTAATCAGTGCAAATGTAAAGAAAGTGAAAAAGGCAAACGATATCTTAGCATTATTATGAAAACAGTTTTGACCTCATAGCTTTCTGAAAGTCTTGGCCATCCCTGAGGGTCCCCAGATATATTCTAAAAACCAATTACTTAGAACAATATATGGCAAGTGGTAAAAACTCAGCAAATATTAGCCATATTAAGAAGAATAAAACACTATTGTTGTTGTTGTCATTTTTCCCACCACTGCTAGTACCATCACTAGGGATACCATAAACAAATGAATGCCCATTACCAAGAAATTTAAAGCCCATGGCTCTTTGATAGCTTTCAGCAATGTTGATCTTTGAAATTAGAAATCCCCATTTATATTAAAATGACTTTTATTAATGTTCTTACATATAACATGCTAGTTGTTGACCATTTACTCCTAGACAAATAGAAATGAAATCAGAGTGGGGGAAAGAAAAGAGAAGATAAAGATTTGAGAGCTAGGCACATGGGGGTTGGGGGAGAGAGGCAGGAGAAAAGTAGAGGCAGAAGAGGACAGAGGACAACAGGACAGAGGAGAGGGGTGAGGGGGAAGACGGGGGAGAGACAGATAGAATGAGACACAGAGAAGAGAAAGGTGAGGGAAGTAAAGATAGAAAGAGCAGAGAAACAAACATGATAAACTGAGCATTGAAGGTAAGGAAAACATGGCCAGGAAGCACAAGGCCAAGGGTGATAATTAATTGTGCTTATGTCAACACAATTTTCTGCTTTCACACACAGCCTACAGACAACTGAGCCCTCAAGTGATTGGAAATTTCAGAAAACCAGTCCTTTGGTAAGTTCAGATGTGCTATGGTTTGAAGCAAGTCTCTCCTAAATTCAAATGTTGCCAATGTGACAGGATTAAGGGTAGGGTCTTTAAGAGGTGATTAGGCCATGAGGGTTCCTCCCTCATGAATGTCATTAAGGCCCTCATAAAAGAGGCTTCATGTAGCAGTGTCCTCCTCTTGCCCTTCCACTTGCTGTCACAGGAGGACACAGCAAGAAGGCCCTTATTAGACACTAAATACTGGCACCTTGATCGGAGACTTCCCAGCCTCCAAAACTGAGAAAATAAATTTCTGTTCTTTATAAATTACCCTGTTCTGTTCTTTATAAATCACTCAGCCTCAGGTATTCCTTTAAAGCAAGATAAATGGACTAAGACTGATGAAATTTCAGGTATTTTGTTATAGCATCACAAAATTGACTAAGACAAGATGTTACAGAAAGATGCTAAAGATGTACACTCAAAAAGGTTAAAGATATAAAAACACACATGAATGCACATACACACACACACCTAGGACATTTTTTTGAAAAACTTTATAGGCCGGGCGCGGTGGCTCAAGCCTGTAATCCCAGCACTTTGGGAGGCCGAGACGGGCGGATCACGAGGTCAGGAGATCGAGACCATCCTGGCTAACACGGTGAAACCCCGTCTCTACTAAAAAATACAAAAAACTAGCCGGGCGAGGTGGCGGGCGCCTGTAGTCCCAGCTACTCGGGAGGCTGAGGCAGGAGAATGGTCTAAACCCGGGAGGCGGAGCTTGCAGTGAGCTGAGATCCGGCCACTGCACCTCAGCCTGGGCGACAGAGCAAGACTCTGTCTCAAAAAAAAAAAAAAAAAAAAAAAAAAAAAGAAAAACTTTATCAACAATTAAAGTGTAGAGATGAGGGTGAGAAGGTGTATTAGTCAGGGTTCTCTAGATGGACAGAACTAATAGGATATATATATATATATATATATATATATACTTACTGGGTTAGTCTGTTTTCATAATGTCTGCTGATGAAGACATACCTGAGACTGGGAAGAAGAGGTTTAATGGACTTACAGTTCCACGTGGCTGGGGAGGCCTCACAATCATGGCAGAAGGCAAGGAGGAGCAAGTCATGTCTTATACGGATGGTAGCAAGCAAAGAGAGAGGTTGTGCAGGGAAACTCCCATTTTTACAACTACCAGATCTCGTGAGACTCATTCACTATCATGAGAACAGTGCAAATAAAGACCTGCCCCCATAATTCAATCACCTCCCACCAGGTTTCTCCCATGACACATGGGAATTGTGGGGGTTATAATTCAAGATGATTTGGGTGGGGAGAGAGCCAAACCATGTCAGAAGGTGTGAATAGAATAGAATATGATCAGTTTTATAAAAAGATGTGTGTGTGTGTGTGTGTGTGTGTGTGTGTGTGTGTGTATTCTCCCAATACTTGTCCTCATACACGAATGATACCTTGTCTCATAATACCGGTGAAAACCACATCAAAAACAACATTAATTCCAAGTAGTGGATTTTTAAGCCTCATCTCTGTATTTCTTTAAAATAGCTAATTTCAGCCAATCCTTCATGAAGAAACCTTCTTAATGAACTACCAGCACCCTGTGGTTCATTGGCCCTTTCTACTATTTATTTGTTCTAACATGAATTTTGCTCTGTAAATTGTTCTTACATTTATACAAGTGTATTACCACCAAATAAATTGTAAAGTCCGTAATTTGGCAGAGAAAGAATTAAAGATACAAGACAATGGTGATATGTCTCTAGGAACACACAGTATTAAATGTTCCAAGGTAAAAATGATCTGTCTCAGCTTTTCACGTCTCTCAATACACATGCATGTGTATGTTCTCACTGTTTCTCTCACACATACGATTTTTTAAATAAAAAAATTAATATTTTTTAAAAATTGTGTTGTAAGATAAACTATAGTTCTAACTTGTAAAATAGCAAACTTTATTATAAACTTTTCTTTTTTTCTCTTGCGTTTGTTGGCTAGTGATGTTACCAACAGGTCAGAAACTGTGTTTTAAGGTTAACAACGTGAGAAAATTTCTGGCCACATTCAGGATGTAGAGTAGAATGATGGACTTGGAAGACCCATGCCACCATGTATAGTGAAGCTAAGCAGGCTCTAGGCTTTCTATTCTTCTCTGTAAAATGAAAATGAGGTCTGTCTACCTACAGTCTTAGAAAGATCAAGAACACTGAAAAACTTAAACACTATAGAGATGAATTTCTATCAACATATGATAGAATGCTAACCATGAAAAGAAGACTAAATTCAAATTTACCTATTAGTTAACCAGGAAGGAAAATCTTGGAAGTATATTGTTATTATAAATGTGACTAAATTTCAGATAAAGGTTGAAAAAATATGCAAGTATTCTGATAATGAAAACTAGAGAACAGTTAATGTTCCAAAGCAGCAAACATATAACTCTAGATCATTATAGTAGTTTAAAACATCTTAGGATTTCTTATTTCTCCATGACTCTGAGCACAGATCCACTGAAAGTGCTTCTAGGGCCTTAAAAGAGCATTTATATTGGATGGACTATTTCTATTAGCTGGACTGTGTAAATGTCAGTAATGGGTGTGATCAAGACAAAAGAACAAAATGTTCCCTCAAGATTATTCTCTGCTAGTTGGCCACAACCTATTCTGAATCTCCACTTTTTTGTGAAACTGGTGAGACTGAGAGACAGGTAATCTTTTATAATGGGATTAAGCCATTGGTCTATAGCAGTGATTCTTCAACTTCAGCACATATCAGAATGATTAGGAGGGCTTATTAAAACTGGGATTACTGGGCCCCACCCCTAGACTGTTTAATTCTGGGTGGGATCTGACAATTGGTATTTGTAACCAGTTCCTATATACTGCTGATGCTGCTGGTCAGAGATCACACTTCGAGAACTGTTGTTCTACTGCAGGGGCTGGCAAACTTATTCTGTATAGGCCCAGATGGCAAATATCTAAGACTCTGAGGGCCATATTACATTCTCTGTTGCTGATTTCTTTCTTTCTATCTCTCTTTCTTTCTCTTTCTATTTCTTTCTCTCTCTCTCTCTCTCTCTCTCTCTCGTGTGTGTGTGTGTGTGTGTGTGTGTGTGTGTGTAACAACCTTTGAAAGGCTTGGCTCAAGGGTCATACAGAAACAGGACTTTGCTGATCTCTGGTCTATTGCAAAAAGGGGAGGTGCTTTCTGTTTCAGTTCTTATCCTTCAAGAGCTGGATTCCTTAGTACACTTGAACAAGCAAAGTCTCAAAACTGTTCCCCAGGTCCTCATTAGTCACCAGCCAGTTATCCAGGTTAATTAGATATAATGGACCTTGGTCTATTCCTGTATATTACAGACTCTGTCTCAAGGTCTTGGCATAAGCACACTATCTATAATCATTCACTTGGCTCATTTTGGTCAAATGGGAGAATGTAAGGCCAATTTCATCAAAATTAATAAAATAATAGTAAGAGTCAGTCATTTTGAGAGGAGCTCCTCAAATAGGGGATGGCATGAAAGGAGTGGGACTGATGCTGTCTGCTCTACTAAGCTCCACGAGGTCAGGGACTTTGAAAAGTCACACCCTGTTCCCTCCAACTCTGCCCAACACACAGTAAGTACATGCTAAATCTTTGTTACTGAATGATTAGCCATGTACAAGTCTATCCCCTAGTAGATCTTGAGTTCAATGAGGACCCAGAACTTCACTAACAGTTTTTTTGCTTCCCTTCTGAAAAGTTAAAAAATTATAGAATAGTAAATGATGTTGACAAATACTTATGTAGCTGTAGCCCAAAATTAACAAATATTAAGTTACTGGCTTCAGTTTTTTTTTTTAATAAAAGGACTAGAATGTCATAGATAAAGCTAAAGTTACCCTTGATCTTCCCATAAAAGCCTTACATTTCTTTGCTAGATTAGGCAGTTTAGAAGTTTTTGTGTTGTTATCATAAGCCTATGATAAGATTGGCAAACTTTATACCTCATATTTTCCTGCCACGTTCATAACTAAGTTATCCTGTATAATGTAGAATTACTGAAATAATAGCAGAAATCATTGTCTTTTTCCTGACTTTATGGGAATCATTCTAAAGTTCCCCAATTAAACATGACATTTGCTGTAGGTTTTTAGAAGATACACTTAACTTTAAATACTCTGGAATTTCCATTGTGATGTCCTCTTTAACCCATGGGCTATTTAGCAGAAGAATTACACACATTGCTGAGAAGTTCATAATCCATGGATTATTTAGAGGTGTGTTATTGTTTAGAGGTGTGTATATGTTTAGAGGTGTTATTCTAGTTTTCTATTATATGACATGTGTTTAAGTACCTGTTATTGTGACTTCTGATGTAGTTGCTTAATAATGTATGAGCATGTTCTGTATGATGTAGTTTCTTTGGAATTTTCTGAGACCCCCTTTATGACTTAGTATGTGGTGAATGTTTGCAAAGACTCTGAAAGTACAAATACATATTCAAAAAGTATATATTCTCCAATAGTTGGGCAGGAGAGTCTATATGCTTATATACATACACATATATATCTATAATCAAATTTACTCATTGTAGTGTTAAAATCTTCTAAATCTTAAATACTTCTTGCCTGCTAGTTCTGTTTCTGAAAGAGGGTTGTTAAAATCATTCAACAAGTTTGTAGATTTCTTGAGTTCCCTTATGATTCTGGGTGCTTTTCCTTTGAGTATTTTAAGGTTATATGGTTAGGTAGTTTTTTATGTTGTTAGTTCCTAGGTGTTATACACTTTTATGGTTCCTTTTATCATGAATAGTATCCCTTTTTATATGTATTAACGTCTTTCACCCTAACTAACATTTTACCTAATGAAAGTACTGCCGAAACAAGATTACTTTCGGTTAATATTTGTTTTGTATCTTTTTCCATCTATTTTCAACCTTTCTACATTAATTTATTTTAGGTTAGTCTCTCTTAGACTGCATGCAATTAAGATCTTTAAAAATCCTTCCTCTGTGTTTTCTAGTAACCATGCTGCTTTTTTTCTCCTTTTCTGCTTCTTGCTGGAGAGGACTTTTTCTCTATTCCCCTTTTCACTCCTCCACTGGTGTGGAAGTCAAACATTTTATTTCTGTCTTTCAAGGGTTACCCTTATTTTAAGTATTCACATTGAAAACAACAAAATCTGAAGTTAATACCTCTACTGTCATTCTGAAAGTTCCTTGTAATACTTTACCTCCATTTCTTCTACTCTTAATATTATTTCTGTTATTTTTTCTTACTATCCACAGTTAGATTTTTTATTTACTAATTTGCCTACCCATTTCTTTGCTTTTCATTACTTCTTGCATCCCTCTGTTTCTTTTGGTGTACTATTTACTTACTAGTGAAGTAGACGACGAGTAGTTGTTCCCCCACCCCCAGCAATGGTCAATCTTAGAATGCCTAAAAAGTTTTACCTTCACTTTTGAAAAAATGTTCTAAGTGAGCAGTTATTTCCCTTAGCGCTTTCAGAAAATTATTTCACTGTTTCCTGGCAATACTGTTACTGATGAGAAATCAAGTATCAGTCTGATTTTTGTTTCTTTGTGGATAATGTGTCATTTCTCTTTGGGTTGTTAGATTTTCTCTGTCCTTGGTGTTTTTTGGTTTCACTAAAATATGCCTTGAGATTAATTTCTTTTTCTCTATGATGCTCAGATTTTCTTATGGTTCTTTAATCTGAGGATTTGATATCTTTTATAAATTCTGGGTTACTGTCAATTATTTTTCTTCTAATAGCACTCTTTTTTTCCTTCTGGAAGTTTGATTAAATGTATATAGGGTTTCTCATGCCTTTTATTTTTCCTTACACATTTTTATCTGTTTTTTTCCTTCAATGATCTGGGTATAGAGTAAGTACTTGTGGAAAAACTTTAAAATTGTCTATGAATGTCCTATGTCAATTGTGAATATATAGCAGCATAATGGGTAAAGAAAAGCTTCTGCAAACCGTGGCCCAACTAGTAAGTACTCTAATATCAAAGAAAATTCTACACATACGTGTCAAATCTTTATAGTCACTACAAATTCAGCTTAAACTAGTTTTGATTGAAATGTAGCAAACTTTTGTCCTCCTATTCCTTGCAAAATGGCTGCAGGAAGAAAAAATCCTTTAGGAATTTCTGTGAGCACTACTCAATCTCCTAGAGATCTTATCAAACCAAAATTCTTGTTAGAGGGTAAATTTTCAGTAATGAAAAACATTCATATCATAGAGTACTACTATCAAGAGCACACAGTAGATTTGGTAAACAGACCACTCCTCTCATGCAAGCTTTCCAAATGACAATGACTAAAAACAAACTGATATCTTAGAAATGACAGTATTCTAGTTACAGATTCTATTTTTTTTTTTTTTTTTTTTTGAGATGGAGTCTCACTCTGTTGCCCAGGCTGGAGTGCAGTGGCACAATCTCGGCTCACTGCAACCTCCACCTCCCGGGTTCAAGCAATTCTCTGCCTCAGCCTTCTGGGTAGCTGGGATTACAGGCACCCGCCACCACGCCCGGCTAATTTTTGTATTTTTAGTAGAGACAGGGTTTCACCATCTTGGCCAGGCTGGTCTTGAACTCCTGACCTGGTGATCCACCCGCCTTGGCCTCACAAAGTGCTGGGATTCCAGGAGTGAACCACTGTGCCCGGCCCCTAGTAACAGACTCTTTAGAGTCGCACATTTCCCTAACCATTCAGAATGAGGATATATGAAGAACAGGTATAAACAACTTAAAGAGATGAGTAAAAAAAGAGTATTCACTAGGCACTGCAAAAAGTCATTACTGAAAAGAAACATTAAAAAATAAATAGGTTTACCAATTCTCTATCCCAACACAAATTTATCACTCAAGTCTCCAATGTGAAGTTACAATCTGATATTCTCTAAAGCAGTCTTGATATTTTTAGATATGTAATAAGGACATAAATTGATAACTCTTTTAAAAATTAATTTTTTAATTGACAAAAATTATATTTATGGTATACAACATGATATTTATATATTGTGGAACAGCTAAATCAAGCTAACTGACATGCATTACTTCACATACTTAGCTTTGTACTGAGAACACTTAAAATCTACACTCTTAGCAATTTTCAAGTATACAATACATTGTATTAACTATAGTCTCCATGTTGTACAATGTATCTCTGGAACTTATTCCTTCTGTCTGACTGAAATTTTGTTTCCTTTGACTTATATCTCTTGAATCTCCTGCCTCAACCCTCACCCTCCAGCCCCTGGTTAACAGCCATTCTATTCACTACTTGCATGAGTTCAACGTTAAAAATCTAAAAGATTCGCATTTATGTGAGATCATGTGGTATTTGTCTCTCTGGGATTGGCTTATTTCACTTAACATGTCCTCCAAGTTCACCCAAACTGTTAACAAATGATAGGCTTTCCTTCTTTTTAAAAGACTGAATAGTATTCCACTGTGTGTGTATATATATATATATTACATTTTCTTTTTCTTCCTTTTTTTTTTTTCATACTTTCAGTTCTAGGGTACATGTGCACAACGTGCAGGTTTGTTACATATGTATCCATGTGCTATGTTGGTGTGCTGCACCCATCAACTCCTCATTTACATTAGGTATATCTCCTAATGCTATCCCTCCCGCTCCCCCCACCCCATGCCAGGCCCCGGTGTGTGATGTTCCCCACCCTGTGTCCAAGTGTTCTCATTGTTCAATTCCTACCTATGAGTGAGAACATGCGGTGTTTGGTTTTCTGTCCTTGCGACAGTTTGCTCAGAATGATGGTTTCCAGCTTCATCCATGTCCCTAAAAAGGACATGAACTCATCCTTTTTTATGGCTGCATATATACCACATTGTCTTTATCCATTCATCTCATAACCTCTTAAAATCTTTTCCTCTTATTCTGATGATGACAACTTTAAAAAGGTTGATCTTGAGAATGTTAATGATGGAGCAGAATTTAAGCAAATCCAAGTGTGTCTGTTTATTTATCTATCTTTTAAAGGCTTCCTCACTTGGAAATAATAATAACTCATTAGTTATGAGCACTGATCTGTGATCACCTGCCAGATGCTAGCCTAAAAGAGCCAGGTATTGCAGATGCAAAGATGAGTGGAGCCTGAGCTAGTCCCTTGAGTGGTTCATAGTCTAGACACATAGGCAAACTCTCCAGTATTATAGTTACATTTTAAATGTCATTTTCCTTTCAAGAAAGAGTAATCAATAAGGACAATCCCTGTTATATGTTCCCTTTACCCTACAGGAGTTTTTTCCAGTTACTGCTTATCTTCCTGTCCTTGAAATTCTCTTTTTTGTTATCCACAATAATAAAGTTTCCTGGTTCTCCTACTTCTCTAACCATGTCGTCTCCTTCAGCCTAACAAAATGAAGGCATTCCTCAAAGCTAACTGCTTAATTAAAAAAAAACCACACACACAAGGACAAAATAAAGGTATTTTCAAGACCAAGAAAGTTTACTACCAACAGATCCCACCAGGAGAAATCTGAAGGTTATACTTTAGTTGAAACAACAATGACCCAGGATACAAGATCTGAAACTCAGGAAGAAAATAGTAGTAAATACATGGTAAGTAAACAAACACTGACACATAAAACAACAATAATAAATTGGGGGAGTAGTGAATTTCGGGAATCAGGTTGTGCTAAACAATGAACATATCTTACATGGAATAGAAAAGAGGGAACACTCACTCTGAAGCTTAGATAATCTTGATGTTAATATTGCACAAGAAAAACACTAGAAAGGAAAATTATAGGCCAATTCAACAATACAAATGTAAAATTCTTAAACTATTAGTAAACTGAATTTAGCAATTTATTTTTAAAACCTTATCAATGTAATCTACCATATTAACACAGTAAAGGAGAAATACCAAATGAAAATGTCATCAAATACAATAAATGTGTGCAACAGATGAAGAAACTGCATTTAGTAAAACACAATAATCAATCATGATCGGAACTAAACAAAACAAACAAAAAACCCAAACTAGCAAACCAAAAGTGGAAGAAAATGTCTTCACTTTGATAAAGGGTATATACAAAGATCATACTTAATGGTGACATGTTCAGAGCTATCTTTCTATCATCAGGAATAAGGTAAGTAGGCTATTACCACTGGTTCTATTCAACAGTGTTCTAAAAGTTCCAGCCAATGTAATAAAGGAAAAGCATTGAAAGATTTAAGAATTGGAAAGTTAGAAAGAAAACGATCAATATTTCAAGGTGGTTATTATGTACCTAAAAAATCCCAGGTAAATTATCAGAATTTATAAGAGTAAATTCAATATTAATGGAAAAAATCATCTATATTTCTCATAAACCAGCAACCATCATTTAGAAAATATATATTAAGACATACCACTTAAATAACAACAACAAAAATAAAACACATACAGTATTTGGGAAGAAATATAACAAAAGATTGTGTTAACCACTATAAGGAAAATTATAAATCTTTCAATAAGGAAGACTTTAGCAGATACAAATATATACCAGGTTCTTGGATAAAAAGACTCAACCATGATAATGTCAACTTCCATGAAATTACATTCTGATTTAACATAATACCACTGAAATCCCAGCAAAAGTGGTTTTTGTTTTGTTTTGCAGAAATATGATAAGCTGATTCTAAAGTTTACATGGAAGAAATAAGGACCAAGAAGAGTTGGAAGGAGTAATTTTCACAGAAGCAGAAACCAAAGGTCCTATCATAAAGGTATGAAAAAAAAAAAAAAACCGCTCAATCTCACTGGTATTCAAAGACATTAAAACCACAATGAGATCTCCCAACACACCCATCAGATGGGCAATTATTAGTTTTTTTAACTTGCAGTGCCTATTGTTAGGGTGTAGAAGAGTAAGGATGCCCAAATACTGCTGGTTAAAATGAAAACTGGTACAATCACTTTGGGAAACAGTTCAGCATTACCTACTAAAGTTGAACAAGAAACAATGCGCTTATTCTACCACCTACCCATTTTACTGTTGGGAACAAACCCTAGAGCAGCAGTTCTCAAACGTTTTGGTCTCAGGACACCTTTTACACTCTTACAAATAATTGCAGACCCTCCAAAAGCTTCTTTGTTGATATGGGTTATATTTATTGGTAGTTACTGTATTAGGTATGAAAATTGAGAAAAAGAATTAGACATGAGAACATAAAGTACACAGTCTATCAGCCATCAGAACAACGGCATCACATGCCACCCAGCCTCTGGAAAATGCCACCATATGCTTGTGAGAGGATGAAGGTGAAAAAGGAAAATGGTAGTTTAGTATTATGAAAATAATTTTGACCTCTCAAACTCCTTGCAACGGCCTCAAGGAACCCCAGTTCTTGAACCAACTTTGAGAACCACTGCCCAAGAGAAATTCTTGCATGTGTGCACCAGACATGTATAAGGATGTTCATAGCTATACTGTACATGATACAAAAACCTAGAAACAACCCCAAACCCATTAATTGGTATATTCATCCTATGAACTACTACACAGCCATAAAAAGTAATAAATTAGTCATATCTGACAATATAACTGAATTTTGAGCAACAGAAGTAAATCATGAAAAAATATATTCAGCTTTAATATAAAGTTCAAAAAGAGGCAAAACCTAATGAAGTATCGGTGATGAGTATGTCATAGGCTGTGAAACTAATGAGAAGTAAGAGAATGAGTAACATCAAATGCAGAAAAAGTAACTGTTCCCTGAATAGCAGGCACGGGGATACACAGGAGGCTTCTAAAGTACTGGGAGGCTCTAGTTCTTTGGCTGAGTAGTGAGCACATGGGTATTTATTTTATCCATGTTTTATACGTTTTGTACATAAACAGAATTCCAAAACTCAAAATTAAAAAATAGTAAACCAAAACAAAACAAAAATGAAAAGACTAGAAAGTCACTTTTAATGGCAAAAACCGCAATTACTTTTGCACCAACCTATTAACTTAATAGCCATAGAAGAAACCACAAAGGAATGGGTAATTTTGAATATGTTCAAAAACTGAAAAAAAGTAAAAGTGACACAAACAAGAAAAGCCCAGACCAATATTAAAAGTCATACTAATAAAAAAATGTTTAAACTACAAATGGATGTGAATGCATGAAAATAATTTACTCTTATTAGCAATCAAAAGCAAACTAAAACAACCATCAGTTAAGAAATAACAACACTAAATATGAGTAAGGGTGTGGTAAGACTAACACTTTCCTACAAGCTGGCAGGAATGAATATTGGTGCAACTTCCATGTAGGAAGTTTAGCACATATAATCAAAGGCCTGAAAAATATAAACACTCTCAAAACCAATAATTCAGTTTCTGAACATGAATCTTAAGGAAATAATCTGAACTACTGCACAAAAAAAAAAAAAACTGTATTAAATGAAACTGGAAAGAATCTAAATGTCCACAAAGGGACTATCTAAGACAAAAGATAAGAAAACTATCTTTTATTTATAGAACCAAATATTGAATGGCTATACAATGTTGCTTACTTCATAAATACGGAGAAATAAAATCATGTCAATAAAAATGTATTTTATAACACACAAAATTATATACAGAATAGTTTTTTGTTTTTTTTTTTTTGAGATGGAGTCTTGCTCTGTTGCCCAGGCTAGAGTGCAGCGGTGCAATCTCCGCTCACTGCAAGCTCCACCTCCTGGGTTCATGCCATTCTCCTGCCTCAGCCTCCCAAGTAGCTGTGACTACAGGTGCCCGCCACCATGCCTGGCTAATTTTTTTTTTTTTTTTTTTTTTGTATTTTTAGTAGAGACGGGGTTTCACTGTGTTAGCCAGGATGGTGTCGATCTCCTGACCTCGTAATCCACCTGCCTCAGACTCCCAAAGTGCTGGGATTACAGGCGTGGGCCACTGCGCCTAGCCCAGAATAGTCTTCTAACTTTGTTTTCTTAAATGTATAGAAAAAAGACTGTAGGCTGGGTGCAATGGCTCACGCCTGTAATCCCAACACTTTGGGAGGCCGAGGCAGGCGAATCACCTGAGGTCGGGAGTTCGAGACCAGCCTGACCAACATGGAGAAACCCCGTCTCTACTAAAAATACAAAATTAGCTGGGCATGGTGGCGCATGCCTGTAATCCCAGCTACTCAGGAGGCTGAGGCAGGAGAATCGCTTGAACCCGGGAGGCAGAGGCTGTGGTGAGCCGACATTGCGCCATTGCACTCCAGCCTGGGCAACGAGTGAAATTCCGTCTCAAAAAAAAAAAAAAAAAAAAAAAGATAAAAGACCGTAAACAATGTATCCACTGTTATCACACCTATCTCTGAATGGTGAGTTTATGGGGGTTTCTCCAGATATTTTTGGTATGACCCAAATTAATTTAAATGAATTCATATACTTGTAAAGCTAGACAACAAACCTAATTACAAAACCCATAAACCTCTCAATGGCTCTCCATATTAACTAAAGTACAAACACATCACTTTGGTGCCCAAGGCTCTCTACACTATATTTCCACTGTATTTGGCCATGTGTGCTTACCCTCCTTAAGGTTATCAAAGTAGACTTCCTACTGCTTCCGAACATGCCCCATATCTTTTGACCTCAGTGCCTCAGTTCAGACTATTCAATCTGCCTGGATCACCTTCTCTACCTGGCTGCGTTCTACCATCTTCCGAAGTTCATGAGAAACACCACCTTTTTAATGAATGTTTTTCTAACTCTGTGCTAAACTAGTCACCCCATCCAGATGTTATTTCTCTCTTTGATTTCTACAGAAAATATTTTAGCACCATTACTCTTAATACAATTTACCTTAATTCTAATAGCTATCTTTGTTTTAATGCCTCTACTAGGTTGTAGAAGTTTGAGAAGGGGCTCTATCCTTCCTCTGCTCTTTCTCTAATACTGATACACTGCTTCCCAGAATTAGGCATATAATGAGTACTTAAGGAACTTAATAAATTGTTGTCACAAGAGATTAGTCTCTTCTCTTGGGCATGAGAAAGAGGAAGAAAGAATGGGAAACGTTTCTCATTTGAGACTCAGCATGGAATTTCTCAGAAACAATAAGGAAACAAGTACCATAATTATGGGCTAATATTTTATTCTTTTTGCCAGCTAAAAATCTATACATAATGATAACTTAGTTTCTATGGACACAAAACTGTGCTTGGCATTCCTAAGAACCTACCTCCAAAAGCATTTCTGGAATACAGTTTGTGCTTGAAGTGACACACTTGCAGAAAATAAATATTTTCCTTTCATCGACTTTGCTTAAGTCTGCCTTAAGCCTCTTCTGGAACAAAATACTGTTAATGACAATAGAAATGGTGAAAGAAAAAGAAGGAAAGTGGATGTTCTAAACACCTGAGTTAATTTCTAAAAGCAAATTCTAAGGGGAAAACACAGGCAAACTAAAAAAACAACCAAAAAAACACCCCTTTTATTATCACTTTCCAATTCTACCTTTATCTGTTGCCATATTCCAGGAAACAACTGAAACCTTAAGGTAAGAAGGTCTTCAAAGGCTTCTATTTTCTTTTTCCATGCAAATCTTTAAAATTGGACTAATCTTCTTATGTACATATTTAAGTATTGCTATATCTATTCAGTAAGTATATATTGAGAACTGTCCTGGGCATACAGAGGTGAGTAAGACACACAAGGCCTCTGCTCTAAATGTCTATAGGCTGCTACAGAACCCATGTACATTCTACTGGAGAAAATGAAAAACATACAAACCAATGAACAAGATAATTACAGATTACGATAAGGGCTGTAAAGCAGAGAAAATAAACAACACAGGGAGACATTCAATAATCAGTGAAGGCCTCTCAGATACATTTAAACACTGAAGAGATAAAAGGACCAAGCCATGCGCAATACCTGGGTAAAATCTTCCCAAGCAAAGACAAGTGGAAAGGTCCGAGATGGAAACAGCCTCACTCTGTTTAAGGAACACAAACAAGGCAGTGTGGCTAGCTGTGGTTTTTCAAACTGGGGGTCACATTTTAAATTGCGATGTTAAGTTTGTGGGTAATTGCATTTTTTAAAAGGAAGTCAAATAGAAAAAATACATCAGAGAGTCACATGTTTTCAGAAGTATTCTTTAATGAACTTTTGCTTCAGTTATGTGAGTGTGCACATGTTTGTACTGGGTTGCAACATATAACATGTATCTTACTTTGAACCGTGGTCAAATCTGCACTAAGCAAGCAGAGTAGTAACAGATGATGATAGGGGGTGGAGGGCTGGCAAGAGCCAGATCACACATGGCCTTGAATTATAGGCCACCATAAAGAATTGGGATTTTATTCTAAACGCAGTTGGAAAGGCACTGAAGGGTTTCAAGCTGGAGAGTGACATGATCTAATCCGACATCAGGGTATTGCCAAAAGATTACTGTAGTGAAAATCAGAAGATATTTACACTAGTCCTGGCCTAGCCAATAACATCAGGGATTTTGAGCAAATCTCTTAATCTCTCTAGACCTCACTTTCTTCATTTTAAAAACGAGAAGGTTGCCCCAAGATGACCTTTAAGATCTTGTTTATTGCCTAATTTCTGCCTGTATTCTGCTTCCTTCCTTCAGCATAAATAAATGACTATTGGGGTGTTACTAGCTCATTAGGTCTAATTCTGAGTTACTTCGTAAAATATTATAAACCATGTATTCACTGCTATAGTAGTTACATTTCTGTAGAAAGCAATTGAAGAATGATCTCTATTGGAACCAGCTATATTATTAGAAATAGGAACTCTGGGTGAAAAGTGAATCAAGTGCTTTTGCAACTCTCCGGAACAAAGTTTGGGGTGTGAAGAAAACTGGCAAGGAGGTATGAAAAGATTTACTGACAAGTATTTGAAACCGATTTCCAGATTTGTTCTGTCATCAACTGATGTATAATCTAGGATGGTTTAAAGTTGCAGGGAACCTCTGCTGAATACTAGCCAAGATGTAGAAGCTTCACTCCTTTCACAGTAACCAAAATGACAACTGAGGCAAAATATTCACAGAGAGTCTACTATATGTTAAGACATGCTAGACGGTTTGATACATGTTTTTTAAAAATTTAATCCTACTATATTATTTGCACTTCATAGATACGAAAACAGGGGCTCTGAATAGACAAGCTATTTAGTGGCAGGGTCAGGATTATAATCAATCTTAAGGTAGGCAACATATAAATCCTTATTTAATTCCATATTTACAATAAGTTATTCCATATGTTTTACAAAATTACTGTACAGGTATTAAATATTCAGTTAAGTACCTGACAACTCAAGTATCTGTGACATCTGGACACAGAATGTTCAACCAATAAATCAATTCTGGACTCATTGGTACTTTGCAAGATACAGTTTGGGATAAGAACTTGTTCCAGCATTGGAGGGCCTATTCTGTGGGTAGCATGCTGGGTTGTATGAAAGCGAGATCAAGCAAAATATCCAAGGAATTTGTATACCCGATTAAGTACACATCAATAGTATTATGGCAGTTTCCAGGTACATTTTCTCTAGTGTTGCTGGTGAAAGGCCAGCAGTGGAACCGTGGACTGGACAATGTCACCCGTCTTGTGGGCCTAACAAGTATCCTGCAAGTTCCATAAACACGAGGACATGCTAAAAACTTAACCGATTTCCAACTTACATTCATCCTTTAAAGGGAGCATGGGACACACCACTTGACCATTTGAAGCAGCGCACACGGCTTGTCATGGAGAGGAAAACCTTTGAGACGTGCCCAGCATCATTCTTGTGAGGGTTGAAAGGGTACCTAACACCTCCCACAAATACACTCACAAACACTCCAGCAAAGTTGGGGATGCTCACTGCACACCCGGAACAGAGTACCCACCTGTCACATACTCAGCTTCGAACCTCCGCCGGGTCTCAGAGATGAGCTTGGCTCTATTCTGGGCGTGATTCTGGATGGGAGACATGACCGGACCTTAGATACTACTTCCATCAACCCGCTTACCCTCAACCCAGCCCACCTGCACACCAGCGCTCGGTCCCCGGGCCTTAGAGGCGGCTTCCGGGTCCGGGGGGCCAGCGGCGGTGCAATAGGCTCCTCACCTCGGCCATGATCACGGTCGTGGAAGTGATTGCAGTTGTCGCCGTCGCCCGTTCTATCGTCGCCAACCGAGTATCTCATCACCCGCCAGTCCCGCCCAGAGGTAGACAGAGAAGGGTGGGAGGGGAGGCGGTCGCGTGACACCGGAAGGCGGACAGAAGTGCTGCCGCACCGCCCAATCCAATGCGGACGCCTGGGTCTGGAGGCGGGACCAGGCCCTCAGCCTAGGTCCCATTCGTTTCTCGTCCGGCCTCGCCCCGCGACATCCCCCGCACTGCGGTCCCGCCCCCGCCAGCCGGGAGATCGCCGGCGCTTCCCCTGCGGAGCTCCGCCCTAGAGAGCTTGCCGGCTATTTGCTTTCACAACACTCCCAGGGCCCCGCCTCCTCAGCCTCCCTTGGCAACCTGGCTGGCTTCTAGGCTCCGCCTCCTCTGCGTTCGACGACGCAGCCTCCGTCCGGCCTCCCAGGATGCAGCGCGCTGGCGGGAGGTTTGGAGCCGATGGATACAGTATCCGCGTGGGGCATCCGGTATGTTGCAGCTGCGTTGAGGTAGGATGGGGCTGGCAAGTCTTCCCTTCCCGGGACTTTGCAGAGGGGGCGATGGGGCTGCATTTCCTCCCCTTGTCCCCGCATTGCGGGAGAGAGGGAAGGAAGTGGGCATTCCGAGACCTGGGTCTGCCATTCCTTGGAATTATAATTGGATTTTAAGTGCTACATTCGGGGATTATTTCTCTTGAAGCTTTTTTTCATCCCTTCAGTATCCTTCCAACTTGGAGTGTGAGATGCTTAATGAGCAAAATTAAATCTTTACTTAATTACATATTTACAATAAGTTATTCCATATGTTTTACAAAATTACTGTACAAGTATTAAATATTCGGTTAAGTACCTGACAACTCAAGTATCTGTGACATCTGAACACAGAATGTTCAACCAATAAATCAATTCTGGACTCACAGGTACTTTGCAAGATACAGTTTGGAATAAGAACTTCTTCCAGCATTGGAGGGCCTATTCTGTGAGTAGCATGCTTAATGAGATGCTTAATGAGCAAAATATCTGTGAAATCTTTAATTGTTATATAAAGTTAAATGATAAAAGCGTCTTTCGGCTTATTAATTAAGATAGTTGTTCTCAGCCGGGGGGCGGGGGGATGTGGGGGGCGGTTTTACCACCCAGGGGACCTTTGGCAACGTCTGGAGGCATTTTTAGTCTCCACTGCTGGGGGCCGGGGGCCAAAGAGATGCTTACTGGCTTCTAGTGGATAGAGACCAGGGACGCTGCCAAACATCCTGCTGTGTACATGAAAATTCACAACAGTTATCCAGGGCAAAATGTCAATAGTGTCAAGGTTGAGAAAGATTTCGAATTAAAGGGACTGGAACAAATTTTGTTCGTCAGTTAAAAACGATTGAAAGAAAATAGTTGCGCATACAATATTGCCTTTTGTAAAGTTGAAAGACACTGAAAACTACAAACAAGTTGAAAGAATAGTCCCCCATATTTCCATCAACCGTAGTCATCCATGACAGAATGGCATGTTAGCATCTTTTGTCCTAGACTTTTAAATATATTTACACTTTTTGGGAAAAAATGAACACATTGTCTAAACGTTGTTTGACTACATCCTTAAAAGATATTTCAGATATAACTAAAGTCTCCTTCTACCTCTACTCACCTATCCTGGACGCTTACTTGTTCAGAATCAACAGTCATTCAGAATTTGGCATGAAATGTTTACAGTTTTACATTTTCTATTTTGGATCATACTGCCTGGGTTTGAATCCTGGCTCTGTCACTTCTTATCTGTAAACCTTTGAGAAGATCCTGAAACTCCATGCCTCAGTTTCTCCATCTATAAAATTCGATAGTAGCAGTGCCTGTGTCATAAGGATGTTGTGAGGAAGAAACGAGTTAATCCAAAGTGCTTAGAACAGTACCTGGCACTGTTTCTTCAGGAAAAAAAAATAGTACATGGCACTATTTCTTGAGAAAGCACTCAGGGAATGTAGCCATTGTAGGTAAATAGAACATATATAATGCTGTTTTATTTGTTTTAATTTACGTAAATATACTGCAGTGTACATTTGTCTGCAACTTAATTTTTAATTCATTTTATTTTTGAAATCTAACCATGATTTTATATATATATATATATGCATATACATATAGATAGATCTAATTCGTTCCTTTTAACTCTCGTATGATAGTCCATCTATACTCATTCCCCTATTGGTGTTCATTGAGGTTCGTACTTTTTTTATATTGCAAATATCAGCACAGTGAGCATTCTAGAGCAATGTATTCATTCATATGTGGGATTATGTCTTTGGGTTTTTATCTACAAATGAAACTACTGGATATATGCATTTCAGTTGACTGCCAAATTACCTTCAGGGTCATCTCTCCCTTTTATTTAAGTACTCATAATTTTCTTCTAATTGTTAGCTCTTCTTCCAGTCTGATCTCACTCACATTTTTAACACTGTCACCAGGATCTTTATAACTCAAAAGTACAGTCCTGTGATTTCTGTTTTTGAAGTCTTTCAGTGGTTTATCATTACTTATATGAGAAATTTAGAAGTCCTTAATATGACATAAAAATCTTCTTTAATGTAATCTTCCCAAATTCTCTAGTTGATCGCCATTCTCCCACATTTACTCACATTTCAGGTATATTAGATAATGTTGAAAAAGGTGAGATCAATTCTGTGTAGGGCCCAATAAATAACTTACGTAGGGAGAAAAAAACTTTTAACAGTGGCCCTATTTTGTAGGAATGTTAATTTACTTTGGTTAACAATGTCATATGTCTTGGAAAAACAACATCTATCATTATTATCTTCATAAAATTATGTTCAGTATTTTTAGGTGCCATTTTAGTTGGGTGTCTTAATTCTACTTTTTTCCCAAGGATACTTTCGCTTGGTCACAATTGATATGGTTTCTTAGACTTTTTGGATCTCATCTGCTCTTCTAGGATAATCTGGAACCACACTGATAGTTTATTTGAAGAATTATCACATTTATAGGGCCAAAATGATTTACGAGCATTTAAAGAGAATGAACAACATGTTTATTAAGTGGGGGCGGGGGACAGTAAAGAATAGATAAGGATGGTGATTTTATTGCCAGCCTACTATTGTTGTGTTAGCATATGCTTGTATATATTATCATTTTTCTAGTATACACACACATCTGTTTTAATTTTATATATAAAATAGCTACAGTCAACTTTGATGTATGGTAATATAGAACAGGAAAAGCTCAAATTAATTATGTAGTATTTTATAAATAATCTGCTTTCTGGTCTCCACGCCCTGCCCTGCCACCCTGCCCTACACCGCCATCCCTAGTTACTTCTTCTGTATCTTCTGCAGCCACTGTTACAATGTTAATAAGTAAAAAGTCAAATAACCCATAGGCTAGAATAGTAAACCTGGCACCCTGATAATCAGGGTTTAAAATAGTGAGGGGTTGCTTATAATTGGACTAAGAACCTCTAAACTGAACATTAGTTTGATTTGTTTCCAGATATGTTTCTATTTTTTAAAAAATGCCAGTTATTTCATGGCCTGCAGGTTTTATGAACATATGCCAAAAACTTTAAAAATAGACGTTGCAGCAGCAATACTTCATATCTACTCTCTTAGCAGTTACACGTCAATAAAGCTGGGAAAAAAGTTAAAATTCATTTTAGCAATGAATTAAATTTTAATGATTGAGTATTAATTAGATATGATAAGCAGCAAACATTAAAAACAAATGAGATTGGAAACGTTGCATTAGTATAAAATATAGTGGGTATGCACATATATGTAAATTCAATAAGTCTTGCAAAAACTTTTCACTCAATAGTCATTTATGTTTTTAGATCAGTTTAAGTTCATGAGAATAAGTTTGCTTTTTGCCTGGAGATCATATTGAAAGCAGGTTGAATTAGGATTATACAACAGAGTTTTGAATGCCATGCTAAGCTTCATAGCAATGGTTCGCAAGCTTTTTTTCTTTACACCATTCATATGTTCTATACACAGTGTTTAGCATCTATTTTTCCAGGTAGTAATTCAAGAATCACAGGTCTATTGAGAAAGGCAAGGGACATGCAAGCTTTTGGATTAGGGGGTGGACAGTGACAGGATCAAGTGTATGTTTTAGAACAATTAACTGATGTATTAAATAGCATAAATGAGTTGATGTTTTGGAGGGAAGAGAGATTAGATTAAGGAAGACTAAGAAGCTTTTACCTCAACCTGAGAGATCACAGCCTGAACTATAGTAGTGGCAACTGGAACAGAGAGTTGGAAGTTAGATGTTTCTAACTTAGGGAACTTGATGATGACATTTAAAGAACAAAATGTAAGGGGCCTAACTTTCCTAAATTCTGACCATTTTATAATCAGATTTTCCTTACTCCTATCACACTTAAGTTACTGGTAAGTGAACCAGAGCATTGTACTGATTAAACATTAGTTGTGATATTTAACATTAAAATAATAAAATTCATACAGAGGTGATTTTTGTTTGCTTTTGATATTAAGAAATCTGAAAAACTTTGACTAGGTAGTAAAAGATGATGAACTCTTAGAGCTTTACCTCAGAATGTGTAATTTTCATGCTTTTCCTTTCTAGAAATCTAGGAAACCTGACATGGGACCTTTGGTAAATACATTATTATTCATATATTTTGATGGAATATAACTAATACATTTATTTTCTCTAAACTATAGTGTCGTAAGTAAAAGCCACACCTTTGATTTACCTACCCTATCTTCTTTACTGATGAAGCTGAAACTACTTTGTGATGGCTGTTGTCCTAGATCTTTCTGTTAATTGCCTAACAACAAACCAGTAAGCCAATGACTTCTTTTTTCTTCTTTATTTACCTGTTGTTATTGACACATTGTAATTGTGTATATCTAGAGAGTACAGTTTGATGTTTTGATACATACATATATTGTATAATGGTCAAGTCAGGGTATTTAGTGTATCCTTCCCTCATGAATGTATCCTTTCTTCCTGGTAAGAACATTCAAAAACCTCTAGTTATTTTGTAATAAGTAATAAATTACACCTTACTGTTAACTATTTTTACCCTACTGTGCAATGGGACACTAGAACATATTCCTCCTATCTAATTGTAACTTTCTACCCTTTGAGCAACCCCTCCCCATCCTCCCATCCTCTCTCCTTTCCCCAGTCTCTGATAACCGGTATTCTACTCTCTGCCTCCATGATAGCAACTCTTTTTAAAAAAATTTTAGATTCCAGATATTAGTGAGATCATGCGGTATTTGTCTTTTTGTGACTGGCTTATTTCACTTAACATGATGTCTTCCAAGTCCATACATATTGTTACACATGACAGGATTTCATTTAATTTTGTGGCTGTGTTAATAGTATTCCATACTATGCACCAAAAATTGGTATATACACCAAATTTTTTAATCCATTGATTCGTTGTTGGACACGTGGGTAGATTCCATATTTTGGCTGTTGTAAATAGTGCTGAATAAACATGGGTGTGCAGACATCTCTTTGACATTGATTTCATTCCTTTGGATATAGACCCAGTAGTGGGATTCTGGATCATAGGGTAGTTCTATTTTTAGTTTTCTGAGGAACTTCCATACTGTCTTCCATAGTGGCTATACTAATTTACATTCCTATCAGCAGTGTGTAAGTGTTCCTTTTTCTCCACGTGCTTGCCAACCTTTGTTATCCTTTGTCTTTTTAGTAATAGCCATTCTAACTGGAATTAGATGGTATCTCATTGTGGTTTTGATTTGTATCTCCCTGATGATTAGTGATATTGAGCATTTTTTTTGTATACCTTTTGACCGTTTGTGTGTCTTCTTTTGAGATATGTCTATTAAGTTATTTTGTCCATTTAAAAAATTGGGATATTGCTGTTCTTTATATATTCTGATATAAATCCCCTGTCAGATGTATAGTTTGCAAATGTTTTCCTACATTTTGTGGGTCGTCTCTTTACTTTTTTTTTTTGGCTGTGCAAAAGCTTTTCAGTTTGATGTAATCTCATTTGTCTCTTTTTGCTTTTGTTGACTGTGCTTTTGAGATCTTATTTAAAAAATCCTTGCCCAGCCCAATGTCATAAAGTGTTTCCCCTGTGTTTTGTTCTGGTAGTGTAATAATTTCAGGTTTACATTTAAGTCTAATCCATTTTGAGTTGATTTTTTTTATGGTGAGAGATAGGAGTCTGGTCTCTGCATGTGGATATCCAGTTTCCCAGCACCACCATTTATTGAACAGACTGTCCTTTCCCCAATGTGTGGTTCTTGGCACCTTTGTCAAAAATTAGTTGGTTGTAGGTACATGAATTTATTTATGGCCTCTCCATTGTGTTCCATTGGTCCATGTGTCTGTTTTTATGTCAGTACCACGATGTTTCAGTTAATGTAGCTTTGTAGTATATTGTGAAGTCAGATAGTATGATGCTTTTAGGTTCGTTCGTTTTGCTCAGTATTGCTTTGGCTGTTAGGGGTCTTTTGTGGTCCCATGTGAATTTCAGGCTTGTTTTTTCTATTTCTGTGAAGAATGTCATTGATATTTTGCTAGACATTGCACTAAGTCTATAGATTGCTTTGGGTAGTATGGCCATTGTAACAGTATTAATTCTACCAATCCATGAGCATGGGATCTTTCCATTAGTTTGTGTCATCTTAATTTTTTTATCAGTATGTTATAGTTTTCATTGTAGATATCGTTTTGACATTTTTGGTTAACTTTATTTCTAGTTATCTTTTTTTTGTAGCTTTTGTAAATGGAATTGTTTTCTTGATTTCTTTTTCAGATAGTTCGCTTATTAACATATAGAAATGCTGCTGATTTTTGTATCCTGTGACTTTACTGAATTTATTAGTTCTAACAGTTTTTTGGTGGAGTCTTTAGGGTTTTCTCTGTATAAGATTATGGCATCTGCAAACAAGGACAGTTTTACATTCTTCTTTCGGATTTGGATGTCTTTTATTTCTTTCTCTTGCCTAATTGTTTTGGCTAGGATTTCTTGTATGCAGTATATAGAAGACTGAATAAAGAGATCAACAACTTTTTTTATACGTGTGTTCAATATTGAGGATATTCTTTTGTCTTTTATTTTACTGATTATTTCAAGTTGCCTTTCTTATAATGAGTTTGTTCAGAATAAGGGAATGCATGCCAGGGCAGAGTGGTAGTTAAAAAGTGTAGACTCCGGAGTCAGAAGGCCCCTTTTCCAAACTAGCACCATTGCTGATTACTATTAACTGTGGATTAGTGTTGTAACCTTGGAAAATTTTCTTATCTTCTTTAAAATAAGGCTTTCTTGCTTAAAAGGTGGAATAATAAGAGTACTTATTTTAAGAGAATAGTTATTAGAATTAAATAATGCATGTATTGTACCTGCCATATAATAAGCTTGAATGATTGATAACTATTGTTTAATTCTTGTGTTCATTATAATAAATTGTTTTAATCCTCTATTTTTTTCCTAACTTGAATAAGAGTAGTGACTTCGTTGGGTCATACAAATGCATTGCCTTTGTAAACTAAGATTTATTTGTATTAATCCTATGGAGATTTTTTAAAGCCTTGTTACAGCATCTCCTAATTTTATTCCTGGGGTTTCTTCTTTGTCTTAGAGCATGTATAGGCTCCTGTCTCTAGAAAGCAGAAGTCCAATTGCCTGGGCTGTGGGAGAAGTATAATTGAAAATCACCGTATTTGGGGAGAGTGAGTTGCAAGACAAGTAAACCACTAATTGAATTGTCATTCTAAAGGGGCTAAGGCAGAGAGTGGGAAACCACATTAGAGTTGTTAGGTTTGAAACAGAGAAGTATAACCCTTAAGCAATTTTCTGAGCCAGAACAAATATCTGAAGTCACTTTTAATAGAGCATCTAAAGCTTTACATATATGCTGTTAACACTTTCAGTTATCTTTTTTTGATATGGTTATTTGTATTCTTAGCAAACTTTTTTAAAGGGTCTAGAGAAATAGTATTTAGGATTTTTTTGATAAGTATGATGTTGTCAAAATAGTATAAAAAGCTTAAAATGTTTACTTAATAAAATGTACAGTTACCTATGTTGTAGTTCTCTAACAGAAATGTGTTTTCTTTTCAACTCTTCCTACTTCATGGCAGTTTTTCCTCATTTCTTTTTTAGGTTTGGAAACATCAACTGGAATCAATTTGCATTTGAAAATTAGATCAGCACAAAGACTTGATATTGTGGAATGACTAGCAAACAATGTCATCTAACAAACAAGAAAGGCTCTTGTGTTATAATGGGCAAGTCCTTGTTTTCCAGTTGTCTAAAGGAAATTTTGCAGATAAAGAGCCTACAAAAACACCCATATTACATGTCAGAAGAATGGTATTTGACAGAGGAACAAAAGTATTTGTTCAGAAGTCCACTGGATTTTTTACCATAAAGGAAGAAAACTCTCATTTAAAAATCATGTGTTGCAACTGTGTGTCAGATTTCAGAACTGGAATCAACCTCCCTTACATTGTGATACAAAACAATAAAAAGAATAATGTTTTTGAATATTTTTTACTGATCCTTCACAGTACCAATAAATTTGAAATGCGTTTGAGTTTTAAACTAGGCTATGAGATGAAGGATGGCCTAAGGGTCCTTAATGGCCCTTTAATTTTATGGAAGCATGTCAAAACATTCTTCTTTATCTCTTCTCAAACTGGCAAAGTTGCTAGTGTGTCAGGTAACCTTTCCTCTATTCAGTGGGCAGGGGAGATTGAAAATTTAGGTATGGTTTTATTGGGACTAAAGGAATGTTGTTTATCTGAGGAAGAATGTACTCAAGAGCCTTCAAAATCAGATTATGCAGTTTGGAATACCAAATTTTGTGTATATTCTCTTGAAAGTCAAGAAGTATTAAGTGATACATACATTATTCCTCCTGCTTATAGCAGTGTGGTGACTTGTGTACATATTTGTGCAACTGAGATCATCAACCATCAGTTAAGAATATCTCTCATTGCCCTTACTCGAAGGAATCAGCTGATTTCATTTCAGAATGGAACTCCTAAAAGTGTGTGCCAGCTTCCATTTGGAGATCCTTGTGCAGTTCAACTTATGGATTCAGGTGGAGGAAACCTGTTTTTCGTTGTATCCTTTATGTCCAATAATGCTTGTGCTGTATGGAAAGAGAACTTTCAGGTACTACACTTACTGTGATAATAATTCAGTTGGTGGTCTCAGACCTTTTAAACATGTCTGTACTTCATAGAGTTCATTCTGGAGTCTTATTATTTAAGTCAATTTTCAGTTCTGTACTTGAAGTAATGTATATTACATTGTTCTTTTTTCTTAAAGTTACCTGAATACAACCTGATGGTGTTTTTTTTGTCTTGCCATTTTGAGTCATAAAGCCTTTGAGTTGTTTGGAAATGTGTAAATACGTATGTAACTATAATTATGTATTTACTTTCCTGTTAGTATAACTTTCTAATTTTTATTAATATAGTAGATGTGCATTTTCACTTACAATAAGATTATTAGTGATTTGACTAGATAGATAAGCCTTCCTGGAAAATTTGAATCAGTTTTTCATGTTTTTATTTTTTATTTTTTATATATTTTTTTGAGACAGGGTCTCGCTTTGTCACCCAGGCTAGAGTACAGTGGCGTGATCTCGGCTCACTGCAGCCTCCGCCTCCCAGATTCAAGTGGTTCTCCTGCCTCAGCCTCCCGAGTAGCTGGGATTACAGGCATGTGCTACCACGCCCGGCTAATTTTTATATTTTTAGTAGAGATGGGGTTTCACCATGTTGGCCAGGCTGGTTTCAAACTCCTGGCTTCAAGTGATCCGCCCGTCTCGGCCTCCCAAAGTGCTGCGATTACAGGCATGAGCCACCATGCCAGGCCAACTTATTAAACATTGATACTTATCTGTTTAAATTTACTTGTCTCTGATTCATTTCTGAAAGTGAAATAGAGAAATTCCTAGAAATCTGGAGAGACAAATAATTGTTCTCCGGAGACAAGTGGTAAGCATTACTTTTTCTAAAAACTTGCTCAGAGATTTTATTATGTTATATTTTGAAATGCAGAACGGACCTTTGAGCAAGTATGCTCTTTTAAAGTAAGTTTGGAAATTGCTCTAAAATATTTATTGGTATTGAGTGTTAAATAACAGGTAAAAAGGCACAGAAAACCAATAGGAAATTAGAGTTTTGTAACTGAGTGTCTCCACCAATAATATTTCTCTGACTGTTATTTTGGGTAATGTCGCATCCTTCTGGCTTAAAATGTATTCAGTTATGTGATTTGAAGTGTTTACGAATTAAGACAAATCATTACTAGTTAGAAATGTCTCTTCCAAAAGTAGTACACTATACAATTTTTAGTTTTTGTGCTACTTAGGAGAAAAAAGCAGATATTACCTTATTTTGTGTGCCCTGTCCATTTAATTAGAAGCTCAATGAAAATTTTTATCATATTGTCACCTCTATATGGAATACTGTTAAATGTTTTAGAAAGTTTGAAATTCATTTTTAAATGTGAATCATTATTGTTTGTGTGGGGGGAGGAATGTCAAGTTGGAATTGTGAATCAGGCTTTGCCTTACCAAGTACTTTTATATTAATAGGGATTATTTTGAATCTCTGTAATACATATGTATTCTCTCTAATACATAGAGAATGCAAAAGGAAAATAATTTGAAAGCTATCCTATTTTATTTTGAAAGCAGTCTTTTAAAAGCACATTATACATTTATTTGAAAGTTATTTGGAATTGTCTTTTTCTATTTTCTTTTCCTTTAAAGAAATGGTAGGGGGAAAACATCTGGTATACCCTATAGTCTTTTACTGTGGTCAAGGTAATACAATAGAAAGAACACACTTAACCGGGGTTTGAATCCCAACTGAGCCACTTACTGGTGTTACCTTAAGGAGTGTAATTCTTGTGAACTCATTTTCCTCCTTTATGAAATTTGGGATCATCCTGACTGAGAGGGGAGAATTAAGTCAAATGACATTGTAAAGTGTCTTGCACAGAGCTTGGCATACAGGAGGAACTTAGTAAGTAGCAGGTATTACTCTGTTATGTTACTGTTAGACAAAAGTCAGGGCTGTCCTCAGTTATTTGCACCTACTCAAGATCCCCTATTCACCTAGATAAGGAAAAAACAATTCCTTTATATGTCATTAATTGTAGTACTCACTCTCTTGAAGTGGGTTTCCTCCTTGGACCCTGTAAAGCTTTGCCACTAACGTGTTACCCAAGGCAGGAGACTGCATCATTCCCTGTAGGTGGACCTGTAACTGCTGCTTCCCTGACTCGAAGTTGTGTTCTAGGGCACTCTCTCTACAATGGACCACTATCTTTTCCACACATTGCTTCCCTAAGTCCCTACTGACTTACCCCCTAAGTTGCTTCTTCAGGAATTCTGTACTTCTAACTTGCTCTCAAATGCCTTGTTTTAAAAGCTCTGGAATTCACCCTGATATCTACAAGTAAGTGCTTCAAAGTTGCCTCTAACCCTGCCACTTTGGGCATATTCAGGTCCTGCTTCTATCTTGGTATTATATTTATACTCAACTGCTTAAAAAAAAAAAAGGGGAAATATTAGTTTAGGGTAAAATATTCAGTTACTTTAAAAACAGAAATAAGGCTGGGAACAATGGCTCACGCCTGTAATCCCAGCATTTCAGGCTGCCGAGGCAGGCAGATCACTTGAGGCCAGGAGTTCAAGAGCAGCTTGGCCAACATGGTGCATGCCTGTAGTCCCAGCTACTCAGGAGGCTGAGGCATGAGAATTGCTTGAACCTGGGAGGTGGAGGTTGCAGTGAGCTGAGATCGCCCTGCTGCACTCCAGCCTGGTTGACAGAGCAAGATCTGTCTCCAAAAAAAAAAAAAAAAAAAACCAGAAATAAGACCTAAGAATCTAGAAATAAAGTGGGAATAGAAATAATTATAACAAAAACCCAGATTAAGACAAGTAATTACATTTGAACAATTACATTTAGTTTTAACAGTTAAGACAAAAAAATAAATATGATGGGTTTTACAACTGAAAGGAACATACTACAAGGGAAAATATTTTTTCTAACATTAGGTTCTGAGAAGAATTTACTGTGTGTGGTATTTTGTAAAAGGTTTTGAGTAATAAGATGAATACCTTATTAAATAATAAGGTGGGTCTTTGATAGCAGTTTTCCCCCAAAATAGAAAGCGATAGAAGCCATCTTCCTTTGGGTTGGCTATGGATCCATCCATCCATCCATCCTTTTATTACCTCATTCCAAGAAGGAATTAAGCCAGCTTACAAAGAGAGGTAAAATACAAACAAGCATAAATTAGAGTAAATAATGAAAATCAAGGTTAGTGTTTTCCCAGATCAACACTTCATAAAAGCCCGAGGTATGATGTTTAATGTGGTAATAGGACCTGAAACAGAGGTGAATCTAAAGTAATACATGATTAGCTTTTTTCTTCTTCGGCTTTCTCTCTTGAGTAGAAATTGTCTCTGCAAGTTTTGACAAGAAACTATGTGGCAGGCATTTCAAAATGGAGATCATAGGCCGGGTGTGGTGGCCCATGTTTGTAATCCCAGTGCTTTAGGAGGCCAAGATAGGAGAATTGCTTGAGGCCTGGAGTTTGAGACCAGCCTGGGCAACATAGTGAGACTCCCGTCTGTACAAAAAATTAAAAAATTAGCTGGGTGTGGTGGCATATGCCTGTAGTCCCAGCTACTTGGGAGGCCGAGGTGGGAGGATTGTTAGAGCCCAGGAGTTCAAGGCTGTAGTGAGCTATAATTGTGCCACTGCACTCCAGCCAGGGCAACAGAATGGGACCCTGTCTCAAAAAAAAAATCCATCTGTCAATAAAATTGAGGTCATTGTCAAGTATACCGGAAGCATAGCTATTGGTGTGTTGTCGATAGAGGTTAATGTGTTCTGGTGCTGTGCTGTCTAATATGGTAGCCACTATCCAGATGTAGTTATTCAACATTTGAAATGTGGCTAGTCTGAATTAAAACAGGTTATAAATGTCAACCATCAAATTTCAAAGATGAATAGAATAGAAATGGTAACATCTCTCAATTTTTTAATGATTACATTGAATTGAAATGACAATATTTTAGATATATTGTGTTAGATACATTAAAATTTCATTTTTTTTACTGCTACCAGAAAATTTAAAATTATATGCCTTGTATTTGGAGCTCACTTACCTTTCTATTGGATGGCACTATTCTAGAGCTATAGATTGCAAATATGTGTGTGCATACATGCATGCATACATAGTTCTGTGCTGTTTTCTTGCCAAGCACATTCTTATTACTAATGTCTCTTCCCATAGTCCATTATACTCCATGATACTGGTGGGAGAAAGGGAGGATATGGGTTTACAGATAAGCTGTCTCTCTGCACAAGTGAAGAATCAACTTTGGAAATTAGCCTTGTAGGGGAAGATTGATATTTGGGTATGTGGGTTGAGGAGCCTTACTTTCATTCTTGCTGTAATGAGAGCTACCCTCCTGTATCATCTAGATGATGTATCTGTGCTCCTGGAATTCTGAGAAGGGGTTTTAGCTTTTTTGTCTCAGGGAGAAGGGGGATTTGATCCTCATGGTGTTAGTTTTCCCTGGGACCAATCTTGAGGCTTTCAGCTATATGTACCTTTAAGAAGTTGTCCTCTATTTTAAATGTGAGGTCTCAGGTTCTGATATAAACTGACCAAATCATTCCATGAGGCTAGGATGGTTCTGGCTGTTCCACTCTTAGGACCCCTCACCTGTGTACCCGATACTAGCTGTATTCCCCTCCATACCCACATCAGGGTTTAAGGTTTTAAGCTCATCTTGATTCTACTATAGGTGAGTTTGTATTTAGAGCTCTTAAGGTGTCTACTAGTACTGTCTGGTTACCTAACGCAACTGAATTCCTTGGGTAATTTGTCTGATCATAAATATATATTCACTAAGAGTTATGGGAATGAGGGTCTTCCTTAAATTAGCTGTGTGAGAGAAAGAATCTTCACTAGAGTTTGACTCATGATAAATGTTAGAATTTCCAAAGGTTTAGTCATGAAAAGTGTTAGAACTTATAGATTACAATAAAATTTTAATATAGAAATCAAGAACGTGACAGTCCCTGGACAAACCTGAATAAAATATTAAATCTAAGTACCTTGCTCTTTATGAAGTTGTTATAACTCTTATATTTTCTCATCCCCTAATATCTTTATTTTTAGTTTTTGCTATTTTCATTACTCATTTATAAGATTGAATTTTACAAATTACAACTACATGAAACAAAAGGACTTAATTTGTTTATTTCACATTTGATTTTTTTCTTGTCTATTCCTCCTATAATGCTCCCTTTCTTTTAGGTTGCTGCGAAGTGGGAAAAACTTAGCTTAGTACTGATAGATGACTTTATTGGAAGTGGAACTGAACAAGTACTCCTACTTTTTAAGGACTCCTTGAACTCAGATTGCCTGGCTTCATTTAAAATAACGGATCTTGGAAAAATAAACTGTTCAGTAAGTTCTATTTACTTATCATATGGTATTTTAAGAACCATTTCAGAAAACTTAAGTGCCCAAAAGCTTTGACCTATCATTTAAATATTTGTGGTTTTATACTTAAAATTTTGAACTTTAAAAATATATAGATTGAATCTTTTAAATATATACATCGAATCTCCTTTCAACAAATGTTATACAAATTGACCATGCTTTTGATATAAATTTGAATTATAGTACATCTGGTGATCACTTAAGTGATAGCAATACTATAAATTAACTTTATTCTTGCTTCTGAAAATCACATTTTATACCAATAAATATAATATTGGATTAAATAAGGAATAAAATGAAGCAAAACTGCTTTAGTAAAGGAAGTAACAGCTCACAATATCTTGAGATCTTGGACATAAGGGAAATTATGCCCCTGAAGTTTCAAATCAATAAAAAATCTCTCAAAGCCTCAGTTTTTTCATTAGTAAAAATAGCATAATTTAATTTTTCTCCAGTTATGGAATTTTAGGATTTTTTGAAAAGCTAATGAGAGCCCAGGAATTCAAGGCTCCAGTGAGCTGTGATTATTATGTTGCACTTCAACCTGGGTGTTGGAGCAAGACACTGTCTCTTAAATAAATAAATGGAAAAATGTTTGCTCTTCAAAAAGAAAACTAACCAGCTGATACTTTGTAAAGCAGTATATAAATGTTAGGTGGTAGTTGTAGGAACCATAATAATTTTTTTCTAGTTATAAGAAGATGATGGGAAAATATACAGTTTGCCTTTGGTTTTTATTTTTTTTTTGGGAGACTGAGTCTCGCTCTGTCATGCCCAGGCTGGAGTGTAGTGGTGCAATGTCAGCTCACTGCAACCTCCACCCCCTGGGTTCAAATGATTCTCCTGCCTCAGCCTCCCAGGTAGCTGATATTACAGGTGCGCGCCACTATGCCCGGCTAATTTTTTGTATTTTTAGTAGAGACAGGGTTTCACCATGTTGGTCAGGCTGGTCTTGAACTCCTGACCTCAGGTGATCTGCCCACCTCGGCCTCCCAAAGTTCTGGGATTACAGGCGCGAGCCACCGCGTCTGGCCTAGTTTGCCTTTTATAAAATAGTGTGTAGCAGGGTGTTCTGACTGGATATACTTTAATTGTGTTTTGTTAGTTTTATGAATTTTCAATTATTTCAAAATTTCAGTCTTAGTGTATTTATTTATTTATTTATTAGAGTGAACCATCGGATTGCAATGAAGATGACTTATTTGAAGACAAACAAGAGAATCGTTACCTGGTGGTTCCACCTCTAGAAACAGGACTGAAAGTTAGTGTCTGTTTGCTTCTTTTGCTTTTCGATTAGTGTTATTCTAAATGAAGGAAAGAACGTTGAAAGAAAGGTCTTTAAAGTATAAGCAACTTGGTGCTTGGGGAAAAATGGTATTTCAAAGGATCTTTATCTTTTTGGCACCTGTGTACAAACTATTATGATACTACTTATAAATGTATCGTCTAAACATGATACCTTTTTTATAGTAAGACTCTATAGATTTAATAAGCCTCATGAGAGAAAATAGAAGCAGCTCACTTTTGAAAACACGTTCTTTCCGGGATCAGTATACCACAGTATCTTTTTAGAGTAGCAGTGAATATGATAAATCATAATACATTGCAGACATGAACAGTTTACTCTCATATTTTCCATAAGAAGCTCCCTAAAAGAGTTTTTTGTTTTTGATTTTTCCCAAGTGTACCAAGGTAATGCACATTCCCTATAAAATACTGAGGCTTTGCAAATAAATGTCAAAACAAAACAAAACAAAGCTAATGATTGTCTGTGATTCCACTTCTTTGAAATAACCAATTTTAACATTTTGGCATGTATATTCTTGCAGATTTTTAAATGAATTTATGCAAATTTACATAGAAATGTGATTATAAGATGTATGTTGTTTTGTAAGCTGCCTTTTTTGTTTATAGCATTTTCAAATATACAGAAACATTCCAAGAATACAGTGATTATCTCTGTATCCCCACATACATTCAACTCTTGTTACTTTTAAAAATCTTACTGGCCTCCTTTGTTTGTGTTTGTGTGTGTGTGTATATATTTTTGTAGAACCATTTAAAAGTTGCAAATGTTATATTTCACTCATAGGTATTTCAGCAGGAATCTCCTAAAAATAAGGATATTCTCCTCATGCAACTACAATACCATTATCAAAGTTAGAAAATTATTAATGATCCATTAATCTTATTTGCTATCTTGTCCATATTCAAATATGTTTAGTTATCACAAAAATGTTTTTATAACTGTTTTTTCCAGGATCCAATCAATCAAAGTTTTTACTCGCATTTGATTATATCTATTATTGGTCTTTTTATCTAGAATAATTCCCCTTTTCCCCTTTTAAAAATTATGCTAAAGAGGAGGCCATGCTAGTTGTATCCTCTCTTTTGGATTTGTCTCTTTTCTTGCTGTGTTACTGAACTTTTTCCTCTTTGCCTAGGATTGGAAAACTTTTTCTGGAAAGGGCCAGGTGGCAAATATTTTTACTTTGCAGGTTGTTTTAAAATTATTTTGCAACTATTTCATCATTAGAGTGAGTTTACTTTAATAAATGCTTATTGAACATGTATTAGACATGAATTTGAATAACAGATTAATAAAACATCATAACAGACATAGAACCATGAATGAAGACATTCATCTATTCAAAATTTTTGTACCCTGAACAAAGTAAAAGTAATAAGACAAATTGTGAAAAAAGAAATTGTAATAAATGACAAAATATTAATTTTCTTAATATAAATGTACATTCTTCTATCGTATTTTTGTGAACGTGTAGTGGCCCAGCCTTCTCAGAGGTAAAGTTATTGTAGTTACTAAAAGATGAATTACTCATGTCTTTTTACTGTTGCAGTTTCACTTCTAGAAATCTCTTCTAAGGATAGAGATGATTTTACAAGAATGTTTATGTAGTATTTATAAACTACAATGTTGGCTGAAATCTAAACATACATCATTAGGCGTATAATAAGTAAATTGTGATGTGCTGAACCATGGAATACTATGTAGCTGTCAAAGAGAATAATGCATATTTTTATACTGATTTAGAAATGATGCCAAAGTACTTTAATTTATGAAAGCATGACTTTATGAAAGGTTTAATTTATGAAGCAGGATCAACTCTCCTGATTAAAACTGAAAATGATAGATGAAGTCTCCTTTATAAACCTTCTTAGAAGCTTCAAAAAGCTGACACTATAAGAATAAATTATCAAATCAAACTTTAAAGACTGGAACCCAGAGAGATAAGCAGAACACTGATGCTACTTCTGCCCTGGGAGCATGTGTGTTGAACTTAAATTGGTGGTGCCCCAGGCACCTGACAGAAACAAACAGAAAATCCTCTCTGGAAACACACATTCATCCTAGCCCTCATAAATCTCACAAGTAATTTTTCAAAGAAAATGAGCTGTCCACAGAATAACTAAACACATAAAGAAAAAAGGCATCATGAGTAAGTATTCACAGAAAATAACCAAACAGCATCTATTTCAAGCAAAAACACACTGAAATAAAAAACTCAATAGATGACTTTAACAGTTAAAGAGATAAAAGAGATACAGAGCAAATTAGTGAACCCGAATATATGAGAAAAATTATCCAGAATGTAGCACAGAGACGAGGAAAGTATGAAAGGCTTTAAACAACATTAAGGGAAGGAAGGGAGGAATGGAGGTGGTGGATAAGAGATAACTATCTCTTATATCCATTTTGTTTCAAGTATCCACATGTTAACAGTAGCTTTCAATGTAGATAATAAAGTTCTAAATGCTGGAAGGCCTTTTAGAGATGAGCCAGCCTACCTTTGCACCATTTTGCACATGATGTAACAAATAGAGAGCCGGAAAGGTTAAGTGACTTACAGAGTTAGAACTAGAGTCCGTTTCACTGTTCTTTCTCCCCTGAAATTTGTATTCCAATCAGTTACTGGAAGGGGAGATGGGGAGACCAGGACCTTAGAGAATCTTGTACACATGTACACAGATGTTCATAGCAGCATTGTTTGTAACACTGCACAACTGAGCATAACCCAAATACCCATCAGCTGGAGAATGGAGAAGTAAATTGTGGCAGTCATATGATGGAATACTGTAAGCAATGGAAGGAATGAACTACAGCTACTAGTGTCAACATGGGCAACTCTAAAGCCTGATGCATGCAGAACGATTCCATTTATAAAAGGTTCAGAAGCAAAACACAAAAACTTAAAATATTCCTTAAGAATTCATGCAAAGGTTGTAAAATTTGAAGACAGGTAAGGAAATTATCTTAAAAGGCCAAGGTAATATTGACTCCAGGGGAGAAAGGGCAACTGTGATTGTGGAGGGCCCCTGGGCAGCTCCTGGACTGCTACTTTTTGATTTGGGTGGAATTACATGGGTGTCGGCCTCATTATTAGTCTGTAAAATGTTATTTTGTAATGTGCATTCTTCTGCATGTATGATAGAGATCACAATAAAGAACAAAAAAGCAAGGTTCAGTGTCATGCAGTGCGATGTGCTCCTTGTGTTTGGTTTTGGGTGGGTTTTTGTTGGTGCAAAGGAAAAAGCATTCCTTAACATGCACATGGAAAAGTTCTGGGAAGGTACACAATCGATTGGTTTTGCAAATGGAATTCAGCATCTAGGAAGAGAAGGTGAGGTGTACTTTTTCACATTGTTTAAGTTTCTTACCATGTGTCTAATTTATTTTTGTAGCTTTGTAGCAAAACTTCACAGCCAAGATTATTTAACTACTCTACTGAATCACTATATCGTCCTGGAGTAAGGGCCATGTTAAGGAGGAAGGAAGAGTGAACACTGTTAATTTTCGAGGGTGCATTTCAGTCTGCCCACATAGTTTTTTCTTCTACTCCCCACCCCTCCAGTAGCTCAGCTGTGGCTACATACCTTTGATGGGTACATCTGCCTCTCCCTGTCACAAATTACTGAGTGATGGAGTGTGAATCATGTGCAGCCCACAGAACTAGGTCAGCATAGGAAGTTTTAAAACATTAGCTAGACACTTCACATACTTTGCGCAATAAGGTGACACATAGTAATAATTCAGTCTTCATTCTCCAATTTCTATTCATTGATTAAAAGAAAAATAATTTACTTGCCTTGAAATGTAATTTAAAAGAAAACAATCCCAAAAGTGGTGCATTTTGTTGTTTAAATCTAGAAAAAGATGTTTCATTAAAAGCCAGATGAATACTTAAAACAGCCTCAGATATCCACCTGAAATGAAACAACTTTTATCAGTTCAATAACATGACTCTTTAAATTTTCAGTAGCAAAATATATTCTGTGAATGTTTCATCCTTAGTGCTGAAATCTAGTTATCTGGTATCATGAAAGGAATGGATTGCTGTATGCGCGGTTCAGAGCCAAATTGTTATTTTTTTCAGTAGTTTTCAGTATTTTTCAGTAGACTCTAGCACCGAGTTTATTAGCACAAAAATAAACATAGTTTGGGAGCTATTACAATTTTAATTTTATTTAAAAATTTTGCTATAAAGGTTACATGAACAGAAAATTTCGAACAGTATCAGATTAAAAGTGATAATTTCTATTCATTATGATGTCTTTGCTTATGTGGATGCCTTGTTTATGAAGCAGAAATTATTTCAACAAGAAAAAGTTATTTTGTGTGGGGTGAGTGTATTTGTAGGCCTTGATTTTTATTCACATTGATTCGAAGTTACTTAATGACTCACTAGTGAAACATGCTAATATATTGCCACTCTCTCAATTTGATACATAAACTCTATGTTGCAGTTATTTTCTATATTTTCCTTTGAAAGAAGATAAATTTTTTAAACTTAGAGACTTAAAATCTATAAATAAAACAGTTTTGCTCTGAGAAGTATTTTATTTTCTGCAGAAAAATGAATTGATACGCACATTTGGAGAAAGTACTTCCTGAATTATTGGTATGTCTGGTTTCATTTGAAATCATGTTTCTTGCAACTATTTTTCTTTCTACTTCATAGATTTGTTTTTCTTCTTTTCGGGAATTACGGCAGCATCTCTTTCTTAAGGAAAAAATTATTTCAAAATCTTACAAAGCTTTGATAAACCTGGTTCAAGGAAAAGATGATAATACATCAAGTGCAGAGGAGGTAAAAGTAATCATGTGACCATTTTATCATTTTATGAATTAAAAATCTGTGAGCTATTGAAAAGTCATTTAAATTGGAATATTAGAATATATTAGAAAATGCTGCTCAGTGGATCAAGAAGAAAAAGCAGCAGAGGTTATAATGGTGGACTTTTATGACATTGAAAAATATTTGATTAAGGAGCCAATATTTTATCGATTTGTATGTAATTCTGTAGCATATTAAAGTTTCAGTTATCAGGAACCTTGGGGAACAAGTCCTTTTGTTTACAGATTTAACTGTTAAACTTTTTTATTTGTATTGTTTGGATAGAAATTACTCATAAGTGAATTATGTGTTTACTGACTTCTTAAATAGAATATACTGAGTATTATTTAACTTTGTATTGGTGATGACATAATTTTATTATTAGTATAATGATTGTTCTTTTAGTCTGTTGGATTGTTTCTTTCTAAGGATATTTTTCCCTCTAGCAAGTGTTCCTACACTGCTATGGGTTTTTTAGTCCTTCTATCTGCTTTTTATAATTTTACTCTCTTTTTCCTTGTGGCTGATTATAATAAGATCCTCCTCAGGGTCGGGTGTGGTGGCTCATGCCTGTAATCCCAGCACTTTGGGAGGCCAAGATGGGTGGATCATGAGGTCAAGAGATTGAGACCA
Source organism: Macaca mulatta (assembly GCF_049350105.2). Classification (NCBI taxonomy): domain Eukaryota; kingdom Metazoa; phylum Chordata; class Mammalia; order Primates; family Cercopithecidae; genus Macaca; species Macaca mulatta. The sequence goes on along the minus strand of NC_133426.1, from coordinate 14,513,622 downwards.
TTCTGGCCAACATGGTGAGACCCCATCTCTACAAAAAATACAAAAATTAGCTGGGCGTGGTGGCATATGCCTGTAATCCCAGCTACTTGGGAGGCTGAGGTAGGAGAATCACTTGAACCTGGGAGGCAGAGGTTGCAGTGAACTGAGATCCTGCCGTTGCACTCCAGCCTGGGTGACAAGAGTAAAACTCCATCTCAAAAAAAAAAAAAAAAAAAAGAAAAAAGAAAAAAAAAAGAACTTCCTCAGGTCTCTTATGTGGTAACTTATGTCAGTACATTAATGTAGGAAGTTAGTAAAAACTGCTGAAACTTCATAAAAATAATATTTATGCACATTAATTTCATACCGAGAAAGACACACATGGCGACACTAGAAGTAAATCAGTAAGAGCTGAACTAATGTTGCTTTTTATTCCCTCAAGTCACTGTAGTGCCTAGCTCTGACTTCCTTCTGGATTGACCATTTTTGTCATGGGCTGTGCTTTGTATTTGTATTCCAGTCTTAGCCATATAAGGATTTGGGTCCAAAATATGATCTTGTTAATGTAATAAAACATAACAAAAACACATTGTGTTGCTGTATTACTGTTCTAATTTCCTGGGAAACCTCATGAAAGTCATTGTTAAAACTGTTACACCATTTCCTTTCCTCACCTCAATGATTTTGCCAATTTTAGAAAGGGGAAGGAATGTTTAGAAATTAATATATTGAAACCACTATGTGCAAGGCCCCATTTTTGGCCCTTTACATTGTTAGTTTTAAAAGCAAACCTGGCAGGTAGTAAAAATGTCCCCAGGTTTCAGATGAATAGCCTGCTTCAGAACTCACAACTACTGGCAGAAGTGTCAGATTCCTGGGAACATATTTTGTCTCCTATTGAGTGAATGCCCCTATCTTTCTTCAGTAATTACCACATAGAGAGGCAGTATAGGGTAACAGTTAAGGAAGAGCATGGGCTCTGGGACCAGTTGGATTCAGTTCAGATCCCAGCCCTGCTACTTGCTGTGTGACCCTGGGCAAGTTATATAACTTCCCTGTACCTCATTTTTCTAATCTGTAAAATGTAGATGATAATACCACAGACCTAGGGTACTAGGGTTATCGTGTGGGTTAAATGAATTGATACAAAAATGGCATTTGGAACAGTGCCTGGCATAAAGCAAACACTCAATAGATGTTGTATATTATTATTATCATTACTATTATTCTTATTACTGCTGTTTCTAATGTTGTATATCCATATGTGTGTGGAAATGAGTATGGCTTGGACTTTTAAGAATAAAATTTTAGCAATAAGCTCTAAGTAGTCTAAAGATAGTTTAATCAGTTTTATTCATACAAAAGTTTACAGTTATAGGCTTAGTGCAAGTCACTGATAAAATACAGAGTGGATTATTTTCAGTATAACTGGGGTACATATTATCAGACTTTTTTTTTTTTTCCAAAATGGACTCCAGGTTTACCTCCCTTTTGACTCTCTGTTGGATACCTCATCTGAATAGATAGGGAATTTTATATATTTTATACATTTCATGTTAGTAAATTGTGTATAATCTATAATATGATATGTTATGATTTGTTTTTAAATATTTAGGTCATAAGCCCTAGCCAAAAGCACACTTAACTTTTTTGTTTAGTTTTGCTGCACATGGTACATATTTTATAATTAGTTATTTAAACTTTTTTTTTTTTTTATAAGGAATGTCTTGTTCCTCTTTGGGGTGAAGAAGAAAATTCCGTCCATATCTCAGATGAGAAGTTATCAGACAATTTTCAAGATTCAGAACAGCTAGTAGAGAAGATATGGTATCGTGTAATGGATGATACCTTGGTGGTTGGAGTGAAAACTACATCTTCTTTAAAGCTGTAAGTAAATTCCAACATGATAACACTATCTTGATGCTCCAGAACAGTACTGTCCAATAGAAATTAAAGTAAGCCACATGTGCAATTTTAAATGTTCTAGAGGCCATATTTAAAAATGTAAATAGAAGCAGGGGAAATTATTATTATTATTATTATTATTATTTTTTTTTTTTTTTTTTTTTGAGACAAAGTCTCACTCTGTTGCCCAGGATGGAGTGCAATGGGATGATCTCGGCTCACTGCAACCTCCACCTGCTGGGATCAAGAAATTCTCATGCCTCAGCCTCCCCAGTAGCTGGAATTACAGGCATGCACCATCATGCCCGGCTAGTTTTTGTATTTTTGGTAGAGATGGGGTTTCACCATGTTGGCCAGGTTGCTCTCAAACTCCTGAACTCAAGTGATCCCACCCACCTCGGCCTCCCAAAACGCTGGGACTACAGGTATGAGCCACCATGCCTGGCCATTTTAATGATATGTTTTATTTAACCCAATATATCTAAAACATTATCATTTTAACATGTAATTAGTATAAAAATTGTTAATAAGATATTTTGCATCTGTTTTTTCATACAAAGTTTTTAAAAGTTGGTGTGTATTTTACGTGTATAACCTATCACAATTCCAACTAGCCACATTTCTGGTGCTTAATAGCCACATATATCTAATAGCTACTCTCTTGGCCAGCACAGCTCCAGAAGTATCTCTTTTACACAAATGCATTGAGTTAATAATATGAGGAGGATGAGGTTTATGAAATTAAGACGCTGTAGTCTCACGGTGGAGATAATCAAACAGCGTACAGAACTTTTTAATCAAAACATTTAGAGGCATTAGGGATACTTAGAGACTATTGACCAAAGTGAATAGGTAAAAGTTTAGTTAAATAACAAAGTATCTCCCTCTGATAACAGACGATATTCTCTTTTGGGCTGTTGAAATCACGGATAGAGAAGTAATGTGCATACCATCTATATCTGCAGTCTAGCAAAGAGCTTTTTAGCCAAAACAGGCTAAATACAGGCATTACAGTAACTACACTGAATTTGAACCACAGATACACAAATAGAGAGAAACCAGATAGTGCCTTGTAATAGGTGATGTCAGTATATTTGAGCAGCTTAACATAGTAAGGGAGCCAGACTACTTATCTCGTGGGTTTGAGATATGGATTTATTGTTTTGTTTCAGTGAATTTCTAAGCTGTTTTGGGCTGGTTGATCATCTGGGTTTTTCTTCTCTTTAATGTATTAATCAATTTTATATTGTAAAATAAGTCTTGCATTCTTGTGATAAACAGTTTGTCACTAGATTTGGTTTGCTGTCCTTTGGTCAAGAATATTTGCATCTAAATTCATGAGTGAAATTGGCTTGAAATTTTCTTGAATGATACTTGCCTGGTTTTAGTATCAAGGCTATGCTAGTTTATAAATGAATTGAGGAATATTTCCTTTTTTCCTGTTCTCCGGAGCAGTTTGTGTAAATTTGGAATTACCTGCTCTTTGATATTTGGTTGTAGTCGCCTGGAATGCAGTAGAAATCTGGCATTTTCTTTGTGAGGTGACTTTTAACTAGTGATTCAATTTCTTTAGTTACAGGATTATTCACATTTTTATTTATTCTTGAATACGTTTTGCTTATATTTTTCAATTATTATATTTATTAGCATAAGTTGTTCCTAAGATCCTCTTTAGGTGTTTATCAACTGTATTGTTAGTGTTTGTCAGTGTCTTTTTATTCCAAATCTTATTTGTGTCTTCTTTTTCCTTGATCTTGCCAGAGATTCATCCATTTTATTAGATCTTTTCAAATAATTAAATTTTTTGTTGATCTTCCATTGTGTATTCCCTGTTCATTTCTGATCCCTTAGTATTTACTTTTACTTTATTTGGATGTATTCTGTTATTCTTTTTCTAAATATTTGACAGTGATGTGATTAAGTGCAGATTTCGGTTTTTTTTTTTCCTCCTTTAGATTGTTGAGCTTCCTCAAACTGTTTTGTTTTCTTCTGGCAATTCAAAAAATTCTTAATTCTTAATTCTCAACATACTGATGCTTCCTAACTTTCTCTAGTATCTGTCTCCTTCTGGAACTTCAGTTAGTACTCTGTTAGACCTTCTCATTCCATACTCTATGTCTCTTAACATCTGTTTCATATTTTCTATTCATCTAGATAATTTCTTCTGATCTATATTATTTTCACTAATTATATCTTCAGTTCTTTCTATTCAGCTATTTAATCCAGTCATTGAGTTTCTAAGTTTTATTATTATTTGTATTATCATAAGTTTTATTCTTTCTTTTTTAGATCTGCCTGGTAATTTTTTATTCTCTATTTTCTGTCTTGTCTTTTATTTTTTTTCATATGCAAAACAGAATTACTTAAAATGTTTTTAGATATAGAACATTTCGAACATACAAGGAGAATAGTGTGGTGAACCCTTCTGCCCATCACTCTGCTCTAGTAACTATCAACTCATTGCTAATCTTGTTTCATCTATACCTCCATGCACTCCTCACCCCCATCCCCCAGATTATTTTGAAGCACTCAAAGGCATTATATTATTTCATCTGTAACTATTCCAGTGTATGTATCTAAAAAATAAGAACTTAAAAAATATAATTACCCCCCCAAAATTAACAGTAATTCCCTCAGTAAATGGTCAAATTTCCCATTTCTGAATTTAAAAGTATTTTTTCAAGTCATGAGTCAGATAAGGACTATAAATTGGACTTGACTGTTATCTCTAAGTCCTTTGTAATCTGTAGTCTGTAGGTATCCTTTTTCTGTCTTTTTTTTTTAATGCAAAGTATATTTTATAGAAGCCAGGCAGTTTGCCCTGTGAAGTTCTATAGACTGGATTTTGCTGATTACTTCCTGTGGTATTGCTTAACATGTTTCTCTGTCTCCTGTATTTCCTCCAAGTTGATGGTTAGATCTAGAGACTGGGTCAGAATAATGCCTGGATTTTTGTTAACAGAATACTTCATAGTATAGCTTTCTTCCATTGGGAAGTATATAAAGTGTGGTCATTTTCCTTTTGTGATATTAGCAACTATTGATGCTCATTGCTTAGTTCCATTGTTCCATTACATTTTACAACATGATGGTATTCTAATTCTATTATTGCTTCTTTATTTATTACCTGGAATACTTCTATAAAGAGAAACCTCTTCTCATCAATTATTTAGTTAGACCCTCAAATATAATTTGTAATTTAGAAATCAGAATTTGAGTGCAAGAAGTGCTTATTTATCCTGAGTGGGTTGTTGTTTCTGGGCCTTTTTAGTAAGCAGAGGTAGGAAATAATGTGTTTTGTTAGTTTGGTTTGTTGTGGTTTTGGTTTATTTAGAGATAAAATATACTGTAAGTCCATGCTGATACTTCCAATTCAGATTAAGGACTTCACATTTTTACTTATCACCATGATGTAAAAACTTCAAGGTTTTTGCTTATCATCATGATGTATCTTCTTCTTTCTGTATCATCTTTCTCCCCTGTTGATAATTCCAATTCTCTGTTGTACCTACTACATAATTACTCTACAGTATATATGTAGTGTTGATAAAACAGCATTCCCAACAAAACAGTAGTTCAATTAGTGCAAATGAAGATTTTTGAGTTCTTTTAAAATCTTTAGTATAACTCATTAGACATGGTCAAATTCCTGTATTAAAGGAGTTTTCTGTATTAAATTTCTACATTAAAGTTCTTTCTTTGGTCATGTCACCATTCTTACCTGTTTGACAATGCTGGAATATACTACAATAAGCCTGTATATATTTGTAAATTATTATAAATGTAGATATGGAAAGAATTGCTGAGGGATAAACAATATTCTGACTGAAAAAACAGATTTTATTCAAGTCATTTAGAGGAACAAAAAATACAATTTTTCGTTTAGAGCTATTAGCATTCTAAAGTATTACCAAAATAAACTCTTAAAAAATAATGAGTAGGTTTTTTGTTTAAAAAGAGGAGACAAAAAAAGACCTACTTAAAAAATAAAATCCAGGCATTATTTTACCATTCCTTTACCTTAAATTTTTTTTTCTTTAATTTCTCTTACTATTATTCCTAATACCATTCCTCTATCTTAAAAATTTTGCTTTCCTAAAACCTAGCATATTTACAATGTTTTGCTTGCCTTTTTAAAGAGAGGTGCTATCACAGGACCTTTAAAAATGTGTTTGGCTTTTACTCTTAACTTTCTGATGTATTTTACATTTGAAATGATGTTTTCTAGGAAAGGAAAGAATAAACATTTTTTTTACTGTTGTTTGTATGACATTTAATCATCAATTTGATTTTAAAGAATGAGCTTTTAGATTAAACCAAAGTCTGGGTTTTTTACAGGTCCCTGAATGATGTGACTTTATCATTGTTAATGGATCAAGCCCATGACTCCAGATTTCGGCTTCTTAAGTGTCAAAATAGAGTGATTAAGTTGAGTACAAATCCTTTCCCAGCACCATACTTGAAGCCAGATGAAATAGGATTGGAAGCAAAAAGGGTCAAGTTGACCCCTGATAGCAAGAAAGAGGAAAGCTTTGTTTGTGAACACCCATCTAAGAAAGAGTGTGTACAGATAATTACTGCTGTAACATCTCTTTCACCACTTTTAGCATTCAGTAAATTTTGTTGCACTGTACTGCTACACATTATGGAGAGAGAAAGTGGTAACTGTCCCAAAGATCGTTATGTTGTGTGTGGCAGAGTGTTTTTAAGTCTAGAAGATCTTTCAACTGGGAAGTACCTACTGACGTTTCCAAAGAAGAAACCTATAGGTAATTTTGTTGGCACTTTTAGATTATATATTTAATTGAATTAGAAAATTTTAAGAATTCTGTTTATCTGATAATGGACAGAGTTTAATGATAGAGCTTGTGACTTTTTTTTGTAGAGCACATGGAAGATCTGTTTGCACTTCTCGCAGCATTCCACAAATCTTGTTTTCAAATCATGTCACCTGGCTATGCCCTGAATTCAATGAAGGTGTGGCTTTTAGAACATATGAAATGTGAAATAATCAAAGAATTTCCAGAAGTGTACTTTTGTGAAAGGCCGGGAAGTTTCTATGGGACACTGTTCACCTGGAAACAGAGAACACCATTTGAAGGGATTTTAATAATCTATTCCAGGTAATGCACATTAAATTGTAATCAGTCCAGAGAAGTTAGTGTGTATGAGTGTGATCAATGTGTGGTTGAACAGCGATCTGCATGGGTTTTGTATTATTGCCATGGCTTAGCATGAATGGACACATTGGCTTCATTTAGAAACTGAAGATCTCTGCTTTAATTTTATATTTGTTTTTGGCTTTTTTTAGTGCCTAGTAATTATTTTGAGATTTCCCGTTACCTCTCTGCCACAGTAAAATTTTTAAAAATATTATATTGACCTTATTACTCAGCAAAAAAAAATTTAATTGGAAACAATCTGATTAATATTAACTGACTTGATATGGGATATGTATATTTGATTGCTGTAGTCTGAATTTTATCAATTCTCACATACGTAATTGGTTCTGTTTATCATTATGGTGTTTATAAATGAATATTAACTGATTACTGCAGTATATTGTACATGACTGCTTTGTGCTGTCCTAATTTTTGTAATATTTTGTTTGGTTTTTTATTTTAGGAATCAAACAGTTATGTTCCAGTGCCTTCATAATCTCATCAGAATTCTCCCTATAAACTGTTTCCTCAAAAATCTAAAATCAGGAAGTGAGAATTTCCTAATTGATAATATGGCATTTACTTTGGAGAAGGAACTAGTCACCCTTAGTTCTCTTTCTTCTGCCATAGCTAAACATGAAAGCAATTTTATGCAGAGGTGTGAAGTGAGCAAAGGAAAGAGTAGTGTCGTCGTGGCTGCTTTATCAGACAGAAGGGAAAATATCCATCCCTACAGAAAAGAACTTCAGAGAGAAAAGAAGAAAATGTTGCAAATGAACCTAAAAGTGAGTGGTGCCCTTTACAGGGAAATAACTTTAAAAGTAGCTGAGGTTCAGTTGAAATCAGACTTCGCTGCACAGAAACTGAGTAATTTATAATTATAATTTCAATTTGATCATATTTTAAAATATGTTTTCACCACCATATAAGATTTTGGTTCTACTTGCTATATGCCTCCTTTGTAAAAATAAACACCGAGGCTTACTGTAGTAGAATCTTTAGTTTTGATGATGCACAAAATAAACAGCAGCGGTTCTCAACTAGGGCCATTTTGTCTCCCTCTCCTCTACCCCTAAGGGGCATTTGGCTATGTCTGGAGATTTTTTTTTTTTTGGTTGTCAGAAGTTGTGGGGTCAGGAAGGAGTGAGGCACAGGTGCTGTGGGAGGAGATCAGAGATGCTGCTAAACATCCTACTATGCAAAAGACAGCCCCCTACAACAAAGAATTATCCAGCCCAAAATGTCAGTAATGCAGAGGTTGAGAAATCCTGTCTTAGAGTTACTTAAGTGAAGACTGAAGTGGCATAATAGTATTTTGGTCTAAATCTTTTAAAAGCTTCATTTTTTTTCTTGCTTTCTGCTTAGTAAAACCTAGCATGTAAAAATCAACTTCAAATAGATAAATTAAGCAAGGTTGTAAGGATCCACAAGTTTCTGTAAATATCAATATTTCTCCTACAAAAATTTAAATGGCAGATTGTCTGGGCGAGACCTTTAAAATGAAAGTTTTTGAAACCCTTGTCAATTTGAATGTTATTACAAAGCTGCCCTGAAATCATGTAAGTCTATAAGAATGTAAAAATTGTAAGGCATTTTTCAGAAAAGCGTATCTCTTTCAAAAGGCTGAGTATACCTTACAGGCCACTGTTAAAAAAAAAAAAAAACAATGAAAATGCTTTTAAACTATCTGAAATTCCAACTCTAGGCAAAATTAAAATATAAAATTCTAACTAAAGTAACGTAAAGAATATGGTACTCCTTAGGGACTGAGAAATTTAAAAATAAATGAAAATTCACTTCAGTTAAGAAGTGATTTATAAGGGGTCCAATGAGATACATTTCAAAGGGATAAATATTCAAGCTAGTCTTTTCTTTGAAAAATAAGAATGCTGGATTAATAAGAGAGCTTCAGGAGAAAGAAAAGACGCAAAAGGATACGGGCCAGAATAAATATTCCTGATCCTTTTTGCTCTAAAATCCTTAAGTGAGATGCAAGTTTCCATCTCAGTTGAAGGAAAGAAAGATGATTATAGAATGTAGCATCTTGTGCTTGTAGCTGTGAAGTGCTAATTCTGTCATGCCTTACAAATGCTTATACCTAATGATCTTGTGATGCACATGATTTTTAGAGAATATAGGTTATTAGTTTCTTGTCTTGGTTTTTATGATGGTACATATAATAAGGGACCTCCTTTCCTAGTAATCCATTGCAAATTGAGATAGAACTCTACAGTTGTATCCCTGTGAAATGTCAATGGAAAATATTTCAGACTTTCTCCAAATGGAAATGGAATAAATTCAGGATTAATTGTAGAAATCTGGAAAGAATATATGTCATGTGCTATCTGTTGAAACTGCCCATGACATGTTCTGAAAGAACAACCAAATGTAAAATACAGGAAGTAAATTGTAAAGTAGAAGTGGTGAAAAAACTAGTCATGTTAGTAGAGTTGCTTAGAAAAAAAAAAACTAAACAGGATTTAATTGTAACAGTTTATGTGTAGGGAAGTTAAGATACTAAAAATAACATATTGCTTATTTTTAAATTATCAATGCAACCAAAAGATACAGATATGCCAAATAACTTACTAGTGAATTTTGTACTCCAGTATTTTTTTTTTAACTTACTACAAACTAGAAAAGCCAAAGTTGAAGAAATGACACTCTTGCAACTTTGATGATTCAGTTGTCTCTCTGCATCTACAAGCGTATTTTATTGACTACTGCCCTGGTCACAACTCTGAGACTCCTCTCAAAAACACAGTCCTCCCAAATCCACACTGCCAAATTGAAAGTGAATTGTGTTTTGGAATGTAGCTAAGGAGATGCATGAAAACACCTTGATCCTGTACTCTTGTTGCAAATTATTTCAAACACTGTAGACCCTTTAAGAATTCTAATAGTACACAAGTGAATCTCTTATTGTCCTCAGAGCATCTCTTTATACCGTGTAGAATTGACTACTCATTTTTTTCTAGTGTTAGAAAGGAAAAGATGCTATTAACTTACATCTCTCCCTGCTCTCCCCAGAAGAAACAAAAACTTCCAACTCTCTTGGCTAGAAACCTGTGTAAAACTTTGCTTTCTTTTTCCTTTTTGCCTAAAACTTGGACAGTATCAGAAACTGAGAGGATTCTATTTTCTTCCTTGTCTTCTAAATTACGAAGATGTTACTTTCCACTTTAAGAATTTGGAAGTGAAACATCTTTCTTGTGTAACCCATCTGAAGAATTTTAGGCTTCTGCTAAAGACAGTGTGGTACAATGGAAAGAATGCTGATACATAAACAGTATTCTTAATTCTTCAAGGGTTTGTTCTGTTTTCCATTTTTGGACTTTCTATATTTGTTGCTGTATTGCTTTACTGCCTCAACAAAATAGCCCTGTCCTGTAAGATCCTACTATGATGAATATCCTTGCAATGCTAATGGTCTGGTCACTTTCTAGGGCCTTATTTCAATGATCCTGCCTTTCCTTTTTATTCAGAAGGGTGTCATACTATTCAGGTCCTGAACTTTAGTAAGGGCGGTAAATCAGACCCCTACCATGCTTTGACTATTCAGATTTTTTTGCTGTGCTATACCTGTGAGCACCTATGCTGGACAAAAGTACCTGTGTGCATAACTGTGGCTCATGATGGCCTTAGGTTCAGCTAGAAAGTTTCTTTAGCATCCTTAACTTTAATTATTCATTTCCCCACAGCAACAGCCACTTATCACTAAATGTACAAGCAGTGCTATGGTCAGTAAAGCATGCTATTAGTAATCAGTCAAAATATTTAACACTAGATAGCAGGTCAGTCAGGAGAGAGAAGTGCAGTCTATTGATTACCTTTTCCACATCTGTTTCACTCTTTTTCTTACTGAAACTCTCGTTTTGTCCAGGGAACTTCCTTTCCCATAGTTCATGTGATTGGGGAGGTGAATCCCATCCCTAGTTCCAGAGATTAGTCCTGACTAATCTAAGCCAGTTAGTGCAAGACCTTTCCCTGGCAGCTGTTATTGATCTGGGGTAGACACAAGACCTAAATGGGTCTAATCAGACTGAGGGGAAGGGCTTGGTTCTTTCTGAGAAAAAGACTATGTTGGACTGAAGGTAGGTGGCCCTTATTTAAAAAGTTGAGAGTTACCTTATAATCACAAGGCAATCAAGGCTTAGAATGAAATTGACACAATAGAATGCAAATTTTTTTTATTGTTGTACCCCAGAATCAAATCTAAATCTCACCCTTTTCCTGGACCGTCAATTACTTAAAAAAAATTCCTTGGCCAGGAGTAGTAGCTCACACCTGTAATCCCAGCACTTTGTGGGAGGCCGAGGTGGGCGGATCACCTGAGGTCAGGAGTTTGAGACCAGCCTGGCCAACATGGTAAAACCTCATCTCTACTAAAAATAAAAAAATAGCCAGGTATAGTGGCACACGCCTATAGTCCCAGTTACTTGGGAGGCTAAGGTGGGAGAATTGCTTGAACCCTGGAGGCAGAGGTTGCAGTGAGCCAAGATTGCGCCACTGCACTGCACTCCAGCCTGGGCGACAGAGTGAGACTCCGTCTCAAAAAAAAAAAAAATCCCTTGTAACAGAACTCAAGGTTTCCATTACTTGTAGTTAAAATTGTTTCTAACTGTTAAAAATGGGAAAAAGAATCCCAGAGAACAAAGCATGGGGAGTCCCAGGATAGAAACAGTTTATTACAGAAACAGGATGCTTTTACCTTAAAAAGAGTAGTAAAGAACCATCCACTCACCACCCCCATATGCCCCTTTTATTTCTGGGCAGTGGTTTGCTTTTTTTCTTTTTGAGTTTATAATTCAATTTATTATATACTTGATAGTAGTATATACCTGAAAATAGATGCTTTAATTATTTTTTGTATCTTCTTTTCTTTATTCCTTAGCTTCTCTCTGGTATTACATGAGGCCAGTTGATTTATTATACCTTCCTCATTGGGTAGAAGTATATGTCAGATTATTTAACTTGTTTCTCAATATTTCATATTTTAGAATATAAAATTATAAATGTAAGGGCCATATCTGTCTAGTGTGTTTCTTAGATATCTGAATTCAGACTTTCAGTTCTCATTTCTTTATTTCTTTCCTTTTTTTTTGAGACAGGGTCTTACTCTGTCGCCTAGGCTAGAGTGCAGTGGTGTGATCTCGGCTCACTGCAGCCTCCACTTTCTGGGTTCAAGTGATTCTCCTGCCTTAGCTTCCCAAGTAGCTGGGACTACAGGCGCATGTCACAATTGCCGGCTAAGTTTTGTATTTTTAGTAGAGATGGGGTTTCACCATGTTGGCCAGGCTCATCTTGAACTCCTGACCTCAGGTGATCCGCCCTCCTTGACCTCCTCCCAAAGTGCTGGGATTACAGGCGTGAGCCACTATGCCCAGCCTCAGTTCTCATTTCTCCTGACAGCCATTCTCATGTTCTAGCTCTATAGTCTCCAGTAGGAAGAGAAGGAAATCTTTATCAATTTGTATTGTTCTAGGAATCTTTCTGCTAGAAACAACTGGTTTAATGTCATGGGACTGTTTAGGAAATAGAATATTATTGCTATATGAAAAGAGATGCACAGTATTATTAATTAGAGCTTATAACCTTTTCAATGATAACATATACGTGCTAAAACATGAGTGGTTGCCTTTTAGTATATACTAGGAAACAAAAGATAACCTTTCTAACTTCATTCTAACCTCATTAAAAAACAAGGTGATTATAATTTTCGTAGGTTTTTTTGTGAGCCTGATGAGATGTTTTAAGATTTAGAATGACTGAGTAATCTGGTTATGTCAAGTACAATAATAAAATCATCTTACAAATTATCCCAATAGGAAATCAATATGCTTTAATACTTGAAAGATTCTGGTAAAAGTAGTAAAAACATTGGGGGTGGGATGGGGTTGGGGGGTAATGGTGGTGGTAGAATGTGAAGCAGACCAGGATCAAATGTGTTCTTAATAGTATGCAAAATCTTAAGAAAAACTCAACATGCAGCACATGCGTTAGGCCCAGGAAGGGTGGGTAGGGCTTGGTGTGCAGGCTAGTCAGGTGTTTCCTGAAGCCGGTGCCAGCTGGAAGGGGAATTAGCCAGTAAATATAAATAGTAGGAAAAAGAATTATCCACAATATTTAGGAAAAGTGTTAAAGAAAATTATAACCCATACTCGCATATCCATTTTCTATGACATGGTGCATAATATCAATAGTGAATATTTATTGATTATTGTGTGCCAGACATTGATCTGAATGCGTAGCCCATGTGATCCTTACAACCCTATAAAACTGTGCTTCCCAGGATAGTAGCTATGAGTCATATAGGACTATTTATATTTAAATCAATTAAAATACAATCAGTTTATACATTTAGTACCTTAGTTGATCCTAGTCACATTTAAGCTGCTCAGTAGCCACATGAGGCTGGTGGCTACCATTTGGTCACTGCAGAGAACATTTCCATAATCACAGAAAGTTATATTAGGCAATGATGTTATAAAATGTATACTGTTAACTAACTCTATTTATTGATAAATAAACTGAGACTGAGACAGGTTAAATAATATATGCAAAGTCACATAGCTGGTAAGGAACAGAGCCAGGATTCTAATCATCCAGTCTAGCTACAGAACCTTTGCTCTTTCACCACTATGCTATTCTGTGTATAAAGTCAATTTGTAATAAAACACTATCATGTCTTGACAGTTTTATATTACCAAAATGCATTTTTTGTTAAAAAGGGAAAGTCACATGTAATACACAATTCTATAAAAGTATAAATCTGTTAACATAATTGAATTGTCAGGGAGAATGTGGACCACATCATCCTAAATCCTGTAATGAACAAGTTATTAGAGTTGGTTGATGGCCCCAGCTGAGTTTTATCTCTTGACTACTTCCCTCCAATTATGTCTAAATACCTGTGTATCTGTTCCCTATTTCCTCTCAGTTGTCTTTGTTAGAACCACCAGTCTCCAGAATTATTGCATTACCATTGCTGGTTCGTGTTTTGGGGATTTTTAAAATGAAAGTGTCAGTTCTCTAAATAGCCCTTTATGTAGTTTCTCTTTGAGACGTGTCTAGGTCCTGAGAATCTCTGAAGTGTTTGTCAGTGGCTGGTGATCACTGCGGTTGAGGGCTTGGGATTCCAGGGAAAGGTACAAGGTGTCTAGCCAGAAAGATTTACATCTTTATTCTCTATGAGTACTATAGCACTTGTGAAGAAAAGGAGGTAGAATTCTGTTTTCTATTTGTACCCTTTGCCTGCTCTAATCATTCCAAATGATATGCCTATAGAAAACATTTCACCTCTTGCAAATTATCAATAGTGTACAAAGTGGAAGGGAATATAGAGATCTTTTATTCAATCATGTGTCTATAGAGGTTTCATTGAATACATTCTCATGCACATCTAGGTGCCAAAGATAGATAAATTTAAGACTCTTCTTGGTTTTCAAAAAGCTTGCAGAGTTGTAGGTGACACTGAGGTAATTAACACAAAGTTTTACTGCAGTTCCATGGGAACACCCTTATAGGGCACTATACCCAGTAGGGATACCCTCTGAGAGCAGGAGTTCTTAATTTTGGATAAGAGGACTCTTTGGGGTTCTGACAAAAGCTAAGGAGTTCATGTTGGGGCAGTTGTAAGATTAAAGTGGTATTTTAATGTCGTGGTGTTTTACCTCATCATTTAGAGAGAATCTCAGAGAAAAATGTCTACACAAAGAAGTTCAAACCAAAGCACTTTGAATAGCAAAAAGGGGTCTAAAATATTTAAATCATGATTTTGAAGTATTTCTTGATTGAAAATTTGGTTTATTTTATTGGGGAACTAAAATAATTATATTTAAAGCTTTTTAGAATAAAATTTGTTGTAGAAATTTAAATAACATATGCATGTACATTAAAGCAAATAACTTTTAAAAAGTGATTATCTGAATTATTTTGCCCTATTTATTGTGGTTGAAAAAACATTACATTTATCCTAACAGTTTTTAAGCATATAGTTCAATAGTGTTAAGTATATTCATGTTGTTGTATAGCAGATCTCTAGAACTTTTTCATCTTGCAAAACTGAAACTGTATACCCATTGAGCATTAGTTCCCTCTCCCTCTTCCACCAGCTCTTGGCAACCACCTTTCTACTGTCTGTGATTTTGACTACTTTAGATATACTTCATATGAGTGGAATCATAGAGTATTTATATTTTTGTACCTGGCTTATTTTACTTAGCATAATGTCCTTGAGGTTCATTCATGTCATAGCTTGTGACAGTATTTCCTTCTGTTTAAAGCTGCATAGTATTCCATTGTATGCATATATGACATTTTGTTTATCTGTTTATCTGTTAGACATCTAGGTTGCTTCCACTTCTTGGCTGTTGTGAATAATACTGCAATAAACATGGGTGTGCAAATAATTCTTTGAGATCCTATTTTCAGTTCTTTTGGCTATATACACAGAAGTGAGATTGCTAGATCATATGGTAATTTTATTTTCAATTTTTCGAGAAACCTCTGTACTATTTTTAATAATAACTGCACTATTTTACATTCCCACCAACAGTATACAAGGATTCCAATTTCTCTGCATCCTAACACTTGTTATTTTCTGTTCTTTTGATAGTGGCCATCCTAACGGGTATGAGATAATGAATTATTTTGCCTTTAAGAGACCCTGGGCAGCCTTTTGAGTTTCCAGTTCAGTCACTTTTTTTTTCTCTACATCAGTGGTTCTCAAAGTGTGGTCCTAGAGGAACAGCATCAGTAACATCTGAGAATTTATTAGAAATGCTAATTATTGGGCCTTACCTGAAACCTGCTAAATCAGAAATTGAGAGTTGGGCATGGTAATCTGTATCTTAACAAGCCCTCTAGGTTATTCTGATGCACACTCAAGTTTGAGAACTGCTGCTTTACACTAATAATTCTCAGCCACAGTTGCATATAAGAATCACCTGCCCAGGTGTGATTCTGTCCTGTGCGGCTGTTCTCTTGAGTGGGGTCATTTGTCTCTGTCCGCCTTCTCTCCCATCTAAGTGTGTGTAGCTACCCAATGGAAGATTCGATGGATGTGGACGTGAGCCCCCTGAGGCCCCAGAACTATCTTTTCGGTTGTGAACTAAAGGCCGACAAAGATGATCGCTTTAAGGTGGATAATGATGAAAATGAGCACCAGTTATCTTTAAGAACAGTCAGTTTAGGGGCTGGTGCAAAGGATGAATTGTACATTGTTGAAGCAGAGGCAATGAATTATGAAGGCAGTCCAATTAAAGTAACACTGGCAACTTTGAAAATGTCTATAGAGCCAACAGTTTCCCTTGGGGGCTTTGAAATAACACCACCAGTGCTCTTATGGTTGAAGTGTGGTTCAGGGCCAGTGCATATTAGTGGATAGCACTTAGTAACTGTGGAGGAAGATGCAGAGTCAGAAGATGAAGAGGAGGATGTGAAACTCTTAAGTATATCTGGAAAGTGGTTGGCCCCTGGAAGTGGTAGCAAGGTTCCACAGAAAAAAGTAATACTTGCTGCTGATGAAGATGAAGATGATGATGATGATGATGATTTTGATGATGAAGAAACTGAAGAAAAAGCGCCACACCAGTGAAGAAATCTATACGAGATACTCCAGCCAAAAATGCACACAAGTCAAATCAGAATGGAAAAGACTCAAAACCATCATCAACACCAAGAGCAAAAGGACAAGAATCCTTCAAAAAACAGGAAAAAACTCCTAAAACACCAAAAGGACCTAGTTCTGTAGAAGACATTAAAGCAAAAATGCAAGCAAGTATAGAAAAGGTGGTTCTCTTCCCAGAGTGGAAGCCAGGTTCATCAGTTATGTGAAGAATTGCTTCTGGATGACTGACCAGGAGGCTATTCAAGATCTCTGGCAGTGGAGGAAGTCTCTTTAAGAAAATATTTTGGACAATTTGTTAAAAATTTTCCATCTTACTTCATTTCCATAACAGTTGATATCTGGCTCTCCTTTTTATAATGCAGAGTGAGAACTTTCCCTACTATGTTTGATAAATGTTGTCCAGGTTGCATTGCCAAGAATGTGTTGTCCAAAATGCCTGTTTAGTTTTTAAAGATGGAACTCCACTCTTTGCTTGGTTTTAAGTATGTATGGAATGTTATGACGTATTAGTAGCAGTGGTCAGACATGGAAATGGTGGGGAGACAGAAATATACAAGTGAAATAAAACTCACTATTTTAATAAAGGAGAAAAAAGAATCACCCAAGGGCTTCTTAAAATGTTTTGCTGATCTTAAGCCCAACTCAAAGTAAAATTTTGATCCATACGGTTTAGGGGGGTTTTGCCTTGAGCCTTAGCAGCGCTTTAAAAGCTCCCCAGGTGATTATTATTATTATTATTATTTTGAGACAGGGTCTCACTCTGTTTCCCAGGCTGGAGTGCAGTGGCACAATCTCGGCCCACTGCAGCCTCCACCTCTTGGGCTCAAGCAATCCTCCCAGCTTAGCACCCCCGAGTAGCTGGGACCACAGGTGCACATCACCACGCCCAGCTAATTTTTGTGTGTACATATATATATAGAGAGTGTGGTTTTTTTGTTTGTTTTGTTTTGTTTGAGACGGGGTTTCACCATGTTGCCCAGGCTGGCCTGGAACTCCTGGGCTCAAGCGATGCGCCCACTTCGGCCTCCCAAAGTGTTGGGATTTTACTTGGGATTACAGGTGTGAACCACCACGCCCAGCCTCCCCAGGTGATTCTAATGTACAGCTAGGGTTAAGAGCCACTGCTGTACAATCAGCTTGACCATTTCAGGACGCAGGGCTTCACAGATTTTTCAGTTTTAGTAGCATAATTGTCTTAACAATGTAATATGCTAGTGCTTCTCAAACTTTAACATACATACTATCACCTGGAGATCTTGTTGAAATCTACTTTGTGATTCAGTAAGTCTAGGGTGGGGCCTGAGACTGCATTTCTAACAAGCTCACAGTTGATGCTGATTCTGCTGGTTCATGGGCCACACTTTGAGACTCAATAAGTAACCCTCATCAAAGTCAGGGCTTTTGTTTTGGGGAAAATTCAAGTATTCAAATAGAGCTTTGTTGTCATTCCAAAAAGTCCTCACCATCCGATGTGTTCTCTGAATGGATAAATACAAGGTAATCCATCTTTGCTGGTGTTGTGCTTTCACTGATAGAAATTTTGTACAAAAGTATTTCCCTGCATTATCTGTGTTCCAGCATCTTTGCTGATGAAAGGAAAATGAAAAGATACATAAACTTAATCTTTTTCTATTTTTACATTTTACCATTTAGGTTATTGTTCATGCCTTATGTAAATGATCATTGTGGAAGGAAGGATATGTTTTCTTTAATTCCTAAAATGAGAAATTATTCTGAATGCAGAAGCAATGGGAAGATGATGATTGTACAATGCCTGATATCCTTTATTCATTAAGACTTACACTAAAAAAACCCAACTCAAAACAAATTTACACATGAAAGACATAAATAATGGTGGTTGTAACCAGTGGAAAGCATTCAAGCTTGAGTCAGTTCGACGCAGCAACTCAGCAGGATATTAAGGAGATTGTCAGCTTCCTCCTAAAGTTGGCCCCCCATGTGTTATGGAAGGGCTGCAACACTTCCAGGATACACATTTGCACACCACTCCATCCAGAAGAGAGCTTTATGGAAGAGTGAGGAACCTTCTTTTCCAAAGGAAAATCTTCCCTCATGTCTTACTGCCCCACGTTCATTCACACATTCAATCCTGAACTATTATCTGTGGCCAGTTGAATACCCTATATTAATTGGCTTAGGCTTGAAGATAGAGAGGGAGACTTCACATTTTACTGTTTACTACTACTGCAGTTTTTTGTGTAGGCACTTATTTGTGGGTTGAATTATGTCCCCACCCCCCCCCCCAAAAGATATGCTGAGGTTCCAACTCCTAGTACCTCAGAATGTGGCCTTGTTTAGAAATAGGGTTGTTGCAGATGTGGTTGAGATGAGGTCATACTGGAGGAGGGTGGGCTGCATTCCAATGACTGGTGTCCTTTTAAGAAGATGGCCATGTTAATACAGAGACACAGGGAAAATGCTCATGACAAGGCAAGGACTGGAGTTACGTAGCTGCAAACCAAATATTGCCTGTAAATCACGAGAAGGTAGGAAGAGGTAAGAAAGGTTTCAGAGGGAGCCTCACCCTGCCAACACCTTGATTTCAGACTTTTAGCCTCCAGAACTGAGGAACAATAAATTTCTGTTGTTTTAAGCCACCCAGTTTTTGGTATTTTATTACAGCAGCCCTAGGAAACTAGTACAACATTCATTACTTTTGGAAATTAGAAAATCAAGGGTATATTGGAAGAAGGAGGGTAGGTCATTCTAAAGGCAACAAAACATGAAACACCATGATGTTTCCAGGGGACTATAAACATGATTGTTGGTGGTCAGTCTGTTCTCCTAAATATCTTTACATTTTTTTTTTTTTAGTTTTCCTCCTCTTCATTGCTACTCCCTACTTCATGCTACCATTATTTCTTAACTAGACTATTTCAGCAGCTTCCCAACTTGTCTGCTTGTTTTTACTCTTGCTTCCTTCCAGTCTTGTTCTATAAACTGCAGCCACAGTTGTTTTTTCAAAGCACAAGTCTGATCGTCCACTGCTGAAAAACTATTCATCATCTTTCTACTGTTTCAGTGTTCATTCAATGACTTCCCATTACTCTTAGAATGAAGATCAAATTCCCTATGTGGCATGCAAGGTATGGTGTCATCTAGCCTACCTCATGAGTCTAGCTAAGATTCCATTCCCCATCTCTGTGGGCTCTAGTCTCTGACATCCTTTCAGTTCAAGCACCAGTGATTTGCCTCCCACCTCAAACTCTGGACAGGCAGTTTCCATTGCTTATACTGCTTTCTCTTCAATCCTACTTCCCCATTCACCTAGTTTTATACCCATTCATTTCTCACCTCTCAGCTCTTGATTCATTTCTTTCCAGTGTTCACAGTTATAATTTAATAGCTAATTATAGACAGGTCATAAAGTTAACACCAATTTGAAACCATGGCTTGTTGACTCCAAAATGTAAAACCCCTAGTACTCTAACTTCCTTTTAGGCAGAGCCCATTTTCTATCTTGATCATCTTTGTATCCCATCTAACATAATGCTTTGCATGTAGTAGGTGGTAAACTAATGTTAGTATAATTTTTTCAAGAAAACATGAATGAATGAAATGTATTACTGTTTTAAGAAAGTAAGGGGCTAGTCTTTGTGTCAGAGATGACGGTCCATTAAGGAGCTTGTACTTCATTCTGCAGTCAGTGGTTCCTTTTGATCACATTGGCAAGTGTCATTTTAAACACTGTGGAGACTAACATGAAGTTCACAACCTTTTCGTTTTGCCAGGTCAGGACATTTAAAAATGCTACCTCTGCCACCATGATTTCATAAAACAAAGAATATATTGATACTAAATGTGTAATCATAGAATACAGATAATCTAAAGTGGATACATTTGGTTTCATGGAAAAATCACATTGTCTTTATTTTTCTCAGTCTCATTGTACAACACACTAGTGGAAAGGTATGGATGGGCATCCGTCAGCAGGGGTCAATATTTAGGAGAATTTTGAAGGAATTTATGTTGGCACATGGCATGGTCAGCTTTTTGTTTTACATAGGTGACCATGTCATCTGTTTGGAGGCAGGATTGTAAGGGGCAAAGTAGATTCTGGAATGAGGATATTGCTAGAGTAGTCTAGGTGTGAGTAGATGAAGTATTGATTTAAATTCACAAAGGTAAGGGTGAAGTGTATTGCAGAGATATTAAGGATATATTGTCAATTGGATTTAGTTTGTCTTTTATTAATGATTGTCAATTGGATTTAGTTTTTCTTTTATTAATGATTTTTAAAGGGTGGGGAGCCAGAATCACTGGAGCTAAATATGTGTGTATGTACATGTACACAAAGACATGCATATAACAGGCATACCTTGTTTTTTTGTGCTTCACATATATTACATATTTTACAAATTGAAAGCTCCACAACCCTGCATCAAACAAGTCTACCAGCACCATTTTTCTGACATAAGGTGCTCATGTTGTGTCTCTGTGTCATAGTTTGGTGATTCCTGCAATATTTCAAACTTGTTCATTATTAGTATGTCTGTTATGGTGATCTGTGATCAGTGATCTTTGACACTACTATTGTAATTGTTCTGGGGTGCCACAAACCACACCCATATAGGATGGCAAACTTAATTGATCAACGTGTGTGTTCTGACTACCTACCGGCTGTTACCCTGTTTCTCTCCCTCTCGTTGGACATTCCTATTCCCTGATACACAACAATATTAAAGTGAGGCCTATAGTGGCCTCTTGAGTATTCAGGTGAAAGGAAGAGTTGCATGTCTCTCACTTGAAATCAGAAGCTGGAAATGATTATGCTTAGTGAGGAAGGCAGTTGGAAGCCAAGATAAGCTAAAAACTAGGCTTCTTGCAACAGTTAGCCAACCCATGAATGCAAGGGAAATGTTCTTGAAATTAAAAGTGCTACTTCAGTGAACATACTAAGAAAGCAAGCCTTCCTTATCTTTGGTATGGAGAACGCTTGAGTAATTTGGATAGATCAACGTTCTTCTATTACAATATCCCTTTAAGCCAAAGCCTAATCCAGAACAGGCTCTAACTCTCTTCAATTCTGTGAGAGCTGAGAAGTGAGGGAGTTGGAAGAAAAGCTGGAAGATAGAAAAGGTTGGTTCATGAGGTTTAAGGAAAGAAACCATTTCCATAACACAAAAGTGTGAGGTGAAGCAGCAAGTACTGATATAGAAGCTGCAGCAAGTTATCTGGAAGATCTAACTAAGGTCATAAATAAAGGTAGCTATACTAAACATCAGATTTTTAATATAGACAAAACAGTCTTCTACAGGAAGAAGATGTTATCTAGGACTTTCATAACTAGAGAGAAGTCAATGCCTGGCTTCAGAACTTCAGAGGACAGGCTGACTCTCTTGGTAGGGACTAATGCAGCTGATGACTTAAAGACAATGCTTATTTACCATTCTGAAAATCCTAGGATCGTTAAGAATTATGCTAAATCTATTCTTCCTGTGCTCTATAAATGAAACCACAAGCCTGGGTGACAGCACATCTCCTTACAACATGGTTTACTGAATATTTTAAGCTCGCTGTTGAGACCTACTGCTCAGAACAAAAAGAGTTCTGGCAAAGTATTACTGCTCATTGACAATGTTCCTGGACACCCAACTACATCTTGTAAGGCTATAGCTGCCATACATAATGATTCCTCTGATGGATCTGGGTAAATTAAAAATCATCTGGAAAGAATTTAACATTCTAGATGCCATTAAGAACATTTGTGATTCATGGGAGGAGGTCAAAATATCAACATTCAGCTGGGTATGGTAGCTCACACCTATAATCCCAACACTTTGGGAGGCCAGGGCAGGAGGAATACTTGGGTCCAGAAGTTTGAGACTAGCCTGGGCAACACAGGGAGACCCTGTATCTACAAAATATAAAAAATATAAAAATAGGCAGGTATGATGGTGCACTCCTGTGGTCCCAGCTACTCAAGAGGCTGAGGTGGGAGGATATCTTGAGCCTGGGAGGACAGGGCTGCAGTGAGCTGTGATTGCTCCACTGCACTTCCAGCCTGGGTGACAGACTGTCTCAAAAAAAAAAAAAAAATCAACTTTAACAGGAGTTTGGGAAAAGGTGACTCCAGCCCTGATGGATGACTTTAAGGGATTGAAGACTTGGTGGAGGAAGTAACTGCAGATGTGATGGAAATAGCAAAAGAACTAGCACTAGAAGTGAAGCCTGAAGATGTGACTGAATTGCTACAATCTCATGATCAACCTTGAATGGATGAGGGGTTGTTTCCTATGGATAAGCAAAGCAAGTAATTTCTTGAGATGGAACCTACTCTTGGTGAAGGTGCTGTAAACATTATGGAAATGACAACAAAGGATACATACATAAACTTAGTTGATAAAGCAGCAGCAGGGGTTGAGAGGATTGACTCCAATTTTGAAAGAAGTTCTACTGTGGGTAAAATGCAATGAAATGGCATTACATGCTACAGAGAAATCTTTCCTGAAAGGAGGAGCCAATCAACATGGCAAACTTCATTGTTGTCTTATTTTAAGAAATTGCCACAGCTACCTCAGTATTCAGCAACCACCACCCTGATCAGTCAACAGCCATCAACATCACGGCAAGATCCTCAACTAGCAAAAAAATTACAACTCACTGAAGGCCCAGGTGATGGTTAGCTTTTTTTAGGAATAAAGTATTTTTAAATTAATGTGTATATATATATATATATATATATATATATATATATTACGGTTTTTAGCCATAATGATATTACACACTTAGTAGACTAAAGTATAGTTTAAACATTTAAACATACCTTTCATATGTACTGGGAAACCAAAAAAATGTGTGGCTCACTTTATTGAAATATTTGTTTTGTTATGGTGGTTTGGAACTGAACCCAAAATGTCTTGGAGGTATTTCTATATATGCCTAGACTTGCTTTATATCTGAACCAGAATAATCAAGAATAAGGCCTAGCTATATGTATTTTTTAAAGCTACAAATGTGATTTTGGTGCTCATCATTAGTTAAAAACCATGAGATGGTCAATGGAAGGAGCAGGAGTAGTCAAGGAGTACTCCCAGGTTTTTATTTTGGATTAATTATATAGAGGATTTTAGAAGAATAGTTTGAATTCCTCAATAAATCTATCCCACTTTGTGAAAACAATTTTTATTAAATGGGCTGACCTCAATGAGAGAAGCCTTCTTTCTTTACCCTCAGATAGTAATTCTGTTTCATCACTATGGCTTCTTTGGTACTTTTAGGTACTGAAGAGCAATCTCATTTTCAGGTATTGAAAAGTTCATTCCAGTCTATTGTCTTCAAAATGAGACTATATAAGAAAGCAAATATAATTACATTAACAACTAAAAAGTACTCATCACAAGAAATGTGTAAGATCTGAATAAAAAATACCATTTAAATAATACTAAAATATTTCAAAAAATGGCTTTAAAATAGTAATATATACCATATTCGTGGATAGAAAAACTAAATTTCACTGTCAGGTCTCTCTATATTAATTTATATATTTAACCCACTCCTGATAAAAATACCAATAAGCCATC
Organism: Macaca mulatta; assembly: GCF_049350105.2. Lineage (NCBI taxonomy): Eukaryota > Metazoa > Chordata > Mammalia > Primates > Cercopithecidae > Macaca > Macaca mulatta. The sequence continues at coordinate 14,489,401 of NC_133426.1, read as the reverse complement.
TAAGGCACAAATCAAGCTGATTCTAAAATTCTATGGAAAAATTTGCAAGCCAGAAAAGCTGTGAAAACTCTGAAAAAGAAAAGCATGTAGGGAAATGAGATCCACTGTACTGGATATTAAAATATATAATATAAATAAAAGTTTGTTTCTAGTGTGCAAATAGATACCTGCTACAATAGAACAGAAAGTTCAGAAATAGGATCAAATACACATGGGAATTTAGCATATGATGATGATGACATTCCACTTTAGTGAGGAAAAGATGATCTTCGGAAATCTAAGTAGCCATCTGGGGAGAAAGGAAAGAATGTGCCTATCAGCATGATCAATTTGAAATAGAACAAAATTTCAAATGTAAAAAAATGAAACAAAAATATTAGATGAAAGCAAGGGATAATTTTCTTATTAACTTGGAGTAGGGAAGGCTTATCAATCTGTGTCACAAAATTCAGAAGCCATGTCACATACAAAAAGCCAAAACATCTTCAATTTAAAAATAACAACATAAGTCAAAAGACAAGATACACACTGGAAAAACATTATTTGTGACTCCTATCTCAGAGAAGTAACCTCCAAAATACAGATAAAATGTCTTGAAAATGATAAAGGAAAAGAGTCAATAGAAAAAGGGGCAAGGAAACTTAAAAATAGTTAGCAGAAAAAGATATGCAAGTGAACTCTTAACATGTGCAGCTTCACTCAAGTGAAATGATTTAAAGTACATTGAAAAAATGACTTAAGAGTGAAATAAAATAGGTTGCTACAGGCATACTCTCCCACTAGACAAAACTGGATACATTACAGAAATCATCTTAAAGGCAACAGAGAACTGTGAAAATAAGGTCTAGATGAGCTAAAATTATAGAAAAGGGAGAATTTTTCCAAAGTAACTTGATAACTACACTGTTTCTCTAGGGACAGGCTGTGAATCAGGCTTAGTCCAAGGAAAGGGCTTCTGCTTGGGAACAGAAGTCAGCAACCTTTTAGCAGCTGTATGGTGCTGTCATGACAAATTAAAATATTGAGGAGCCTTAAATGCAGAAACAATTTTCATTTTGGAATATTTTCATAGTTCTGTGGTTACACAAGAAATGGGAGAGCTAGCCCCAAAACTTCTAAAAGGCAGATTGAAATTTCTTTAAATTGTACAGTGCTGCCAGGGAGGAGCTCTACTTAAAGCACATGGCTGGTTTCCCTTTCGAGACATTTGCCAAATTTTGAAACTGAATGAAGTAGGAGGCTAAAGAGCTAAGCTGAAAACTTTTGAAGGACAGAACTGTCTCTGTTAATTTCCAGTGCTAAGGCGATGTATACCCTTCAGGATTTAGGAGCATGAACATACCAGAGATAGCTTAAATCTTACTAAACTTGCAGTATATTTCTGATTAAGCACAAATTCTGATTGGATTGAGTTGATTAACCACTCTTATTGCCTAATGGGGTAAAAGAGAAATCCTCTCTGGTGGAAGATAAAATTATCTGGAGCATCTATGGTTCTTCTATATACAGTGTCTGGCACACAATATAATATCTAGATATGTAAAGAGGAAAGACAATGAAAATCAAGAGAAAAATGCAGATGCACAGGTATTAATGTTAGCAGATAGTTATAATATGTTAAATGATATGTTCAAAATAGAGGAAAGGACAAAAGATGAAAGGATGGAAAATTGAAAGCAATCAGAATGCTTAAATAATAATCAGAAAGTTTAGAACTAAAAAATGCAATATCTAAAATTAAAAACAATGAATGAGTTTAGCTGGAGAGGGCACATAGCAGAATCCAGAATTAGTAAACTGAAATATAGATCAATATAAAATACTTAAACAGAAACACAGAGAGGGAAAACAAAGTGGGAAAAAGACTAGCATGTAATAGACATGTGATACACATAATTGAAGCTCCAGAGGAAAAGGAGAAAGAGAATAAGGCTAAGGCATTATTTGAAAAGGTAATAACCGATAATTTGTTTAAAACTGATGAGCAACATCAACCCAGAGAATGAAGTTCACAAAACCCCAAGTAGCAAAAAAAGAAGAAACCAGACTTACGCACTTCATGGAAAATCAGCAGATAAACAAAGGCAAAGTCATTGAGAAGATCTTTAAAGTGGTGAGAGAAGATTGCCTTCAAAGAAGCAGCAATGTAACTGACAGCTGATGTCTTGTCAGAAACAAACCCCAAAAGCAGTGGAATTAATATCTTTAAAACTGCTTATAACAAATAGCCTAGAATTCTATGCCTAGCAAAAATTTGCTTCAAAAATAAGGAAAAGATAAAGACATTTTCAGACAAAGACCAAGGGAATTCCTTTCCAGCCGTCCTCCTCTACAAGAGATTTTAGGAACGAAATGATACTGGACAGAACATGGAAATGCAGGAGGTAATGAACAATGTATGAAATATATGTAGTATGTAAATATAAATAATTTCTTTACAAGACAGTAATTGCCATGTCTTGACTTTATTTGCAGAACTAAAATGCAGAACAACACTCAAAACGAATTTAGGACAGCAAGTAGATTTTAAGTTACTACATTCTAGAAGTATCAGGAAAATGAAAAAATTATTTGTATTATGATGTAATAAGCCAAATATGTGTTTTGTGATCTGTAAGTCAAACACCAAAAGTTAATAGAAACCTCTGTGACTTAGCACTCCTAAGTAGTTACTTAAAATAATGAAAATATTTGTCCACAGAAACACCTGTACACTAATGTTTGTGATAGTTTTATTTGTAATAGCCTCTGAAGGAAACAACCTAAATGTCCTTTAATAGCAGAATAAATAAGTTGTGGAACTTATGTTCCTACCATGGAATACTAGTTGGAAATAAAACAGAACAAAGACATGGATTAATCTCATAAACATAATGTGTAAAAAAACTAGTGAATATATCCAGATATTAAGTTAACACCAAATATAATGTGATCCCCATGTTCAAAATAAAAAACTAACATGGTTCAGATTAGTGAGAGAATTCTTTTCAGGTAAAAAGAGCAACAAACATTTTTCAAAACCATTAGAGTGAAGCAAATCTAGAAATAAAGTTAATAGGAATTTTCTAGGGTTTGTAGAACCAGAAGAAAGTTATTTCCCTCAACCACATACCTGGTTTCAAGAGAGGTCAGATTGGAAATTAATACCAGAACCCTTTGTGTTATTTGCAATGAGTAACAAGTCTTTTGCTAAAGTTGACCATTTTGTGAACTCTGCTTGAAAGGGCTCAATCTTGTGGGTTTAATTACTCTCCGCTAGTTATGTATATTATTCTTAGAAAGTAAAGACTACTTTTTGGAAAATGGCCAGTGTTCAAATCTGGGATCCACCACATACTAGTTAGGAATACTAGGTCAGTTCCTTTACCTCCATTGGCCTCAGTTTCTGTCAGGAGCTCAGGCAAGCTAGAGAGAGCTGAGCTGCCAGTTGTCAGGGCAGCTGATTAAGACCGCAAGTCAAAATGAAATTAACATTCAAGTGTTCAATTCCTTACAGTGATAATGTGAAGGCTACCCCAACCCTGTTCCATTTTCCCCCACAGCATCAGTGGAGGATCAGGCAATCAAGCAGAGTTGGCTACCTACCTCCCACAGCATCTACTTGGCCTACAGAGAAACCAGTCACCCTTGTGCCCCTGAATCTCAGGAAGTACAGTTGCTTGCACTGCTTCCTTCTCTCCCAGCTGTCAGGGGGCAGCTCTCAGACCTCTCCAAAGGACAGTCTGGCACTAGTCTTGGTGCTCCTTAAAGGTCTATGATTGCTATCAGGTCTTCCCTAAGAATCCTCTTGCCCTCTAGTCTGGTGGGACAGGGCAAACCTGTGAATATGTGCAGCTCAGCAAGCACCAACTGCAGAGTGAGATGCTCTTCTTCCCTTCTGACAAGCATTTCTCCCATCTCTTCAAAGGATTTTCTTAGTGTCCCCTTGACCTGGCTTGAAGGAGGAGAGAATGTCCCTATGAGGAAGAAAACAAAATGCCCGGATCCTCTCATTTCTTCTCACTTTGAGAATCACCTCTCCTCATTTTTCTGTCTCTCTGGGTCTCTCCTAAATAAGTTGAGTGTAGGTGGTGGTTACTGAACCAGTCTGGCAGCCTGTCACTAAGTTAGCAGCTGACTTTAGAATGAATGCACACTTGTTGCCCATTGGCTTCGGTTCTGGGGACTTAACAGGACTTCCCAGATGATAAGAAAAGCCCCATGTGAATTTGTAGCAGACTGAAAGAGAACCAGAATAATCATCTGTTTAAATAACTAGGTTATATATGTCATAAATTATATTGAATGTTTCGTCTTACTCTGTTAGGGTCTATGTCATGTCATATGTCTTAACTATTTGTCAGCTGTGTAACTGAGGGCTAATTTGTTAGAGGATGGCATTTTCTGAACAAATATTTTAAAATATAATTAAAATATGAAATTGGATAGACTCTTTTCCCTGCTTAACTGGCTTTTATGACTTATACCCTCAGCATGGGGCTTCACTTTTCATATGATTTTTCTCTCTCAAGGGTTTTCTGTAATTGAGACACATAATCTATTACTGAACTGTGATACAATTATAGTGTGTTTCAACTAAATTGATATGGCAGTTTCTTAACTAAGAATAGTATTTTAGCCATTGTAGGCATTATGGAATTTTGAGAATCAAAGCATTTTTGAGAACCAAAGCAGTTTATGGCAAAAAAATCTTAATTTTCTATATTTACTTTTATCTTTATAGCAAGAAAAAAAAAGTTGTATAGACCAGACTCATCATAACATGTTTAGTAATGCAATGAAGAGAATATTTTAGGCATTCTGAATATATATCTGAGACCCATGATCAATATTTATTTTGAAAAACTTTCAGATTTTCATTCTTTTGCCCTCACATTTTCATGAAATTCCTTTTTTGAAGGGGATTACATACCTAAGAAGGAGAGAATGCATCCAAAATCATTTTAAAAAGCTTTTAAATTTGGGATCATTTTAGATTTGCTTTCAATGAGTTGCAAAAATAGTACAGAGTTCCTGTATACCATTCCTCCAGCTTTTCCTTATGTTAACATCTATAACTATAATAAAATGCATTTTAATAATAAAAATACCATTTTTGTATAAAGATCTGGACAGCTGAGATCATTGCTATCTATCTTTCTCAGTTATCTTTTTTAGATTTAAACTTTAAGAAGGTAAAATTTGGGTCTAATTGGATTGATGCCCTAACAAAATTATTTATTGCCACTACTCTGCATTTAGTAAGTCAGTTACTTTTGATATTAAATTGTATTACATTCTATTTATTTATGTAACCCATTTTTATTCTGTGTCTCCTATCAGCTAAACTCTTACAGAGTCCTTGTCCTTAATGAGCTTATCTTCTAGTTGGAAAACAAACAAGAAAAATGACATGGATAATTATAATACCTTAACAATGGATATTACGTTACAATAAAGTTCAGTAGTTGTGGGAGTATATAAGACATGATTCTAACCCAGTCTTGGAGGATCACCAAAGCAATGACATGGGTTTCAACTGTAACATAAGGAAGTAGGAAGCATACCAGTAAAGAATAGATTATTTCAGGCAGAGGAACAAGAAGGGGAAAGGCTGGGAAGTGAGAGCTGGAGAGAGAAGGGAAAGGAGGAAGAAGAGAGACATAGGCAGAGTCAGACGGATGGAGATAGAGAAAGAGAGATAGATTAGTGTTTTCCAGGAAGAGAAAACCAATCAGGAGCATAGGACTAGGGAAGAGGGATGGGTAGGTTAGTTGAGTGGTGAGAAAGGCAGGGGATGGTGAAATTTAAGGCTAGAGAAGGAAGGAAAGGCCGCATCATGAAAGTCTTGCAAAACCATGTTAAAGGGTTCACTTGGGGGACAATGGGAAGCCTCTGACTTGTTTTAACCAAGAAAGTGACATGATCTGATTTATGTTTGGAGAGAGTACTCTGGCTACCATTTGGAGAATGGGTTGGAGTGGAGCAATACTAAGCAGGCAGTGTTAGGATGCTACTGCAACAATCTGGGTAAAAGACGTGGCCTGAACAGGGCAGTCGTAAGGCAAATGAATGAAACTGAGAAATATTTTGACATCCAAATGGCAGAACTTTGTCATTGCTGTGTAATAGATTGCCTATTCAGGCAGATATTAAATGGGGTGCTCTTTGCAGTGGTTTCCTTGAAACAGACCTTTACAGTACTTCACTCCTTTGGTTATATAATTTTTCCTATAAAATATGTGTAGAAGAGAGAATAGAGAATAAACAAACACACACACAAAAAACTCAAACAACCAATCAAACAAAAATCAGGTTCCTCTGAGGTCTTTAGCTGGGGGCTCTTTTTCTGTATCCTATCTCTTCTTCAGTCTTGTTGGTTCTTCCATCCAGCTGCCTCTCAGATCCTCAGCTCCCCTGCGTTTCTCCTTCCCACCTCCAGTTTGAGTTCTCATTACTTCACATTTTATTTATGACAAAAAACTGTTGATTGGCTTCCCTGTTTTTTTTTTTTTTTCTCTGTTCTGCTGCATATTAACCTCCCTAGAAATCTATTTTTATCTTGATCCTCTCCAAGTGTTGGATAGTATAGAGTGGCTCTGTTTTGTGAACTAGCTCATACACAGAGTCTACCTCTGTGCATTCTGGGTCTATGTTCTGAGGGCCTTATGTCATGGGATAACCCTGCTCCACTGCTAAAACCAACCTTCTAGACCTGAGCTACCTGATGCGTAGCCACTAGCCGCATGTATGACTCAACTCTTGAAATTTGTCCAGGGGGGCTGGAGAACTGAACTTTGAATTACTATTAGTTAATTGGCATTTAAATTTTAAAAACTGAAGCAGTTTTGTCGGTGTGGATTTGAATATTAGTGGAAGATGATTTTTTGATATTTGATGCAGTTACTGGAAAAGTTTTAAGTGTGTTTGGAACAACTTGAGTATGTGAATTCACTTTTTCAGTTGCAAATTTTACCATATCTAAGTTCAGATCAAGTGTTTCTGTTGAAAATTTAGTACCCAAATTGAGATATGCTTAAGTGTGACATGCACATTCTATTTCAAAGACTTGCTATGAGTAAAACAATGTAAAACTTCTCCATAATTTTTGTATATCGATTGCATATTGAAATAATAGCATTTTGGATATACTGAGTTAGTTAAAATATTAAAGTAAATGTCAACTGTTACTTTTTACTTTTTAAATGGGTTTATTGGAAAACTTTAAATTATATGTGTGGCATGTATTATATTTCTACCAGATAGTGCCATTCCAGAGCAGTTTGGGCCATTTTCCTTATTCTCCCATCCCTTCAACTTCGATTTTCCAGGGAAGCCTCAATTTTTAATATTTTCTGTAGCAGCCCCCCCCCAATCTTCATAAGTAACTCATTAAATAGTTTGTTTGAATGAATGTTTTGGAACGTATGATCCAGGCTTCCACCCAACCCCCCTAGTGTTTTCTAATATTCTTCACATCTAGAGTCTCTCTCTCTCTCTTTTTTATTTTCTTTTAATAAGGCCTACATATGCTTCTGGGTCCAACTCAAATATGCTTCTGGGTCCAGCCCAGGTGATCTGCCCCACCCCATTCCACCCCTGTACCTTCTTTGACCAGCAGCCATGGGTTGCCCTTTCCTATCCCTCCATTCCCGGGGCACCACTCTCCCTACTGCTTTGCATAGCTCTGACTTCTTACATGTAAATCTTACCCTCCCTTCTAAAAATTCATCTGAGTCAACCATTATGCTTTCTCACTCCTTTGACACCCACCCATCAGATCTAATTTTTTTGAACAATACAAAGGCTCAATAAGGACCAGTTGATTAATAGCTCAGTGAGGGAAATTCCAATATTTGAAGTCTATCCCTGTTGAGTTGCCAAATATTAAATTTGGTACTCTTAATAAATTTAAAATATATATTTATGTTTGTGCAGATGTGCAGCAGTGGAAAAAGCAGTTGCTGTGGAGTTGGCAAACTAAGACCTTTATTCCGTTTCTGTCTCTCTGGTGCCCGACCTTGGGCAAGTGCACTTCATCTTTCCGGAAATGACTTTCTTCATCTAGAAAACAATTAGATTAGGGAATCCCTAAAGTGCATTGCAAATCACATATTTTACAAGCCTGTGATGGAAATCTTTTTCAAATGCCTTATACACTACCCTGATTTTTTTTTTGTAAATGGAACATGGTGAACAGAAATTAGCATTTTTTTTCAAAATGTCAGAGTCATTATTAGGAATGTCAGTTATTATGCACTGACAATGTAATGCAGCTAAGGGGTTATTGTGGTGTTTATGGCTGCTTACTCTCCAGAGCATGTGGTTTTTATTTTTAAATTAATGTCTGCCCTTTAATTTACTCTTTTAATGTCAGACCTGTTACTTCTTACTACTGACATCTTGACACTAGTCCTGATTGTATTAACACCTTCCCTATCCCTGTCCTACCTAATTTGGGACTTCTTTGGTGATATGGAGAAGCCCGATAATGATAATCTTGTTTGCCTTATATCTGAAATTGGTCATTTCGTTTCTCATTTATTGGGTGTCTATACCTGTATGTGAGGCAAAAGATGATGTAGGGGCTGAGGAGGAAATAATTTATAAAGCATCTTAATAACTTTGGGGGCTTTATGGTGAGAGAAATGTATCTGACCTTTAGTGCAGGGCTTCTACATGCCCTTTTCTTCACTTCTCAGTTTCCAGCCTCTTCATGTATGAATGGCTGAGTTTCCCAGACAAGTCACCTGTGGATAATAGAGGGCTAATAATAATAATGGTTAATAAAAACAGCGGGGAACTCTCACAGAAATAGGCAGAGACACAAATAGAAGAGAACAGAAAGTTCAGAAATAGACTCCCTGTGTCTGTATAGGAACTGGGTGTATAATAGGAATAGTTTCCCAAAACAGAGAGAAAATAGTAGATAGTGTTTCATTTAATTCTTACAATAAGCTTCTGAGCTAGGTAACATTATTCTCATTTTATAGATAAGGTAAAGAGTGGTTCAGAAACTTGCCCAAAGTCACAGGGGAAATAAGTGGTAGATCTGGGAGAAGGTGTTTCTTTCATCTTTGATCTACTTGACCTCAATATGAGCCACTTGATATTTTAGACCATCTTCATCCTTTTAGATGATTTACTGGTCAAAAGAAACTTAGAAAAGTGGTTCTCAACCAGAATTAATGTTTCCACTCTGCCAGGAGCATTTGATAATGTCTGAAGACACTTTTCCTTTTCACAACTGGAGTGGAATCTGGTGGGTAGAGGCCAGAAAGGCTGCCAACGCATCCTGCAATGCACAGGACAGTGCCCAAGCATGATCCAGCTCAAAATGTCAGTAATGTCGAGGTTGAGAAACCCTGTGATAGATTAAATAAAGCTCTCATTCCCTCATTAATGACATGGCTTGGATTAAAATAAATAAAGTGTTTGAAGTCTTATTTTTTATTTCTTTTTTTTCCTTGGTCACAAGAGACTGAAACAAGAAACAAGTGGGAGGAAGGTGGGAAAAAACTTCTGATACTTGAAAATACCTTGAAATATTTTAATTTTATTTTTACTATATAACATTTGTATTTTATTTTTCCTTCTTTGCCTAGAAGTAAAATCTAAAAATATTCTATGTATCTGTGTAGACATTACTAATATTTGCCAAGATTTCTGATCCTCCTTTTAAAATTATTTTGTTTTATTTTATATTTGTACATTTTATCTGTTCAATTCTTTCTTTTTTATTTACATAAATTTAGGGGATACAAATGCAGTTTTGATACATGGATATATTGCCTACTGGTGAAGTCTGGGCTTTTAGTATAGCCATCACCCAAATAGTGTACATTGGATCCATTAAGTAATTTCTCATCCCTCACTCACCTCCCAACCTCCCACCTCTTGTAGTCTCCAATGTCTGTTATTCTATACTTTATGTTCATGTGTACACATTATTTAGCTCCCACTTACAAATGAAAACCTGCCGTATTTGGCTTTCTGTTTCTGAGTTATTTCACTTAAGATAATGGCCTCCAGTTCCATTGATGTTGCTGCAAAAGACACTATTTCATTCTTTATTATGTCTGAGTAGTATTCCACGGTGTATATGTACCATATTTTCTTTATCCAGTCATCTGTTCATAGACAGGTTGATTCCATATCTTTGCTATGGTGAATAGTGCTGTGATAAACATATGACTGTGGGTGTCTTTTTGATAAGATGATTGCTTTTCCCATTGGGTAGACCCTCAGTAGTGGGTTTGCTGGATCGAATGGTAGTTCTATTTTTAGATGTTTGAGAAATCTCCATACTGTTTTCCATAGAGGTTGTACTAATTTGCCTTCTCACTAACAGTGTATAAGTGTTCCCTTTTCTTCACATTCTCACCAACATCTGTTATTTTGTGACTTTTTAATAATACCCATTCTGGCTGGTGGTTTTAATTTGCTTTTATCTGATTAGCAATATTGAGCTAATCAATCTGTTCACTTTGTTGATTATTTATTTTGCTGTGCACAAGCTTTTTTTTTTTTTTTTTTTAACCTTTTATGGCATCTTTTTTTAATTTGGGATTCTTCCCCCCACCAATCTTTTTTTAATTATTACTATACTTTAAGTTCTAAGGTGCGTGTGCACAATGTGCAGGTTTGTTACATATGTATACATGTGCCATGTTGGTTTGCTGCACCCATTAACTTGTCATTTACATTAGGTATTTCTCCTAATGCTATCCCGTCCCCTGCCCCCTAACCCAAGACAAGCCCCAGTGTGTGATGTTCCCTGTCCTGTGTCCAAGCATTCTCATTGTTCAGTTCCCACCTATGAGTGAGAACATGCAGTGTTTGGTTTTCTGTCCTTGTGATAGTTTGCTCAGAATGATGGTTTCCAGCTTCATCCATGTCCCTACAAAGCACATGAACTCATCCTTTTTAATGACTGCATAGTATTCCATGGTGTATATGTGTCACATTTTCTTAATCCAGTCTGTCATTGATGGACATTTGGGTTGGTTCCAAGTCTTTGCTATTGTGAATAGTGCCACAGTAAACATAGGTGTGCATGTGTCTTTATAGCAGCATGATTTATAATCCTTTGGGTATATACCCAGTAATGGGATGGTTGGGTCAAATGGTATTTCTAGTTCTAGATCCTTGAGGAATCGCCACACTGTCTTCCAGAATGACTGAACTAGTTTACAGTCCTACCAACAGTGTAAAAGCATTCCTATTTCTCCACATCCTCTCCAGCATCTGTTGTTCCCTGACTTTTTAATGATCGCATTCTAACTGGTGTGAGATGGTATCTCATTGTCCTTTTGATTTGCATTTCTCTGATGGCGAGTGATGATGAGCATTTTTTCATGTGTCTGTGGGCTGCATAAATGTCTTCTTTTGAGAAGTGTCTGTACATATCTTTTTCCCACTTTTTGATGGGGTTGTTTGTTTTTTTCTTGTAAATTTGTTTGAGTTCTTTGTAGATTCTGTATATTAGCCCTTTGTCAGATGGGTAGATTGCAAAACTTTTCTCCCATTCTGTAGGTTGCCTGTTCACTCTGATGGTAGTTTCTTCTGTTGTGCAGAAGCTCTTTAGTTAAATTAGATCCCATTTGTCAATTTTGGCTTTTGTTGCCGTTGCTTTTTGTGTTTTAGTCATGAAGTCCTTGCCCATGCCTATGTCCTGAATGGTATTGCCTAGGTTTTCTTCTAGGGTTTTTATGGTTTTAGGTCTAACATTGAAGTCTTTGATCCATCTTGAATTAATTTTTGTGTAAGGTGTAAGGAAGGGATCCAGTTTCAGCTTTCTACATATGGCTAGCCAATTTTCCCAGCACCATTTATTAAATAGGGAATCCTTTCCCCATTTCTTGTTTTTGTCAGATTTGTCAAAGATCAGATGGTTGTAGATGTGCGGTGTTATTTCTGAGTCTTCTGTTCTGTTCCATTGGTCTATATCTCTGTTTTGGTACCAGTACCATGCTGTTTTGGTTACTGTAGCCTTGTAGTATAGTTTGAAGTCAGGTAGCGTGATGCCTCCAGCTTAGTTCTTTTTGCTTAGGATTTTCTTGGAAATGTGGGCTCTTTTTTGGTTCCATATGAACTTTAAAGTAATTTTTTCCAATTCTGTGAAGAAAGTCCTTGATAGCTTGATGGGGATGGCATTGAATCTATAAATTACCTTGGGCAGTATGGCCATTCTCACGATACTGATTCTTCCTATCCGTGAGCATGGAATGTTCTTCCATTTGTTTTTGTCCACTTTTATTTTGTTGAGCAGTGGTTTGTGGTTCTCCTTGAAGAGGTCCTTTACATCCCTTGTAAGTTGGATTCCTACGTGTTTTATTCTCTTTGAAGCAGTTATGAATGGGAGTTCACTCATGATTTGGCTCTCTGTTTGTCTGTTATTGATGTATAGGAATGCTTGTGATTTTTGCACATTGATTTTGTATCCTGAGACTTTGCTGAAGTTGGTTATCAGCTTAAGGAGATTTTGGGCTGAGATGATGAGGTTTTCTAAATATACAATCATGTCATCTACAAACAGGGACAATTTGACTTCCTCTTTTCCTAATTGAATACCCTTTGTTTCTTTCTCCTGCCTGATTACCCTGACCAGAACTTCCAACCCTGTGTTGAATAGGAGTGGTGAGAGAGAGCATCCCTGTCTTGTGCCAGTTTTCAAAGGGAATGCTTCCAGTTTTTGCCCATTCAGTATGATATTGGCTGTGGGTTTGTCATAAATAGCTCTTATTATTTTGAGATACGTTCCATCAATACTTAGTTTATTGAGAGTTTTTAGCATGAAAGGCTGTTGAATTTTGTTGAAGGCCTTTTCTGCATCTATTGAGATAATCATTTTTGTCTTTGGTTCTGTTTATGTGATGGATTACATTTATTGATTTGCATATGTTGAACCAGCCTTGCATCCCAGGGATGAAGCCAACTTGATTGTGGTGGATAAGCTTTTTGATGTGCTGCTGGATTTGGTTTGCCAGTATTTTATTGAGGATTTTTGCATTGATGTTCATCAGGGATATTGGTCTAATATTCTCTTTTTGTGTGTGTGTCTCTGCCAGGCTTTGGTAGAATGATGCTGGCCTCATAAAATGAGTTAGAGAGGATTCCCTCTTTTTCTATTAATTGGCATAGTTTCAGAAGGAATTGTACCAGCTCCTCTTTGTACCTCCGGTAGAATTTGGCTGTGAGTCCGTCTGGTCCTGGACTTTTTTTGTTTGGTAGGCTATTAATTTTTGCCTCAATTTCAGAGCCTATTATTGTTCTATTCAGGGATTCACCTTCTTCCTAGTTTAGTCTTGAGAGATTGTATGTGTCCAGGAATTTATCCATTTCTTCTAGGTTTTCTAGTTTATTTATATAGAGGTGTTTATGGTATTCTCTGATGGTAGTTTGTATTTCTGTGGGATCAGTGGTGATATCCTGTTTCTCATTTTTTATGGCGTCTATTTGATTCTTCTCTCTTTTCTTCTTTATTAGTCTTGCTAGTGGTCTATCAATTTTGTTGATCATTTCAAAAAGCCAGCTCCTAGATTCATTGATTTTTTGAAGAGTTTTTGTGTCTCTATCTCCTTCAGTCCTGCTCTGGTCTTAGTTATTTCTTGCCTTCTGGTAGCTTTTGAATGTGTTTGCTCTTGCTTCTTTAGTTCTTTTAATTGTGATGTTAGGGTGTCAATTTTAGATCTTTCCTGCTTTCTCTTGTGAGCATTTAGTGCTATAAATTTCCCTCTACACACTGCTTTAAATGTGTCCCAGAGATTCTGGTACGTTGTGTTTTTGTTCTCATTGGTTTCAGAGAACATCTTTATTTCTGCCTTCATTTCGTTATTTACCTAGTAGTTATCCAGGAGCAGGTTGTTCAGTTTCCATGTAGTTGAGTGGTTTTGAGTGACTTTCTTAATCCTGACTTCTAGTTTGATTGCACTGTGGTCTGAGAGACAGTTTGTTGTGATTTCTGTTCTTTTACATTTGCTGAGGAGTGCTTTACTTCCAACTATGTGGTCAGTTTTGGAATAAGTGTGATGTGGTGTTGAGAAGAATGTATATTCTGTTGATTTGGACTGAAGAGTTCTGTAGATGTTTATTAGGTCTGCTTGGTGTGGAGCTGAGTTCAAGTCCTGGATATCCTTGTTAACCTTCTGTCTTGTTGATCTGTCTAATATTGACAGTGCGGTGTTAAAGTCTCCCATTATTATTGTGTGGGAGTCTAAGTCTCTTTGTAAGTCTCTAATGACTTGCTTTATGAATCTGGGTGCTTCTGTATTGTGTGCATAGATATTTAGGATAGTTAGCTCTTCTTGTTGAATTGAACCCTTTACCATTATGTAAATGCTCTTCTTTGTCTCTTTTCATCTTTGTTGGTTTAAAGTGTGTTTTATCAGAGACTAGGATTGCAAACCCTGCTTTTTTTATGTTTTCCATTTGCTTGGTAGATTTTCCTCCATCCCTTCATTTTGAGCCTATGTGTGTCTCTGCACTTGAGATGGGTCTCCTGAATACAGCACACTGATAGGTCTTGACTCTATCCAATTTGCCAGTTTGTGTCTTTTAATTGGGGCATTTAGCCCATTTACATTTAAGGCTTATATTGTTATGTGTGAATTTGATCCTGTCATTATGATGTTAGCTGGTTATTTTGCCTGTTAGTTGATGCAGTTACTTCCTAGCATTGATGGTCTTTACAATTTGGCATGTTTTTGCAGTGGCTGGTACCGGTTATTCCTTTCCATGTTTAGTGCTTCCTTCAGGAGCTCTTGTAAGGCAGGCCTGGTGGTGACAGACTCTCTCAGCATTTGCTTATTTGTAAAGGATTTTATTTCTGCTTCACTTATGAAGCTTAATTTGGCTGGATATGAAATTCTGGGTTGAAAATTCTTTTCTACACCATTTATTCTTGTTAGCCATTTGTGTAATCTTTTTTCAATGTTTTTAGCTTCCTTGCGATGGTTTTGAACATCCTGCTTTAGCTGGGAGAAGTTTGTTATTACCGACTTTCTGAAGCCTACTTCTGTCAACTCATCAAAGTCATTCTCTGTTCAGCTTTGTTCTGTTTCAGGCAAGGAGCTGTGATCCTTTAGAGGAGAAGGGGCACCCTGGTTTTTAGAATTTTCAGCTTTTCAGCTCTGGTTTCTCCCCATCTTTCTGGTTTTATCTGCCTTTGGTCTTTGATGATGGTGCCCTACAGATGGGGTTTTGGTGTGGATGTCCTTTTTGTTGATGTTGATGCTATTCCGTTCTGTTTGTTTGTTGTCCTTCTAACAGTCAGGTCCCTCAGCTGCATGTCTGTTGGAGTTTGCTGGAGGTCCACTCCAGTCCTGTTTTCCTGGGTATCATCAGCGGAGGCTGCAGAACAGCAAATATTGCTGCCTGATCCTTCCTCTGGAAGCTTCGTCTCAGAGGGGCACCTGGCTGTATGAGGTGTCATTTGGTCCCTACCGGGAGGTGTCTCCAAGTGAGGCTACACGGGGGTCAGGGACCCACTTGAGGAGGCAGTCTGTCCGTTCTCAGAGCTCAAACACTGTGTTGGGAAAACCACTGCTCTCTTCAGAGCTGTCAGACAGGGATGTTTAAGTCTGCAGAAGTTTCTGCTTCCTTTTGTTCAGCTATGCCCTGCCCCCAGTGGTGGAGTCTACAGAGGCAGGCAGGCCTCCTTGAGCTGAGGTGGACTCCACCCAGTTTGAGCTTCCTGGATGCTTTGTTTACCTATTCATGCCTCAGTAATGGCTGACGCCCCTCTGCCAGCCAGGCCTGTGGCCTTGCAGTTCCATCTCAGACTGCTGTGCTAGCAGTGAGCAAAGTTCTGTGGGCGTGGGACCCGCTGAGCCAGACGCAGGATATAATATCCTGGTGTGTCGTTTGCTAAGACCGTTGGAAAAGCACAATATGTAGGTGGCAGTGTCCCGATTTTCCCGGTACAGTTTTTCACAGCTTCCCTTGGCTTTGGAAAGGGAAGTCCTCTGACCCCTTGCACTTCCTGGGTGAGATGATGCCCTGCCCTGCTTTGGCTTGCCCTCCATGGGCTATGCCCACTGTTCGACTAGTCCCAATGAGGTGAACCAGGTACCTTAGTTGGAAATGCAGAAATCACCCATCTTCACTGTGCAGAAGCTTTTTAGGGCTTCTTAATGAAGTCCTATTTGTCTGATTTTGTTTTTGTTATATTTGCTTTTGAGGTCTTCGTGATGAATTCTTTGCCTATGCACATGTTCAGAGGAGTTTTTCTTAGGTTTTCTTCTAGTAGTTTTAGAATTTCAGATCTTACATTAAGTCTTTAATCCATCTTGAATTAATTTTTGCATATGGTGAGAGAGAGGCATCCAGGTTCATTCTTCTGCATGTGGTAATTCAATTTTCCCAGCACCATTTATTGAAGAGGGAGTCTTTTCGCTATTGTATGTTTTTGTTGACTTTGTTAAAGATCAGTTGGCTGAGGGTATGTGGCTTTATTTCTGTGTTTTCTCTTCTGTTTCCATTAATGAATGTGTCTGTTTTTATGCTAGTACCATGCTGTTTTTGTTACTATATCCTTGTAGGATAATTTGAAGTCAGGTAATGTGATGCCTCCAGCTTTTTTCATTTTGCTTAAGATTGCTTTGGCTATTTGGGCTCTTTTTAGTTCCATATGAATTTTAGGATTTTTTTCTAATTCTGTGAAAAATGATGGAATTTTGATAGGAATTGCATTGAATCTGTAGATTGCTTTGGGCAATATGGTAATTTAAATGATATTGATTCTTCCAATCCATGAATATGGGATGTTTTTCCATTTGTTTGTATCATTGGCCATTTCTTTCATCAGTGTTTTGTAGTTCTCCTTGTAGAGATCTTTTACCTCCTTGGTTAGATGTGTTCCTAAGTACTTTATTTTTGTGTATCTGGCTATTATAAGTGGGATTGAATTCTTGATTCGGTTCTCAGCTTGAATGTTATTGGTGTATAGAAATACTATTGATTTTTGTATGTTGATTTTGTATCCTGACACTTTAGTGAATGTATCAGATCTAATAGTCTTTTGGAGCAGTCTTTAGGGTTTTCTAGGTATAAGATCATATTATTAGTAAACAGAGATAATTTGACTTCCTCTTTTCCACTTTGGATACCTTTTATTTCTTTCTTTTGCCTGATTACTTTGGCTAGGAATTCTAGTACTAGTGGTGAAAGTGGGCATTCTTGTCTTATTCAAGTTCTTAGGGGGAATGCTTTCAACTTTTTCCCATTCAGTATCATGTTGGCTGTGGGTTTATTGTATATGGCTTTTATTATTTTGATGTATGTTCCTTCTATGCCTAGTTTTTTGAGGGTTTTTATCATGAAGGGTTGCTGAATTTTGTCACGTCCTTTTTCTGCACTTTGAGATGATCATATGGTTTTTGCTTTTAATTCTGTTTATGTGGTGAATCACATTTATTGACTTGTACGTGTTGAGCTATCCTTGCATCCTTGGAATAAAAGCCACTTGATCATCATATATTATCTTTTTGATGTGCTGCTGGATTTGGTTTGCTAGTATTTTGTTGAAAATTTTTGCATCTGTGTTCATCAAATTCTTTTCTTATTATTTTATTTGTACATTTTATTCAATCCTCTTAAACACATTTTTTTCAATTTTTAGGTTAGATTCAGAGGGTACATGTGCAGGTTTGTTACAAGGGTATGTTGCTTGAGGAATGAATGATCTCATCACCCAGATACTGAGAATAGTATCCAGTAGGTAGTTTTTGAACCCTTGCCTCCTCTCCCTCCCTCTCCACTCTAATAGTCCCCAGTTTCTATTGTCATTGTCTTTATGTTTGTGAGTTCTCAATGTTTAACTCCCATTTATAAGAGAGAACATGCGGTATTTGGTTTTCTGTTCCTGGGTTAATTTGCTTAGGATAATGGCATCCAGCGGTATCCATGTTGCTACAAAGGATATGATTTCTCTTTTATGGCTGTGAAATCAAATAATAACTATATATTTATGGGGTATAATGTGAAACTTTGATATATATATTTACAATGTGGAATGATTACATTAGGCCAATTAAATCTCTACTCACATACTTTTTTTTAATGGTGAAAACATTTAAAATCTACTCTTTTAGCAATTTTGAAATATACAATGCATAACTTTGCCAAGAACACATAATGGAGAAAGGACACTCTTCAATAAATGGTATTGGGAAAATGAGATAGCCACAAGTAGAAGAATGAAATTGGACCTGTATCTCACACCATATACAAAAATCAACTCTAAATGAATTTTTCTTAGGCTGGGCATGGTGGCTCACACCTGTAATCCCAGCACTTTTGGAGGCCGAGGAGGGAGAATCACTTGAGCCCAGGAGTTTGAGATGAGTCTGAGCAAGATAGTAAGACCCTGTGTCAAAAAAATAATAAATAAATAAAAAGATAGGGAAAAAAGAGAAAGAAAAAAAATGAACTTTTCTTTGAGTGTACATGGTTTTCAAAATTTTTAAAAAAGTTTTAAATTTTTAATTTTTGTGGGTTCATTGTAGGTCTATATATTTATAGAGTATATGAGGTGTTTTGATACAAGCATATGATGCCTAATAATCACATCATGGAGAATGTTGTGTTACAATCCAATTATACTCTTTCAGTTATTTAAAAATATACAATTATTATTGACTATAGTCACCATGTTATGCTATCAAATAGTAGGTCTTATTCATTCTTTCTATTTTTTTTATACAGTTTAACCATCCCCACCTACCCCCAGTCCCCCTGATATCCTTCCCAGCCTCCAGTAACAATCCTTCTACTCTCTATCTCTGTAAGTTCTATTGTTTTGATTTTTAGTTCCCACAAATAACTGAGAACATATGATGTTTGTCTTTCTGTGCCTGACTTATTTCACTTAACATAATGCGCTCCAGTTCGATTCATGTTGTTGCAGATGACAGGGTCTCATTCTTTTTTATGGCTGAATAGTGTTCCATTGTGTGTATGTACCACATTTTCTTTGTCCTTTATCCATTCATCTGATGATGGACACTTAGGTCACTTCTGAATCTTGGCTATTGTGAATAGTGCTGCAACAAACATGGGAGTGCAGCTATCTCTTTGATACACTAACTTCCTTTCTTTTGGGTATATATCCAGCAGTGGGATGACTGGATCATATGGTGGCTGTCTTTTTAGTTTTTTTGAGGAAACTTCAAACTATTCTCCATAGCGGTTATACTAATTTACATTCTCACCAAAAGTGTGCAAGGGCTCCCTTTTCTTCACATCCTTGCCAGCATTTGTTATTGCCTGTCCTTTGGATATAAGCGATTTTAACTGGGGTGAGATGATATCTCATTGTAGTTTTTTTTTTTTTTTAGACAGAGTTTCACTCTTGTTGCCCAGGTTGGAGTGCAGTGGCACAGTCTCGGATCACTGCAACCTCTGCCTCCCTGTTTCAAGCGATTCTCCTGCCTCAACCTCCTGAGTAGCTGGGATTACAGGCGCCCACCACCACACCCAGCTAATTTTGTGTATTTTTAGTAGAGACGGGGTTTTGCCCTGTTGGCCAGGCTGGTGTCGAACTCCTGACCTCAGGTGATCCACCCGCCTCGGCCTCCCATCATTGTAGTTTTGATTTGCATTTCTCTGATGATCAATGATGTTGAGCACCTTTTCATATGACTGTTTGTCATTTGTATGTCTTTTTTTGAGAAATGTCGATTCAGATCTTTTGTCTATTTTTTGGTGGGATTATTAGATTTTTTTCCCCTATAGAGTTATTTGAGCTCTTTGTATATTCTGTTTATCAATCCCTTGTCAGATGAGTAGTTTGCAAATATTTTCTCCCAATCTGTGGGCTGTCTTTTCACTTTGTTGATTGTTTCCTTTGCTGTGTAGAAGCTTTTTAACTAGATGTGGTCCCATTTATACATTCTTGTTTTGGTTGCCTGTGCTTGCAGGGTATTGCTCAAGAAATTTTTGCCCAGACCAGTGTCCTCAAGACTTTCTCCAATGTTTCCTTGTAGTAGTTTCAGAGTTTGAGGTGTTAGATTTAAGTTTTTAATCCATTTTTATTTTATTTTTGTATATGGTGAGAGATAAGGGTCTAGTTTCATTCTTCTGTATATGGATATCCAGTTTTCCCAGCACCGTTTATTGAAGAGACTGTCTTTCCCCCATTGCATATTCATGTCATCATTTCAAAAATGAGTTCTCTGTAGGTGTGTGGATTTTTGTGTTCTCTATTCTGTTCCGTTGGTCTATGTATCTGTTTTTATGCCAGTACCATGATGTTTTGGTTACTATAGCTCTGTAGTATATAATTTGAAGGCAGGTAATGTGTTTCCTCCAGCTTTGGTCTTTTTACTCAGGATAGCGTTGGCTATTCTGGGTCTTTTGTGGTGCCATATAAACTTTCATATTGTTTTTTCTATTTCTTTGAAGAATGTTGTTGGTATCGATAGGGCTTGCATTGAATCTATAGATTGCTGTGGGTAGTATGGATACTTTAACAATATTAATTCTTCCAACCCATGAACATGGAATATTTTTCCATTTTTTTGGTGTCCTCTTCAATTTATTTCTTCAGTGTTTTATAGTTTTCATTTCTTTAGTTAACTCCTAGGTATTTAATTTTATTTGTAGCTACTGTAAATGGGATTACTTTATTTCTTTTTCAGATTGTTCAATGTTGGCATATAGAAATGCTACTGATTTTTGTACGTTGATTTTCTATCCTGCTACTTTACTGAATTTATCAGTTCTAATAGTTTTCTGGTGGAGTCTTTAGGTTTTTCCAAATATAAGATCATATCATCAGCAAACAAGGATAATTTGACTTCTTCCTTTCTAATGTGGATGCCCTTTGTTTCTTTCTCTTTTCTGATTGCTCTAGTCAGGACTTCCAGTACTATGTTGAATAACAGTGATGAAAGTGGGCATCCTTGTCCACTGAGGGATTGTGTTACACATCTTAGAGGAAAGACTTTCAGTTTTTCCCCATTCAGTATGATACTAGCTGTGGGTCTGTCATATATGGCTTTTATTATGTTGAGGTATGTTCTTTCTATACCCAATTTTTTGAGGAATTTTATCATGACGGGATGTTGAATTTTATGAAATGCTTTTTTTAGCATCAATTGAAATGATCCTGTGGTTTTTATTCTTCATTCTGTTGATATGATGTATCACATTGATTGATTTGCATATGCTGAACCATCCTAGCATCCCAGGGATAAATCCCACTTCGTCATCATGAATGATTTTTTTTTAATGTACTGTTGAATTTGGTTTGTTAATATTTTGTTGAGGATTTTTGCATCAATATTTATTAACAATATTGGCCTGCAGTTTTTTTTCTTGATGTGTCTTTGTCTTGTTTTGGTATCAGGGTGATATTGGCCTTGTAGAATGAGTTTGGAAGTGTTCCCACCTCGTCTGTTTTTTGGAAAAGTTCTAGTAGGATTGATATTAGCTCTCCTTTAAATGTTTGGTAGAATTTAGCAGTGAAGCCACCGGATCTTGGGCTTTTCTTTACTGGGAGACTTTTTATTACAGCTTTGATCTTGTTACTTTATTGATCTGTTCAAGTTTTGGATTTCTTCCTGGTTCCATCTTGGTAGGTTGTATGTGTCTAGGAATTTGTTCATTTTTTCTAGATTTTCCTTTTTTTTTTCTTTTTGGCATATGGTTGCTCATAGTAGCCATTAATGATCCTGTGAATTTCTGTACTATCAGTTGTAATGTTTCCTTTTTCATTTCTGATTTTATTTATTTGTATGTTGTCTCTTTTTTTCGTAGTCTGGCTAAAGGTTTCTCAATTTTATTTAACTTTTCAAAAAACCAAGTTTTGATTCATTGATTTTTTTATATTGTTTTCTTCATTTGTGCAGGCTTTCTTAAAGTTAGTATAGTCATGTAACCACAATGTGAGTTGCAGATTAATGTGTTTAAAAAGCAGTTCATGATGGGAGTGTGTGTTGATATGGAAAAGCCATAGAATCTAAGCATCATGGAGAGTAGTAGTCCTGCCCAGTCTCCCACATCTGTTGAAGACATTGTATGAGTAATAAATAATCTTGTTATGCTGCACCACTGAGAACTTTGGGGTTATAACTGCAGCATATCCTAACTTATCTGAATACATCAAAATTAATTAGCAACTCTTCAGGAATCCTTGAACTCCCAAATTTCAGAGAGATAGCCTCTGCTTTAGCAATCATGATATATTGTTTCTCATACATATTCCTTCACACTGCTTTCTTAAATTCTGTTTAGCATAGAAGTCCAAGAGAAATGTTAGCCTCCATAAAACTCTGGTGACTCTGCAGTAAGTACCAAATGTTCTCACATATAGTTGTTGGGGCTGTGTGTGAAAGAGATTTTTTTAGGCTTTGGAAATGCACCTTATGTCTGAAATGATTTCTGTTGGCATTAAAATATGTCCTGAATTGTGACATCTCAAGCTTGATGACTTTTACCTGCCTATTACATACATTCTATTATATAAGATATAATGGAAATTTGATTTAGTTTCCTGAATTTCTAACTTAGAGTTTGTGAAAATTCTAGGACAATGATAATAAACCTCTCCCTTTTCTTCCACACACTTCCCTCTCTCTCTTTCTCCTAGTTTGAATCAAACCGTGTCATTATTTATCTGTACCATTGGAAACAATATACCTTTTTTGTAAATTAAGGATCTGGAAAATAAATGCCAATTTTAAAATAATCATTAGTCATCTTGTGAAGTTAATTCTTTTCTCAAGTCTGACATGATTTTCCCAATACCCTTCAATAAGTATATTCATTTTAATGTATATTTTATGTATTTATCATTGTATATTCACTTTTTCAGAAGTATTTATTTACTTCGTAGCAATTCTGTGATTTTTTTTGTATGGGCTATAACTATAACCAAAGGATTAGCTGTCTGGAAATTCCTAATTTTTTAAGCCTTATAGGAATTGAGTCTTCTTTTCCTCTGTTGTTAAATAAACTTCCCTGAGACACAATTCCTCAGGTTGTAAAAAATCTAACACCCTGGCTAACATGTCTGTTTAGCTGTGTGCATCTCACTTTCTTGTGGTCAGTCTACAGTGTGGCCTGCTTCCTTGTCACCCCTTAGATGATGGTAGCTACTGTCTTCTCCCCACACCAGCTCTGCTCTTGGTACACCTGCATCACCTCTGACTTGGACACTTCTCTGCATGAACACAAAATGCCATTGGAACAAATTTTTATAGAAGGTTTAGGAGTAATAGAGAGGGTCACAACTCAGAACAGTGAAGACAAGCCATGTAAAATGGAATCAAAGGCACTCCAGTTCTCTAGAATCTTTTGGCCATCCTCATCCCTGGGAAATTCTCAATGCATGTCTCTCTTCTCAGGCCGCAGCATCTCATCACAGTACTGGGCTCTCTTTCATTTTCACACTTGTCTAACTTATCCTCTTCCCTCCTTTCTCAGGGTCCTCACTCCCTCTCTATCAAACTTTTCTCACTTCCCTCCTTTGAAACTCATAATTCCCCTTACTCTTACTTGTATGTACTACAATTTGCCTAACCCAGTCTTTAACTCAATCTACTCTGGGTAGAAACATGTGTTCTACCCTTTAGAAACATGTGTTCTACCCTTTAGAAACATGTGTTTTCAGATTAGCATTTTCTGTAACACAATCACATTGTTAGACATGGGACTCCTACTCACCAATTTTTAGAACAAGGGGAAGCAATATAAAGTATCAAGGCATTCGAGAAGGATAAGAAGAACTAGACATCCTTGTGGGCAGGAGTAGCTTGTGAGTACAGGAAGGTTGTTGAGCTGCAGTGAAAGGGATTAGAGCGGTCAGAACGGGCCATGTAATGGAGGATCTTGGGAAGAATCATGTGGGCAGAAGGAAGTTATTGAAAGGTGAAAGATGCGGAACGTCGTGCTCAAAACTGCATTCTAGAAATATCACTCTAACCGCAGTCAGAGGGGCAGAGTGGAGTCTGGGAGAATAGTTATAAGACTTTTAGTCCAGAAGGAAATACAAAATACCTGTGCTGAGACAGAGCACTGTCATCCCTAATGCGTTTGAGAGTTATTGAGAA
Organism: Macaca mulatta; assembly: GCF_049350105.2. Lineage (NCBI taxonomy): Eukaryota > Metazoa > Chordata > Mammalia > Primates > Cercopithecidae > Macaca > Macaca mulatta. Next base: position 14,465,369 of record NC_133426.1, on the reverse strand, counting down.
GGTGGGATTGATGGGGGTTGGCAGCCAGATGGACCAATAAGTCAGTGAGAGAATGAAGCTGGCTTGAGCAGTTTAGCAGGGGTGATGGTGTGTTCTCTGCGATAAGGGAGCAAGGAATCAGGAACAGTTTGGGGTGGAGGTGGAGAGGCCCATGGGTTCAATTATTCCTGTGGTTAGTTTGAAGTGCCAGTGTGACACCATCTTAAATATATTGAGTAGCAAGCTGTGGACCCTCAGACACTGGCACCCACAGCTTTAACACACTTGGTTTTGAATGTTCTTGAGGTTCATGACATCACTAAAGCACAAATGTGAATCAAGAGGTAAAATATTGGTGTTTAGGAGTGATCATGTAGCCTATGAGTGCGACTCATGCACGCACATTTTTGGAGATCAGGAGAAGTCAGGAATGGTGGGCTCAGGGAGAAGTGGTGGTGTCTAGTAGTGTGAGAAGGAGGAGATGATAAATACAATTGAGGCATGTGGAGTTTGAGGGGACAGAGTGACATACAGGGGACATAACCAAAAGCCACTGAAAAATCAGGACTGGAGCTTGGGTGGTATCAGGACTGGAGGTATAGATTAGGGAAACATAAGTTTGGTTCATTTTGCCAAACTGCAGCCTTTGATTTCTTAGTTCTGTTAAGTGGTGGAGCTGAGAAGCAGGCCTTAGCTTTTGGAATTTGCTGTACTTTGTACAAGGCAGCCTGTGAAAATTAGCAGAGGCAGGTTAGGTCTTTAACAATCTATGAAGGGATTCAGGTAATAAATTTGGAAGAGGATGAAATATAATCCGTATCAGCAGAATTATATCTTCATTATGTCTGTCTGTTGTGGGTAGAAAACAAGCATGGCATTTGAAGATAGAAGATGTAATAAGTTTTCACTTCTGTCACTTTAATTTTCCTCATTTTAACTTTTCTGATGTCTACGTGATGCTCCTCCCCCAACCAGAAAAAAAAAGAAAAAGAAAAAAGAAAAAAGTCGGCTGGAGTTTCTTTTCCTCCTTAATCTCCCTCCCCTTCCACACACACACATACACACCCAAGGAGTTGTTATTAGGTAATTTCCCTTCAAAAGGCATTTCAAAATGTAATTTCTTCATCGGTGAAGAAACACATGGTGATCATTTAAAAATACTGAGTGGCAAAGGAATTCCTGAGTTTTTTTAAGATAATAGATTAAACTGAAGCCTTGTTCTGCAATAGCATCTGCTGATGCCAGGTTTATGGCTGAAATCCCAGCAGCATCTCTGCTTTGCCCCAGCACAGTACATGCCTGTGGCTAATCAACATACAGGTCTTGAAATCCCTGGTTGATCTGTACACTTTGTCCCTAGGAATAAAAATCATTCCTTTTGGGAGAGCTTGAGCCTGGATTGTTCATAACCAGTTCTTTTTGTGTATACAAACTGGTTGGTTTCTTGGAGTTAGAGACAAATTTGTGAGATCAGGACCACGGTTTGACCTGGATAACTCTTCTCCACCCATGCAAACATCTTGGCTCTCATAATGAAACTTGATTGTCATATACTGGAATGACAAGAATTTATTCAAGTTTCAGCACTGCCTAAGATCTGAAGATACCAGCATTTGTGCTCTAATTTTTTCAGAATTTCTTGTATTCCATGCATATTGACACTTTCTCTGTCTGAAATTCATTTCAAAGGAACATGGTAGAAATCATAGCCTGATGACTTTAAAGGAAAGAATTTATTGACTGAAGGCCTGTGCATTTCTTGGATTGTTTGATAGCACTTCAGCTTACAAAACAGAAGAAAAGGAATGCCAGATCCAAGTGTCTAACATCCTAATTCACCTGGACGTCCTATAGGCGCATTAATTCAATCTGGGCCAAACTGAACTCATCTGTCCTCATATATTACTTCTTTCCCCATATTCCTGTCCACCACCCATGCAACCACTCAATCAAGAAGCATCGGGGGTAATGCAAGACTTTGGCTTCTTCACCAATTTTCACTTTAAACAATTTTTATCTCTAAAAATCTCTTATTTTCATTCCTTCTTCTGCTTTCCCAGCACTTTCCTTAGGTCCCCACCATGTCTCATCTGATCTGTGGCACTAATAGTGTACCATTGAATTTTCCTGCCTTCAGACAGCTTACCACCCCTGCTCCCAGCGATTGACTCAGCTCTCCTTAGAAAATGATCTTTCTATATTGCAAATCTGATTACTTTATTACAATTTTAGACCCCTCAGTGGTTTCCCATAACTACAGGATAATGTCTGAACTCTTTAATATAACTTCCAAGGCTTTCCCTCTGTAATTTGGTCTCTGCTTTCCCTCTTTACCCATGGTCCACCATTCTGCTGTGTGACCCAACATTTTAGCTGCATCATATGATGGCATGCCATCCTATGATATACCAAGTTTTATGGAGTTGGCATTCATTTTATGTACCCTGAATATATATATTTTTCTCTACCTGAAGTGCCCTTCCTCCCCCTTGTCTGACTGGCAAACTCCTAGTTGTATTTTAAGAACATCTTATCCTTGTTTTCCTTAACCCCACCCTCAACACCACTTAAAACATTGCCTTGAATGATATTATCTGTAATGTCTATCTTCACAATACATCTGGGAGCAGCATAAGAAAGAGCCATGATTCATTTATCTTTAGTATCTAAACTTGCCACAGCAAAGGGAGGAAGATAAATCATGTGACCATAGTCCCAAGGTTTCAAGGAAATCATGAGGCTCTTAAAGGAGACTATGTCACAGAGCTCTTCTTATTGTCCATTTTGCCCATTTCTTTATGTTTTCTGGGGACTGGAGTCTTTATAATTCATTGTTTCTAGCAGTCATCAGTCCTCATGGCCTGAGAACATGATGTTAATAAGAATAAGTAGAAGGGTGGCTACATGAAATGTATAAGGGGCCAGTTGTCATTTTTAAACTGAAGGGAATTTTGAGATAATGATCATGCCCTAGAGCTATGTTTTTCAAACTTTGAAAAACACGATCCCCAGAAGGACGTATGATTTTGTCATGACCCAGTACACACACACACACACACACACACACACACGATAAAATAAATGGAAAAAAGTTTATGAAATACTTTCCTACATGGCACACATTCTGATATTTTCTATTCCATGTAATCTATCCTATTCTATTTTGTTTTTTAAGAAAAATCTGTTTACAACCCATCAAATGATTTCACAACTCATCAATGGGTAATGACCTGTAGTTTGAGGAATCCTGTTATCCAAGCGGCCTTCCTTTCACTCAGGTGCATGGTTGTATGTGGCTGAAGATGGGCCACATCCCCAGCGGCCCTAACAGGAAACAACTGTTTGTGGAAGGGAGTGATTAATGGTTGGTGGGATCAGTATCAGCTGCTGAATAGAATTCCTTGCATTTTAAAGACCTGAAAGAAGAGTGCAATGTAGCCAAATCCTGACTCTTCCAAGAGCTGAAAAAAGTTGCCTGATTTACAGAACCTGAACTCAGAGACTGGAACCTTTGATGACTGTTAGGTCCCAGCTACTTAGGTCACAGGGATTTGGAAGCCAGTGCCATGGCACCACCATTTGAGAATGCTTCCAGCAGCCACACCCACGGTCAATCTAATCAACGTGGTGCTTCTGCTTCTGCTTCTGCTTCTGCTTCGGTAATTTCTACTGCTGTGGTCGTTCACTGTGCATATCAAAATGACTGACAATTATCAGCTCAGCATGTAAACAAAGCCCAAGCAGAATTTAAATCACTTACTAATGAGCAGTGGTGTTTGTCAAAAGAACACTGTTGTTTATTTCATTGGATTTCACATACAAAAATATTGTGTTTTTGCAATCATGCCAGAGGGGAAGTGAGGAAATTAGAGATCAAGGAAGATGCAAACAGACCAAAATGACAAGTACTATAACTTTCAAAATGTCTTAATCCAAGTTTTAAATGAAATCATGCAATTAAATTATTTAATTAATGTAGTCTAATGTTTATTAAAGTGTTTATCTGCTGTTCCCCAAGCAGGTACAGAATACATGTGGGTTCCATACAAGACGAAACTTCAGCTAGTCAATATGTGTTTTTGATACCTCCTGTATTAGTTTCCTAGGCTTGCTGTAACGAAGTACCACAAACTGGGTGGTTTAAAACAATAGAAATTTAGTCTCTCGCATTTCTGGAAGCTAGAAGTCTAAAGTCATGGTATTGGTAAAGCCATTCTCTCTCTCTCTCTCTCTTTCTCTCTTTCTCTCTCTCTCTCTGAAAGCTTTAGAGGATTTTTCCTTGTGTCTTCCTAACTTGTGGCAGTTGCTGGCAATCTTTGGCTTTCTTTGGCTTGTAGATGCATCATTCCAATCTCTGTCTCTGTCTTTGCATGACATTCTGTGTGTTGCTGTCTTCACATGGCATTCTCCTGTCTGTCCCTCTCAGTTTAACAGTGTTTCTGCTGGTCTAAAATTTTCAACAGTTTGTCGGCCTTCCATGAAACTCACAGGGTTCCGAGCCATTAGACATGAGTGTTCTTCATAGATCCTTCCTGGATACCCCATCAATATTCTTGGCTGCTGCTGAGATGGTTGATTGGATCCATAATCTCTTTACCCAGCGGTTGTCTAGTCACACCCTTGATGTTCTCTCCAGAGCATACTCTGTCACGTTTTGCTGTTATCTGAATAGACTGAGAATTTTCCAGATCATCAAGTGGTGGTTGCTTTTTACATAACAATTCTCTCCTCAATTTATCTCTTTCTTCTAGAGTCTTGCTATAAGCAGCAAGGAGAAACTAGACAACACTTCCCATACTTTGCTTGGAAACCTCCTCAGATATCCAAATTCATTACTTACAAATTCTGTTTCCCGCAAAACACTAGAACACAATTCAGCCACGTTCTCTGCCACTTTATAATAAAGGTCACCTTTTCTCCAGTGTCCAACAATATTTTCCTCATTTGTCTGAGGCCTTACCAGAGGTACCTTTAACATTTATATTTCTACTAGTATTCTGTTCCTGATGATGTATGTATTCTGACTTGATAGAAGCTTTCTCTACTGTGCTCCTCACTTCCCTCTGAACCCTGTCACCTTTAACATCTATATTACTTTCAACTATCTCTTCAAGGCAATCTAGGCTTTTTCTATCAAGCTCTTCAAAATTCTTCCAGCTTCTACTCATTACTCAATTCCAAAGCCACTTCCACATTTTTAGATATTTGTTACAGCAGCACCTCACTTCCCAATACCAAGATCTGTATCAGTCAGGGTTTGCCAATGAAACAGAACTAATATGATGCATACACATCCATATCTATACCTGTATATCTTTATATCTTAATGATACTGGTGGGCTAGAGGAGGTCCCCAGACACTGATGGGACCTCAACCCTGGCCAGTGTCTGGGTCCTTGACAACTTTGCAAGAAGGAATTTAAAGACAAGTCAGAAAATAGTGAAAGTATGGAGATTTTTTGCAAAGCAAAATACACACTCAAGAAAGGGGGGTGTGAGAGTACTCAAGAGAGTGAGTTGCACCAACAGTGTTTGGGGCTTCTATCTTTATGGGTTTCTTTAACCACGGGGTGGAATATTCATAAACATTTCTGGAAAACTGTTAAGATTTCTCAGAACTGTGGTGCCACCCGTTTTTGTACCAAATATGAGTGTTCCTGGAACAATCATGGTGCTGGCAGATAAGTGGTTTAGTATGTTAATGAGCATATAATGAGGTTCTAGGTGAAACCTAGGTTAATTCTAGTGCCATATTCAGTCCAGTTGCTCCAGCCAGCATAGTCCACATCCTGTTTTTTAGGATCTTATTGGCCCTTAGCTTATGCAGCAATTTCACCAGTTTCCTTTTTGTCATGTGAAACTGCTGCCTGGAATTTTCTATTCTCTTAATCATGTCTACAAAATACCTTCACATCAGCATCTAAATTGGTGTTTGATTAAATAACTGGTTACTATAGCCTAGCCAAGTTGACAAGAAAACCCTAACCATCACACCCCCAAAGTCAGACTTTATCACGTTCTGTCATGAATTATCAAGCATCTCATCCTTTATAGGCTGAAACTCTTCATTATTTCTGCTTTTATTTATAAGTTTTCGACTTCATACTTAGCCAGAAGTCTCTTATATTTGTTTTGTTTTATATCTTTGTTTTAGACTACATATGATTTTGAAAATGCAATGTATTAAATACTCTCCTTTTGGGTATCATACCTCTATGTAACACATATTACTTATTTCTTTGTATTAAGAAAAGCATTTTGAAGGCCGGGCACGGTGGCTCACGCCTGTAATCCCAGCACTTTGGGAGGCTGAGGCGGGTGGATCACGAGGTCAGGAGATCGAGATCATCCTGGCTAACACAGTGAGACCCCATCTCTACTAAAAATACAAAAAATTAGCCGGGTGTGGTGACAGGTGCCTGTAGTCCCAGCTACTTGGGAGGCTGAGGCAGGAGAATGATGTGAACCCGGAGGCAGAGCTTGCAGTGAGTCAAGATTGCGCCACTGCACTCCAGCCTGGGTGACAGAGTGAGACTCTGTCTCAAAAAAAAAAAAAAAAAAAAAAAAAAAACAACAACAACCCAGAAAAGAAAAGCATCTTGAATTTTAAAAAGTTCTTTAATGATACTGAGTTTTTTATCATAGGAAGTTTTCACACCCACTTGCATGATATGGTATAACATTATGGCTGACAAATTGCCCATCACAGGGCTGTGTGCTTGCTTGCTAAGGTCTTAGAGTTATAAGAGACACAAGAGTGGATGCATATGATAGAGGAAACACTTGGCTACCCATTGGAATCACCTAGGGAGCTTTTACTCATTGCATACCAAGTCAAAAAGGCTAGGGGTGGTAGCCAGTATAAGTATTTTTTTAAAGCTCCTGAGATGTGGTTTTAAAATATATCCACAAATTCTTTAATATTCCTTTCTTCAAGAAGCAAAACCTAACCCCTCGCTCCTTGAGAGTGGGTTGGATTTAGTGACTTGTTTCTTTTTCTTTTTGTTTTCTTTTCTTTTTTTTTTTTTTTTTTTTGATGGAATCTCACTCTGTTGCCCAGGCTGGAGTATAGGGGCATGGTCTTGGCTCACTGCAACCTCGTCCTCTCAGGTTCAAGCGATTCTCCTGTCTCAGCCTCCTGAGTAGCTGGGATCACAGGTGCACACCACCACACCTGGTTAATTTTTATATTTTTAGTAGAGATGGGGTTTCACCATGTTGGCCTGGCTGGTCTCGAACTCCTGACCTCAGGTGATCCACCCACCTTGGCCTCCCAAAGTGCTGAGTTTACAGGCGTGAGCCACATGCTCAGCCTAGTGACTTGTTTCTAACATGAGAATATGATGGTGGTGACTGTGTGTGATTTCCAAACCTTGGTCGCAAAACATATTGAGACTTCTATTTGGTTTTCTTTCTTAGATCACATGTTTTGGGGAAAGTCAGCCAACATGCCATGAGGACACTCAAGCAGCCCTAGGAGGAGTCCTACCTTGCAAAGATCTGAGGCCTCCTGCTAACAGCCAGCAAGCAATTAAGGTCTTTGTGATGGTTAATTGTATGTGTCAACTTGACTAGGCTAGATATTTGGTCATACATTATTCTCTGTGTGTATGTGAGAGTATTTTCAGATGAGATTAACATTTGAATCAGTAGGCTGAGTAAAGCAGATTGCCCTCCTAATGTGGGTGGGCCTCATCTGATCAATTGAAGACCTAAGTAGAACAAAAAGGCTGAGTAAGATGGAACTACTTCTACCCGACTACTTGAAGTGAAACATTGGTCTTTTCCCGCCTTAGAACTCCAACTGCCAGCTTTTGGACTGGAGTCAACACCACCAGCTCTTCTGGTTCTCAGGTCTTCAGACTTGGACTGGAACTACATCATTGGCTCTCCTGGATCTCCAGCTTGCTGACTGCAGATCTTGGGACTACTCAGCTTCGATAATCATGTAAGTGAGTCAGTTCCTTATAATAAATCTCTCTCTCTCTCTGTATATATGTGTGTGTGTGTATATATATATATATATATATGTACTTAGAATTGCCTTTCCAGCAATATATGTAATATATATAACATATAATATATATTATATATGTTATATATATAGAATCAATAGAAAAAAAATAAAACCAACCAATAGGATATATGTATATATATCCTATTGGTTCTGTTTTTCTGGAGAACTCTGAGTAACACAGCTTTCTACCAACAGCCACGTTGGAAACCCTACTTACACATATCCTATTGGTTCTGTTTTTCTGGAGAACTCTGACTAATACAGCTTTCTACCAATAGCTACGTTGGAAACCCCAGTCAAGCCTTCAGATGACTAAAGCCTGAACTGACATCTTGACTGCCAATGTGCAAGAGATGCTGAGCCAGAACTCCCAGCTAAGCTACCTCTAAATTCCTGACCCACAGAAAGTATGTGAGACAGTAAGTGCTCATTGTTTTAAGCCACCAAGTTTTGTGGTAATTTGTTATACAGCAATAGGTTACTACAACCGTAGGTGATTCCAACGTGTAGCCAAGCTTAAGGACCATGGCCTTAGTCTTCTGTCAATAAAAATCATGAAATATCTGCCTTTTAGGCACTCAAAGGGATCTTAACCACTTATTTGTATTATAAGGCACCTATCAAATGTCTAGCTGAAGCAACAGATCTGTAGTGCTACCTCTTTTTCACTCCTTAATATTTTCCAGTTTCATACTCATGTCCCATCAAACCCTCTATCAGCAAGCTGTACGGCTGGATCATATCGCATTGATGTCCCTTTCTTATGTGCACTCAGAATTGCCTCTCCAGCTCCAATAATTCTGTTCTGTTGTGTTTGTAGTGTAGACATCTTTGTGTTTGGGACATAATATTGTTCTAAATATCTCTGCTTGTTTGAAACTTTCCCCTTGATTTTCAGAAGAAAATTTCACAGGAAAAATAACAGAAGTCATTAAACACAAATTCCCTCAATTGTCTTGTCATCCAACTGCATTTGCATGCAATCTTTCTTCTCCTCTAGCTGTTACATTTGAAGTCATGTCCCCCTTTTATAGGTGAATCTTTTCACCTGTGCTGTGCATCACACGCTGTCTCCTCAAGCGCTACTCTGCATCTTCACCCTTTTCTTCTCTTCTGGCTGCTTCTCATTAAAATTACTCATGATTTAAGACCATTAAAGACTGGCTTCTCTCCGCAGCTACACTATAGTCTTCTGGAAGTCAAGGGCAGTGTATTGTCAATGAAAGTGCATGAAATATATGAATGAATGCATTAATTTTGAAAGCATTGCAACATTTAATGGAATACAGAGTTACTCTTTGCTAGTGTCTACCCCAGAATTTGTATTTCATTTTGTTGAAATGAAAAACTAAGATGAAAATTAAAGCCTTTTCTCCAGAGATGTAGTAGAAGGATTGAACAAATGTACTAGATTTAAAAGAGAGATGTATCTGACTGGTGGTCAGCTACCAATTTGGCTACCTAATGACCACTTGACAGCCTTTAAAGCATCATGTTGAAATTGAAAAGCTGGTGATCCAGGAGATCCTTTCTCTTATTGCTGCCTAAGTGTTCTTGACTTCTCACTTCTCTTTATCTGTAGGGTCAAAAAGTCATGTTCACTCAAAGAGCCTAATGAAATGTTTTCTAGGAAGCCACGTAGCAGCTATTGTCAGGTGAAAGAATCACTATAGCAGAGTGGCTACGGTCCTTCTCGATCACACCTTTTATTACTTTCCCCTTTTGGAATATAAACTACAAATAAGCTACATTGGATTTTTTCCATCACACCCAATATTGTACCTATTCTCTCCCCACTCTACAGACTTTTTCTGGATGAGCCCACCTACTGCAATGACTGTGTGACTTAGAAAAGGTCAGCAAGACACAGAGGGAAAAGCATAGGCTTCACATTTAGTGAGAGTTAGTTGAATCGTGGCTCTGCAGCTTACTAGCTATGTGGCTTCTGGAAAGTTACTTAATCTCCCAGAATCTCTCAGGGTCTTCAGTAAAAATAATGTACAGCTCAGAGTTGTCATGGACATTAAATGAAATAATTTTGAAAAACATTTATTATGTTGGCAGTTTAATTGTCTTCCATATTCATGATGACTTCCAAAATATATGTAGCTCCAATTTTCTCTTTAGATTCAAACCCATGATTCCAACTGCATATCTCAAAGGCATCTCATTTTCTTTTTTTTTTTTTTTTTTTTTTGAGACGGAGTCTCACTCTGTCACCCAGGCTGGAGTGGAGTGGCTGGATCTCGGCTCACTGCAAGCTCCACCTCCCAGGTTTATGCCTTTCTCCTGCCTCAGCCTCCCGAGTAGCTGGGACTATAGGCGCCTGCCACCTCGCCCGGCTAGTTTTTTGTATTTTTTAGTAGAGACGGGGTTTCACCGTGTTAGCCAGGATGGTCTCCATCTCCTGACCTCGTGATCCGCCTTCCAAAGTGCTGGGATTACAGGCTTGAGCCACCGCGCCTGGCCTCATTTTCAACATAGTGACTCAACTCATTATTTTACCTTTCATCCTTTCCCCTCTGGTGTTCTTTAGTTTAATAGCAACATCACAGCCACCCAACATAAAAACTTTTACATCATCATCCATCTTTCATCATTCTTTCCTTCAGTCTTCATCTCCAGGATCTGTCAGTCAGCAAACTCTGTTGATTCTGCCTCTAAGATACATTAAAAATCAAAACTCTCCTCCTCCCCACATCTACTGCCTTGGCTGGGGCTGTCTTTGACTCTTCAACCTGGACCATTACCTAGCTGTATGTAAACAGTATGTAAGTATCTGCTTACATACAAGACACATTTTTAACAGTGTCCTAGAGCCTACAAAAAACAAACAAACAAAAACCAGACAAACAAATAAGAGCAAATTTAGCAGGTCATATGAAATCTTCCATGTTCTGGCCTCAACTCACTTTGTAACCTCATTACCCATAAATAACTGCTGTCCTCTCATCTCCTGCCCTTCCACACTTCCCACTCCATCCCCTTCTTCAACCCAAATATTGCTACTTCCATGCCCCTTCTGACTCCTGACTCCATCAAATACAAGTTACCTCCTCTTCCTCTATTATTGCAAAGCATATTTTATCTAGCACTACTTAAAAAAAAGAAAAATCACACTCCACTTTGCTTGGCTTCTGTGTTCAACTCAAGATGGGAGTTTCATCTTTGTCCTCTCTCTACGTGTGTTAACTCAGTATTTGATTTCTGTTTAGTGAATGAACAGCTTCAGACATTACAGAGTTAGAGATTAATTGAATTTCTTGCTCACTGACACAGAAAATATTGCTATTGGATTTTGAAAATTTGATCTTTTTTTGTAACAACTTTATTGAGATATAATTCACATACCATACAGTTCACTCATTTAGAGTATACAATTCATTGGTTTTAAGTATATTCACAGAGTTATGCAGCCATTACTATAATCAATTTTAGAACATTTTCATTGGCCCTAAAGAAATCCTATACCTTTTAGCTTATACTGCTAAGCAGCTGCCAATCTACTACACATTTGCTAACTCTGGACATTTCATATTAATGGAACCATACAATATCTGGTCTTTTATAATTGGCTTCTTTCACTTAGCATAATGTTTTCAATGTTCATTCATGTTACAGCATGTGTCAATACTTCATCCCTTTTTATGGCTCAATGTATTATGGGTTTTTAATCTAACTTTTAAAGACTTTTAAATTTTTTACGTATCAGTGAGAAATTTGCATGTTAAGAAACATACATTGATTTATTTCCTTCAAAAAATTCAATTGCTTGGCTTATTGAAATAAAGATAAATTCCAATAGGTAAATATGGAAGATGAATTGATTAAGTCATAACCCACTAAAACGCCAATGAAACTTGTAATTGAATAATTCATTTGGAAATGTAGAATTAGCTACAAATTCTTCTAATTTTATTTTATGTTATATTTGGCCTGGGATGGTAAAAAAACTATAAATTGAAAACATGATAAGGAGAATATATAAAGAAATAAGTCAGATATCATAATAAAATCTCCTCTAAAGAATGATGGTAACTTCTCTACCATGAAATACAACGAATGCCTTCAGTTGCCTTCTACTTTGGAAATTTTGTGAAGGGGAAGAAAAAAATTGTCTTACAATGTATTTTAGAATGTATTTAGTAATGAGAAAGTGTGTTAGAAAAAGGCAACTCTTTGCATTTCTTCTCCTACAATATAAATATGGCACATTTTCTTTTTAAATTTACAGTATTATAAGTGAAAATATTATTTAAGACAAAATATCTAGGTTACTTCCAACCTACTTTTTGTGTTTTTAGTTTTTGATTCCTTTTAAAATAAGAAAATATATTGAATTTTTGAATTGAATATATTGATTTTTTTAATGGTGCATTGATTTTGAAACACAGCCTCTGCTTCCACTTGGCCAGCAGGGTTTAACATCTATATTCATTCCAGAAAATTGCTTCACTTCGAGGAGGGACAGCTCAGCCAGGTGGGGAGGGAAAGTCAGGTTCTAACCAAAGTAGGGCATGAGAAAGGCTTCAATGGAGAGCCTTGCTCTTTTTTTCAGATCAAACTTATTCAGCATCTTGAAAAAAAATCCTCTCATTAATTTGTGCACATATCTCTTTTGAGATTGATGCTTTTGGAAGGAAAGTACAAAATGACAGTGTCTGAGAGGAGTGCTTTTAGCAAGATATTCCTGACCCAGTTAAAGAATCTCAAATTTCAGGCAAAAACTAATGCTCCTGATGTTCTTGGCAGTTCTATCATACATTTTTAGTGAATTCATTATAATTTTTAAAGCTTTTCCAATATAAAAGATTATGAATATAAATGTAAGATTTTTAGGTGTGACACAGTTGTCATCCATCTTTTTGTTTTTGTCATTCTCGCCCTAAAAGGAATGCATGCTGTTCTGGAGATCAAGCTGTTAAAATGTCCCCCTTTCACATGTGTTAACAAATGTGATTGCTTCATATAAAAAAGGACATGGAATCTTTTTTTTTTTTTTTTTTTTTTTTGAGACGGAGTCTTGCTCTGTGCCCCAGGCTGGAGTGCAGTGGCCGGATCTCAGCTCACTGCAAGCTCCGCCTCCCCGGGTTCACGCCATTCTCCTGCCTCAGCCTCCCGAGTAGCTGGGACTACAGGCGCCCGCCACCTCGCCCGGCTAATTTTCTTGTATTTTTAGTAGAGACGGGGTTTCACCGTGTTAGCCAGGATGGTCTCGATCTCCTGACCTCGTGATCCGCCTGTCTCGGCCTCCCAAAGTGCTGGGATTACAGGCTTGAGCCACCGCGCCCGGCCAGGACATGGAATCTTAATGGCTGCCTTGGGAAGAAAAGGTATATTAACAATTGAGAGGAGAATAGGAGGGTTTATCATTGCTTCAAATATAATGAACATATAGAACAAACCCTATGACAGAGTAGGTTATAGTTCTGGACATTGCATTTGTATTCCATTTGCATTCCCTTTCTTTAGGGAGAACTCAGAAACAACAGGCTAATCTGTCATCTTAGTATGTCCACAGTCTATGAGCTCTGTAGCAGATGTCTTTAGTGCTTGTGTGAGTGTCACCTCCCTTGCCTGCCTGTAATATCAGCCATAGCTGTGTCGCTCAGTTCTTCCCATACTCAGATTTCACACAACAGTGTCTGTATTAGTTTGCTAGAGCTGTTGTAACAAAGTACCCCAAACCGAGTGACTTACTCAATAGCAATTTATCGTCACCAGTCTGGAAGCTGAACATCCAAGATCAAGGTGTCAGCAGCCCGCACTGCCTCCAGAAGTGCAAGGGAAGGGTCTGTTCTAGTCCTCTCTCCCAATTTCTAGTTCCTTGGGTTGCGGCAGCATAACTCCAATCTTCACATGATGTTCTCCTTGTATGCATGCGTGCATCCAAATTTTCCTCTTTTTTAAGGACACCAGTCATATTGGATTAGGACCAACCATAATGACCTCATTTTAACTTGATTACTTCTGTAAAGACCCTGTTTTCAAATATAGTCACATTCTGAGATAGTCAGGATTAGGTTTCAACATATGAAGTTTGAGGAGACATACTTCAACACATAACAGTCTCATACCTTAAATTCACGCCTTGCTTTTTTTTTTTTTCTCATGGTCTTCTCAAAGCTAAAGCTGTGGGGACCAGTTGGCCTTAGAAGGTGAGATTGTTGGCATTTTGGGGGGTAAACCTCAATTAATCCGGGATGAGATCCAGTGGAGAATGTACTAGCCTCTTGTTCTTTGATTGGGCAATTCTAGGAGGTATTCTGTCTTTTCTCAGAAGTCCTGGTGTGACTGAGTCCTAATTGCTACAACAACCACCCCACTAACCATCCCAATTTTGGCTCTCTCCTCTATCTCACCTGTCCTTTTCTCTTAGTACAACTTCCTGGGATCCCTACTCAATCAAATGACCAACACTCTTGTGGGATTATTTCCTTGTTTCAGACTCTGCTTTTGCAACACTCCAAACAGTCTGCCTTTGTTTTTCAGTAGGAAAACTAAGCGATCCTCCCTCCATTAGGTTGCATCTCAATTCAGTAGGAAAACTATGTGATCCCCCATAAGGCTGCATCTCAACATGATAGTAGTACCTGAGATTATGATATGAAATATGAGAAAGTATATTTTTCGAGTCTCCATAAATTTAACTTGTCTCGTTAGCATGATTATAGTAGACATATAAAAAATATAACTATCACTGAAAATGCCATTGAGATTCTACTCCCATTTTGGCACGTGAGAAAACCGAAGCACAGAGAGTATAAATTGATATTACAAGAAGTTAAACACAGAGATGTGGCTAGAACCTAGATTCTCTGATCTCTAAATGAGCATTTTTCCCCACCACACACTTAATTCCTGTTGCCAGGAATATTTCATTAGTTAACAATGAAATATTTGTTGTTCCTTTCAGAGGGTGTTTTACAAGCTTTTAAGGTAATGGAATATAAATTTCTTGAGGACAGGGAAGATTCCCATTTATATTTGTGACAAATGGGGTTATGTCTTTCATAGAATGAGTCCTAAATAGATACAATGTTAGCTCCATAATGGCAGGGATTTTGGTCTGGTGTATTCACTGGTATATCCCAAGAACCTAGAATAGTACCTGCCACATAGCAGGCATTCAGTAAGCATTTGTTGAGTGAACAGAGGAATGCATACATTCTTATAAGAAATAATTGTTTCTGTCTCCTATTCCATCTATTAGATGGTCACTTAATATGCATTAATAATAGCGCAATTCTACCTGTCAAAGAATGTTTTAGATTGTTTACATATATTCTTGATCTAATCTAATTCTTATGATACCCCTACAATGTAAGGAAACTGAGGCTTAGAGGAATTTAGTAACTATTCCAATATCACAAGACTAATGATGGACCCTACCATGTCTTCACCATATTGCCTCTGATTAGCATGACATAAATAACTGTACTGTCAATGCTACAGAAAATGAGGGCACAAGGAACTCTAATCATCACTTATATAATAAGCAATCATCTTGCAAACATCATAAGCTGAAAGGTGAAGGACTCAATTCAAGCCATTTCCAAACACTGAGTGTGAGGGAGCATGACGACTCGTCATAAAACCAGAAAGACATCCCTTATTCCTCCCTGCTGGGTTGTCTGTTGGGACTGAATTTTATTAAACTGAAATTATTTTCATTGTTATAATTCTGATGTTATTAAGTATCATTATTGTTGGCTTTACTTTCTTAATTTATTATTTTTATTATTTTTTGTAGAGGGGGGTCTTGCTATGTTGCCAGGCTGGTCTTAAACTCCTAGTCTTAAGCAGTCCTCCTGCCTTGGCCCTTCAAAGTGCTGGGATTACAGGTGTGAGCCACTGTACTGGCCTAATTGTTTGCTTTCTTTGTCCAATTTATTCTTTCTGAGAAAATAACATTCTACTGAATAATGGCAAGCAAATAAAATCTCTTCCTTGTGAAAGCGTGGGCTCCCTTTGACAGCCAGAGACAATATACCCCAGCAGCTAAGTCAAGGGCACTAGAGTCCACTGTTTGGCTTTGACAAGTTCCTTACCCACTCTAATTTTCAGGTTTTACGTCGGTAAGATGGGATAAGAAAAGTACGGAGCTTATAGTGTTGTGGTATTAAATAAAAATGAAATCAAAGTGTTTTACATAGGATAGGACCTG
This sequence comes from Macaca mulatta, assembly GCF_049350105.2. Classification (NCBI taxonomy): domain Eukaryota; kingdom Metazoa; phylum Chordata; class Mammalia; order Primates; family Cercopithecidae; genus Macaca; species Macaca mulatta. The sequence continues at coordinate 14,449,206 of NC_133426.1, read as the reverse complement.
ACTCTAAATGTACATACTGAAACAAATATTGCCACCACCACTAACATCATCATATTGAAGAAAAGTTTTTTTTTTTTTTTTTTAATGACATGATACTGTTACTTGTTTGAAGAAAGATCACCTTTGCTGGGGTAGGGATGGTTTCCCTGGGTCTGCAGGTACAACATAGAAGGTGAAAATTTCCAAGATGATCTAAGTTCCTTCTTATGTGATTTAGGGCCACTCTATTCCCTACAGCTATGCTTTCGAATATGGTAGCCACTGGCCACATGTGGCTCTTGAGCCCTTCAAATGTGGCTAATGTAACTGAGGAACTAAAATTTTTATTTTATTCAATTTCATGTGTTTAAATTGAAAGTCAAATAGCTACTTGTGGCTAGTGGTAACCAGAATGGACAGCATTGTGCTTTGTCGTGCTGAGGCCAGGACTTTGCAAACCTTTGCCAGCTGATGCTCTGTTAGACTCTGCCTGTAGGGAACACTAGAGGGAGATGTCAAGGTTGGAAGGAGGAGAAGGGACCTGTTCCTTTCTGTCCACCTCTGGTCCCATCAGTCAGTATCAGGACAGCAATGGTTCTTCACCCTGATAGCGGCCGTTGGTTCCAGTATTGATTGCTACATTCCCAGAACTAGCGTCATTGTATCCCTCAGAGATACCAGGACCAGCTGGGCAGTGTCCCCTCCTTGGAGGTCTGAGTCCATATTCCACAGGGCTCCTTTAAACCTTTAGGTTCTGATAACCCTAACCTCTTATGTGGTAGTGGGTAACTGCGTCAGTTTCCCCTGTTTTTCTTTTCACTTCTCTGGCAACAAACAGTTCAATTATCTGCATTAAATCCTTTCCATTAAAATACCTCATATGGTGTCTGCTTTCCTGCCTGGTCACAATACAGGCTTCCTGGAATCTCAGTCCCTCTGGGGCACATTTCCACAGCTGCCTGAGTAGAATGCAGCTCCAGCCCCAGGACTTGTCCTAGCACTTTCCTCTGACACAGTCTAGCCAGACTTTTCCTTTTCTTTTTGCTAATTTTTAACTGCAGCTTTTACCTAAAAAGGTTGAAGTTTTATTTAATCATACGTCTCTTAACAAGCCTGTTTCTATTACTTTTCTCACTGGATCTCAGTTTTATAATCTTTATATATATATATATATATATATATATTCTATTTTTAAAAATTGGGGTTATTTATTATTATTCATATTTTTGTCTTGTCTTCTGGCTTTCTCCTTATTCTCAGTTCCCTTGTTTAAGTCACATCTGTTTCATTGTTCCTTTCTGTTGTTTATACTGTATTCATAAAAAACTAACAAATTAACTTTTTTATTTTTAATTTATAGATTTAGGTTTGCCTTTATTTATTTATTTAAATTGACAAATAATGATTGTAAATATTTAGGGAGGACAATGTGATGTTTTGATCTATTTACACATTATAGAAACATTAAATCAAGCTAATTAACATATCTAACACTTTACCTATTATTTTTTGTGGTGAAAACATTTAAAGTCTTCTTCTCTAGTAATTTTGAAATATACAATAGATTAACTCTGGTCATCATATTGTGCAATAGATCACTAAATCTTATTCCTTCTGACAGAAAATTGGAACCCTTTGACCCTTTTTCCATACCCGCACCCTCATGTTTCCCCTTTTTCCACACCCCCACCCTCATCCCCTGGCAATCACCATTCTACTCCGTATGAGTTCGACTTAAGATTCCATATATAAGTGAGATCATGTGGTAGTTGTCTTTCTGTGCCTGGCTTATTTCACTTATATGTGCTTTTTTTTTTCTTTGTTCTCTTTGTTTCATATATGTTTTAAATGACTTTTCATAAGGATGGCAAGAATTGAATGAATCCCAAGGGGCATTGATGACAGACTTTAATCAATGAGGAAAATGGAGATTTTCCTCCCTCTCACTTCTTCATGTCTATTTCTCTGGCTCTCCCTTAGCAACCCCGCCCCCCCACCCTAAGTGAGGCCTGTTCTCTAAAGAAATTCACCATGTAGTGACTGAGGCCATATAAAAGTTATCTTTTCTCAGAGTCATGGTCTTCATTTTGCCTTTGACCCGTTTTCTTCACTGGAAAGCTTTTGCATTCTGACATTTCACCTCATTTGACTCACTGAGCTCTAAATCCATGGTCTATGAAATATATTATTATTGGATTATAGACAGATTCTTCTGTGTTATGTCATAACACTGGAAACATTGGTACTAGGGAGGTGGCAGCTAGAGCAGTAATGGGATTTCTGGGTCAAATGGTATTTCTGGTTCTAAATCTTTGAGTAATCGCCACACTGTTTTCCGCAATGGTTGAACTAATTTACATTCTCACCAACAGTGTAAAAGTGTTTCTATTTCTCTGCAACCTCGCCAGCACAAAGATCTTACTAAGAAGGAGGCAGGAAATTCAGAGAAGAAGATGTGAGGACAGAAGCAGAGGTTGGGGTGATATAATTGCTGGTTTTGGAGATAGGAGAAGGGAAGGAGTCATGAGCCAAGAAATCCAGGTGGCCTCTGGAAGGTGGAAAAGGCAAGGGAATGAATTATCCTCTAGGACCCCCAGAAGGGAATGCAGCTCTGCTCTGCCAACACCTTGACTGTAGCCCAGTGAGACCTGTGTCAGAGTTCTGAAATGTAAGAGAATACATTTAATATATGTTTTTTCTTTTTTGAGACAGACTTTCACTCTTGTTGCCAAGGCTGGAGTGCAGTGGCGTGATCTCTGCTCACTGCAACCTCTGCCTTCCAGGTTCAAGCCTCCCAAGTAGCTGAGACTATAGGCGCCCACCACCATGCCCAGCTAATTTTTGTATTTTTAGTAGAGTTGGGGTTTCACCATGTTGACCAGGCTGGTCTTGAACTCCTGACCTCAGGTGATCCTCCCGCCTCGGCCTCCCAAAGTGCTGGGATTACAGGCAAGAGCCACGGCGCCTGGCCTTGCATTGTTTTAAAAAGTCACTATGTTTGTAGTAATTTGTTATAGCAACAATGGGAAATGAATAATTAATAAAGACATGTATTGCTAACAAGGCACATTTGCATTCCTTGGCATTTATAGCTGTTGCATTCAAGGTAATAGGGGCAAGCATCCAAACACTCCTGTCTTCTTGTAGTCAGGCTTGAGCCTTTTCATATTGAAATATGTATGGTTTTATTGTGAATTCCATTCTTTTTATATATTCTTACCTTTTGGGTTCAACATCCTCAAGATCTGTTTCCAGAAATATCCCCAATTTTCTATCTTAAAGTCTCCATTGTATAAGCCTCTCTTCTCTAGTTTGATTCCACACTCAAACCCTTTCCAGGCATGCTAGAATCTGATTATGGTTATTGACTGAGCAACAGTAACTGGTGGGGTACAAATTACTTTGTTCTGCAAGGCAGCACAATCAGGCCAGGAAGTCACAGTTTCTTTAAGCAAGGGTAGGAGAACTGCTCTGCAGGCCCAAAAGGCTGTGGGAAGTGCTTCATCGGGAGGTTGGGGATTTACGGGACTCCTCAGAGTGTTTCAGATATTTCCATTTAAACTGCTGGGATTGTACCCTTTCCAGGTCACTGCCTTTGCTCACATCAAAGACCTAGCAGGGCTATGAATTCAACTGATACTGTAATTCAGCAAGCAAACTTGGATTTGATCAGACTCAAATTCTGAGTTCGATTTTTGGATATTTCGTTCTTTTTGCTATAAGGGATAAAATATTTTTTAAAGCATGGTTATAGAAAATCTTTTATTTTAATCTGTGGCTTGAGGTGAAAATTTAGATATAGGAGGTTTTTGTTCTACAGGCTTTAGGTTTCACACTGCCAATCAGGAGCAGCCATCCAACTTAATTAGCTGTTTCAGCCCTGCCTAATTTGAACTGCTGGGTTCCTGTATCAGATTATGGACATAAGGTTTGGTGCATTTTCCTTCCTTGCTACACAGAATATGGTCTGCAAACCAGCAGCATGGTCATCCCCTTAGGAGACTGTTAGAAATGCAGCATCTCAGGCTCCATTCTAGACCTACTAGAATAAGAATCTGCATTTTAAGAAGACCCCTCCCCCCCACAAATCAAGACCCCAAGGTGGTCTGTATGCACATTAATGTCTGAGAAGCATGTGCCATACTATCTTGGCCAGATAAATGTGGCTGGATTCTGAGTCTAGCTTCTTACCATTTCCTGGCTCTGCCTTCTTCCCTGTGGCTTTCAATTTGAGCTTCAGGTGCTGGCCCTAGCCTTAATATACCCCATATCCTCTCGGATTTAGGCCTAGGAAGAAAGGACACTATCCTGCCTCCAAGAAGCCCTAGAAAAAGACTACTCACCTCTTAATAGTTCTGACTGGGTCACAAATTATTCCTGAACCAATCACTGTGGCCAGAAAAGTAAGACACTGACAATGGTCAGAGTCTCGTGTTAAAATGAGGGGTGAGGTCTAGTCAGAAACATCTGCTGAACATTGTTCACTATTAGTTGATGTGATATCCTAAGAGGATATCTAAGGGCTTGATGAGTTTGATTTTACCAGAAAGGTAAATAAATCCTGGCAGACAAAACAGCAGATAGTCACTCTGCCTCCCTTTGGGTTTTTGTGCTGGCTCCCATTGAGAATGACTCTGCCCCATCTTTGAATGTCCCCCTGTCCAACTTGACTACAAACCGTGATATTTCTCCTCATTTTCTTCTGAGTGATGAATTAAGACCTCTGGCTAAGAGTCTATCTTAATGCCCTTTCTTCCAGAAAGAGTTGTTAGGACTCATCCTTTGTTGTATGAACAGTGCCCTCTTCACTGCTGGCGACCTTATCTAAAAAGCTACAGACTCATCTACACTTAGTAACTGCTCACAAACATTCTAAATTGGTCCACTTAGACCTGCAGTTGTAAGTTTTAATTTCAGGAGTTTGCTTTCCAATCCATGACCAACATATCTTTCTGGGTAGGTGGCCAGTTGGATAAGGCCCCTAGGATATTGGCTTTCTTCTGAGTTTTTAACTTTATAGCTGTGGGTGACCTTGCTTTTAGAATATTAAACTCCTCAAATCTGTGATTTTAGGCTCCCAGAGAAATGGAATATTACATAAATAAATGATATTACCTTTTAGAGTAAACACTTTTTATTCCTTGTGCCATATCCCCATGGCCCACTTGTGATGGTGGATGCTGCTCTGGCAGAAAGTTCCCAAGCTGGGCAGCAGTATCTCATCTTGAGTTCTTGAACCACCTCTTTACTTTTTTGCCTCGGGGCTTTTGCCAAAGCAGAGGGAGCTTTAATGACTTCAGGTGGGGGAACTTGAAGTGAAGGGACTATATTCAGTAGATAATGATTCTAGCCTTTTGCTGCTCATCCTTCAGAGAGGCATTTCTAAAGCACATTCATCTTTTTTTTTTTTTTTAAAAAAACAAAAACAAAACTATTTATTATTTATTTATTTTTTGAGACAGACTCTCATTCCATCACCCACGCTGGAGTAGAGTGGTGTGATCTCGGCTCACTGTAACCTCTGCCTCCTGGGTTCAAGTGATTCTCGTTCCTCAGTTTCCCAAGTAGCTGGGATTTCAGGCGTCCACCACCATACTTGGCTAATTTTTGTATTTTTAATACAGATGGTGTTTCACCATGTTGGTCAGGCTGGTCTCGAACTCCTGACCTCAAGTGATCCGCTCACCTCAGCCTCCCAAAGTTTTGGGATTATAGGCATGAGCCACCGCACCCAGCCTACAGCATATTCTACCAATTTCTCAAGAGAGTCTCTAGTGGGATACAGCCCAACTGCCTGCAGTAACCAACTCGGCAACACCTACTTTGTTGGTTTTTTTCTCTTTCTTGATATCTCTTTCTTTCCTTTTCTCTCTCCATGTTCCCTCACTCTTGCTTCCTGGGGCTGCCTCCCAAATAAACTGTCTGTACCCAAGCCCTTGCCTCAGCCCTGCTTTGGGGAAACCCAAAATTGGGACACCAATTTCTTGGGCCAAATTCATCCATTACCTGTTTTTATACAGCCTGCTTGTGAACTAGGAATGGTTTTTACATTTTTTTAATGACTGGAAAAAAAAAACCAAAAACAAAGAAGAATATTTTGTGACACATGAGAATTATATGAAAATCAAACTTCAGTGTCCATAAAGTTTTATTGGGACACAGACATCCCCATTAGTTTGTATAATATCTATGACTGCTTTTGTACCGCAATGGAGGGTTGAGTAATTGTGACAGAAACCATCTGGCTCACAAAGCCTGAAATAATTACTGTCTTGCTCTTTACTGTAAAATCTACTGACCCCGATCTAGGCAGTAAATGTTAAATTAAAATTGAATTGTAACATTGTTAGTCAAGTATAGACTGAACTCTAACCTTCTATGTTATTCACATCAAAATAATTTCTTTCAGAATGTTTTAGATAGACATTTAAAAAGTTTAACAATTTCTACTTGACTATCATTTATAACTTGCTTTCTAGACCTCAAAGATTTAATGTCGTAGGTAACTCTTCTGTTTATATGTACAGAAAAGAGAGATTAAAAACTCAGAAAGTGATTTCAATCTTCAATTTTAATATTTACTTTTAAATAACCTATTCAGTGTTTAACACATAGTAGGGAATATTTAATAATAGACAAATAAAAAACGACCATACTTTTTCTGACATACCGAGTAGTTTTCCTGTTTCATGTTAGAAAATTAGCTTCTTATAGAGGTAAGTGTTGCATTTTGTAAAATAAGTGGTCCCAGGCTTCAGGGAAACAAGTTTTCTTTTTGTGGTTTGGCTATAATCATAGTTCAAAGTAATTTGGTCTATTCTTGTATTTCTGGAGCACAAAGCCCCTTTGTACAGAGAAAATAATCAACACCTAAGAATTTTTCATTTTCTTTTATTACATTTTGTTGTACTTTCAGGTTCCCTATTACTTAGTAATGCACTTGGAAAATGTCCAATAAATCATGTTTGGTATCAACTAAGGTTTATTAATGTAGCGATTCTATTTCATGTGGAATGTTCTCTCTTACTGAAAAATTGTTAATAGTTTTCCATTGCTCACAGGATATATCCAAATACATTAGTTCGACTCATTCTGGGTACAGCCCATCTCTCAGACCTTATCTTCCACTATCATCTAGTCCTCACTTCCTTCTCTATCTTCTGATTATTATCCCACTGTTTGAGTCCATTCTGTGCTGCTACAACAAAATACCTGAGACTGGGTAATTTATAAAGAACAGAAATTTATTTTTCACAGTTCTGCAGGGGCTGGGAAGTCCAAGATTAAGGCACTGGCATTTGGTGTCTGCTGAGGGCCTTCTTGCTGTGTCCTCAGATGGTGGGCATGGTGGAAGGTGGAACGGCAAGAGACAAACACTACTGCTTGAAGCCTCTTTTATGAGGACCTTAATCCCAGTCATGAGGGAGGAGCCCTCATGGCTTAATCATCTCTTAAAGATCCCACCTCTTAATACTGTCACATTGGCAATACCAGAATTCTGAAGGGGTACATTCAAACCATAGCGCCCACCAAAGCCCAGTTAAATGTCCTCTTACTCTGGGAAGCACCCCAACCTCCCTGGCCCCCCAAGATATCTCTTCTTATGTGTTAGATTGGGTTCCCCAGAAGCAGGCCCAGAGATAAGAATTTGTGTGCAAGTGATTTCTTAAATAAGTGCTCTCAGGAGAAAATGGTGAAGGAGTTAGGGAAGCAGGACAGGGAAGAGTGTGATTTTTGTCTTGCATGGGTATTTCAACCTGATCATGCAGAGGAACTCTGGAGTGTAAGTTACTTCTCAGCCTTTGTCTTACCTTGAGGAACAGGAGTTGGGCTTTTATACTCTCAAAGTCATGAGTTATTGATGAAGGACTGCTCAGGGGCAAGTAGAATCCCAGGCATCATGTGCTTTGCCCCATGCGTAGGACCAAAGTGGCTTTCAGTGATACCTTCTGAACAAAGCCACAGGTTATAGACCATTTTAAGCAGGAGCCATGGGAAGGACATACAGAAGTTGTAAAAGAAATCTCAATGTCTATCACATGATTTCCTCTAGCATATGCTTGCCATGTGTTATGTACCACCTTCCATTTCCAAACTCTGTTGAAAGTAAAATGGTCTGGGATTGAACTCTGTCTTGCTACCTAGCGGAGAGACCTTGAACATATGACTAAACTCATAGTCTCAGATTGTGCTTCTTTAAATGAGCATAGTTCTACCTACTTCAGAGAATTATTCATCGAGTTGAAGGGGTTACCTGGGAAGCTAGCACACGATAGGTCTTCCACATATGTTGAATCTGAAATTGCCTCACTTTGCCAGTCTTTGGCAACCTCTTGCTCTTCTGGCCATCATCTAGGGTTAATCTCTATTATATGACACAATGGAATGATTTATAAGCTTCTCTATTTTAGTACAGTTAAACACCATTGACAAATGATGCATGATGTCCCAGTTGGGTTAGGTGGGAATTCTGAACCTCAGCATTAGTGACTTTTTGGACTGGATCATCCTTTATCGTAAATGGCTGTCCTGTGCACTGCAGGATGTTTAGCAGCATCTTTGACCTATACCCGCTACATCCTAGTAGCACTTCCCCAAATTAAGACAACCAGAAATATCACCAGACATTGAGACAAAATGTCCCCTAGGAAGCAAAATCACTCTTTGTTGAGAATCACTGGATTAAAGAAATCTCCAGGAGCTGTGCAGAGTTTATTTCAACCTCAGAAACCATGTAAGTAGGTTAACAGCAGCACCTGTTAAATGCTAGAAAATGTCCTCCCTTTCCCTCTTTAAATAATAGAATTTTTCATACATGGTGGGTTTTTCATTTTTATTTTCTTTCTTATTATTGGCTATTGTTTTGTTTTGAACATTGAGGAGGAAGGCAGGGAGGAACCTCACATTCCAAATATAAGAATTTGGAGGGCCATGCTGCAAGCAACATGTAGGTCTTGGAGATCCAGAGAACTCGCATATATCTTACAACAAGTCTCCAAAGGAGCCATGATTTGAATTCATAATGCTTTGCTCACTCCAGCATTTGGGAAGCAGTCATTGAAAGATTGTGATATCGGGTAGTGATTGATTGTTTCCTATGTTACATTTTGTTGGGGACAGGAGGAGTAGAATGAATGTTATTGGGTAAGATGGGATGTACCAATCTTCTTTGTAGAAGGAAAGCTTTGCAACATTTTGTTACTGTGACGCTAATGAGTCATATTTAGGAGTGAATATTTCCATACAAAATGCTGTCCAGTGATCTTACCTTTATATGGCCTATTGGTTCTAATTTTACTGCGTTTCAGTCATCCTTGTCAAAGAGAAAGCCAGAGTAATTGAAATCATCAAATTACTATAATTGCAGCTTTATACGAATCCAGTAATTATCCCCTGAATTCCATTTTCAGCACTGAATATTTATGTATTTGGAGCAGATAGAATTAAAAACATACTGAGTAATGCAAATTGTAATCTCAGGAATTTGAACTGATAGAATAACATTACTTTCCCATCCTAGAAAAATAATTTGCTATTTTCAAGCTCTCCTGAAGTGATGATAAGTAACTGCCAATTGAGAGATAACTCTCAGCAGGTGTCCTAATAGGTAGACCCCCCCCCCCCCCCTGTGAAAAATAAGCTAATTTACACTACCAGCAGACCTTCATTTAAGAGAGGCTTTTGAATCTTTAGGAGTTGAGTTTATAAACCTTTAAGTATTTCAGTATTGTAATGATTGGTTTTATTTTGTTAACCTGCTTTTAGACCCAGCAATGCCTGGCAAGGCTTCCATTATTACATGTGGTAAAGCAGGAATGCCTGTGGAGACCATTGTCGCCCCACTGTTCCCCTCTAGGCACCCTCCAGTTACTTTGAGCTCATTTCACATGAGTACCCAGTAATCCTCTTTCTGTGATTCCTCTCTCTACTTTATCTTCCAACCCCTCTCTCTAGCTTCAATACCCCGACTGCCTTACAAGCCCACCCAGTGTGGCCCAGATGGCATGTCTTCATTTCTTGCATTAGTGAGTTCCATGTTGCGCAGAATCCTTAGGAAGTTCAGAATGGCACACCTACAAGATAAACACTCCTCTCTCTTTCTAATAGTACCCATTAGTCCTCAGAGCTCTACTCTGATGTTTCCTCCGAATTACTATTTTGGTTAAGTGGTTGTCCAGGTTTATTTTAGCAGTCAAGTTTTTCCCTCAAATAAAAACAACTAAGTAGCTGCAATATGTGAAACTGACATGTATGCTGTTGCTCTTGGAGAGGTGGGGCTGGGGACCTAGGGCCATCTCAGCCAGCCTTCACAGCCCCCTTTTCTCAGCCCAAGCACTCCCTAGACTGGAGTGCTCTATTCAATACTATTTACTAATCGCTGATATAGCACAACCTCTTTATTTTGCAAAGAATAAACGGAGGCCCAGAGAGGTTCAGGCACAAGTTCCAAGTCTCATTGCTCATTTCTGACAGAGCCAAGATTTGAACTGGCTCAGTGCTCTTTCCCCAACAGCCCTCCCAACCATCCTGGCCAAATGTCCAACAGGTGTTTTTGACAACCCGAAGCAGGTGGACATTTTCCCTAGGATCAGGGACCCAAATCAGTCTGAACTACTTGCTTTATCATTGCTGATTAAACAAAAAGCACTCTGAAAAAACACCACACCCAAGCTGATGATGCGTAGCTTCTCAGAGGAAACCTCTTTTTTCTTCATTTCCACCATTCCTGCCATTGCAGGGCTCTCCTCCTCCCCTTTCCCCACCCCTACTCCAGTGATTTCGAGAGCTATCAGGGCATATCAGATGTGCCCACAAACAAATCACAAATTTTTCTTTCCATCAGGCCTGCTGGAAACTCAGGCTCTGACTTGTCCCCATGAGTTTGTAGGTATTGATGACCTGTCCACTGGTCACTGCTGTTCTTTCTTGAGGGCTTGGTATGGAGTGGATGAAGAATTTCCGTTTTCTCTGTCATCCTCTGCACAGCAGCTGCTTATGCCCCAATGCCTTACAGAGATCTTACGAATGTGATCAAGGACCCTCCGTAGGTATTGGACACACTTGTCCAATTGTGGATGCTGGGTAGGGAGATAACTCTAAATAACTAACTCGATGCTGTGCTCAAAATAACCCCAATCCTCTGATCACTATATCTGGATCAAGCTTGTTGTGCAGGATTTTGTTTTATTTTGTATTGTTTTGTCTCAGGAGAACCCTTAAATGCTCAAAGAAATAAGCAAAACAGATTTCTGGCACTGAGCCCACAGACAGGTCCAGACAGCCTCAATTATCCTTGGTGACACAGCATAAGCTCAAGCTGAGACTCCACTGTGCTATAAAAAGTGATTTCCACAGTTTAGGATTTGACTACAGCTTGCACCCTTGTCTAGCCGGCCGAGCTAGTCTTGAATAGTTATCCTCCTTCCCTTACTGCTTCCCAGCAGTTACAGGAGTCCTGGCTGTCTTTGCAACACCCTCTCCTGACTCAGCTAGTTCTTCTGAATTCTTTTGTCCCATAATGCCTGGCCAAGTATCAATTGTATTGAAAGACAGAGGAAGGCAGGCAGGGAAACCATTAGCAGCAAGAAAGTCTTCAAGTATAGAAGAGCGGAGATAGGAGCTGGCAAGTCAAAGGAAGGATCCCCCAGAATGAAGGAGAAATAGAAAGTCAGAATGACGATACAGAAGTTAAAAAAAAAAAAAAAAAAAAAAAAGATTAGAGAAATAGAAATAACAGAATGGAGGCTGGGCGCGGTGGCTCATGCCTGTAATCCCAGTACTTTGGAAGGCCAAGGTGGGCAGATCATGAGGTCAGGAGATTGAGACCATCCTGGCTAACACGGTGAAACCCTGTCTCTACTAAAAATACAAAAAATTAGCCGGGTGTTGTGGCAGGCACCTGTAGTCCCAGCTACTCGGGAGGCTGAGGCAGGAGAATGACATGAACCCCGGAGGCGGAGCTTGCAGTGAGCCGAGATTGTGCCACTGCACTCCAGCCTGGGCGACAGAGCAAGACTCCGTCTCAAAAAAAAAAAAAAAAAGAAGAAATAACAGAGTGGAAATAGAAGGGAGCCTCAAAAGGAAATGTTATCATTTACAGACAATAAAGAGACATGGCCAGGGCTTTCAGAATCTGACCCTTTGTTACCTGTGAAAAGATGGGAAAGACAATGACTATTAAAACATTTGTACTTTTCCTCTGAGTTATATACTTCCCATAAATCATAGGAAAGTTTTTTCTACTTCTAGGAAATTTGTCCATTTTCCTTTCTTTAGTACTTTTAAGATTTCAAAGTTTTACCTTTAAAATTTAAAATTGATCCATTTGGAGTTGATTTTGGTGCACAGTGTGAAGTATGGAGCCAACTTTTCTTTTTCCAGAAGGCTACCCAATTGTCCCTATGCCATTGAATAAAAAGCCCAACTTTACCAAATAGGTTTGAGATGCCCCCTCCTATCATATGCTAAATCCTCATGTGGATTTCTATTTTGTATTTCTGGACTATTCAGTTGCATTGGCATTTCTGGTTGTGTATCAGCTCCATATTTTTAAATACTTTTGACATTATGAATATGTTTTAATATCTAGTAGCACTTGTCATTCTTCATTACTTTTGTTATTCTTCTGGCCTTTGCCTAGTTATTCTTGTATATTTTGTCATTTAACTTTTCAGTTAGAATGACTGGTTCTAGACAAAAATGATTGGCACTTATTGGGATCTCATTAAATTTATAAAACAATAATTTAAATTTTTAATAGCTACTTAATATTTTTCATACTCGAATTTATCTACTATGCTATTTTTGGACATTTAAGAAGTAGGCATTTATTATTTTGTCAGATCTTTATTTGCTCTCCTTCTTTTGGGCAGTTGCTCCTTTCTCAGTCTAATTATATGATTTGGGTGAGTCCTGTGAAATATAGAAGCTCACCACACCGTTCTGTCTGGTTCACCTGATGGATCTGTGTATCAGGCCAGACAAATTAGATTCTTCCCCGGGACTTCTTTGAGAGGGAACCTCATTGGGTATAGAGATGTGAGGTTGTGAGAAAAGATGGTTTCACTTCATGGAGAAGGTACCAGGAAAGAGGAAAGTGGACACATATAGAGTACCCTGGTGATATATGCCTCCTGCTTCAGGTATCTCTCACCAGAGTCCCACTCTTGCTCTTTACAAGAGCCAAGCAATACCCTCTGCTAAAGACAGTTTTATTAAAGGAATACTGAACAATATAAAGGTTCAGTATTCCTTTCCTCCCCTCCTCCATGCCTTTGTTTAGATGTGAGAATCTCATTGAGCATTGAGCATCCTCTCAAATGCAGTCATGGGCTCTGTACCTGTATTTCTCTCTCCTTTTTCTTCCAGCATCCTGCATGTTAGCCAGACTACTTTATGACTATACCTTTGCCTTGCTTGCCTTTGAAACCTGTTCTAAATCTCCTAGATCCTCCTATTTTCCAATTCCCATAGTAATATTATGACACCTTACTATTCACAAGAGGTATGTTCAGAGCTCTCACAGACCCCTGCCATTGCTGACTTGAAATGTTTATTTAGGCTTTCTTTTTAGCTGCATTTTTGTGCAAGGTATGCATGCATCCTAGAGCCAGCTCTTCAATCATCACTAAAGTTTTAGCTTTCACTTAATTGCTGTTGTTCACAAATACCTTTTAAAAATCTCCTCATAAATTACTATATGTGGTACTAAATTAAAGAAAAATAGGTTGGTATCCAAGATGGCCAATTAGAAGCAGCTGCAGTCTGTGGCACTCATGGAGAGGAACGAAAAGGTGTGAATGAATTCAGCACCTTCAACTGAGATATCCAGGTTCTTGCATTGGAACTGACTGGGCAAACAGCTCGACCCATGAGAAATGAAGAAAAGTAGGTGGGGTGGTGGTGGGGGAAGGGGTGTGGCCATGACCCACCCGGGAGCAGCATGGAGCCAAAGGAACTCCCACCCCTAGTCAAGGGAAGCGGTGAGTGATTATGCAACTCCACCTGGGAAGCCATGCTTCTCCCATGAATCTTTGCAACCCTTGAATCAGGAGATCCCCTCCTGAGCCCAGGCCACCAGGGCCTTGGGTCTGATACACAGAGCTATGTGGAGTCTTGGCAGAGCAGCTGCTCAGGCACACACTGAGATCCAGGAATTTTATATACTCTGGCCCTGGGATCCCGGGCAAGGCAGGAAATCCATTTGTACATATCCCTAGGAAGGGGGCTGAATCCAGGGAGCCAGGCAGCGTCATTCTGCATGCCCCACTTCCATGGAATCTCATAAGTTAAGACCCACTGGCTTGGAATCCCAGCCATCCAACAGCAGCTGGTTGGAGTCTGCCTGAGATGGGTTCGAGTTCCTGGGAGGAGGGGTGGCTGCCACCTATGCATCTCAGTCGACTCAGCCACTCCAGCCTGCTGGCTGTGGAGAACACAGACAGTCCAGATATGGAAGGGTCTCAAACAATGCAGCATAGCTGCCTTGCCAGATTGTAGCCAGACTGGTTCTTTAAGCAGGACCCCAATCTATCCCTCCTCACTGGGCAGGAGTTCCCTGTGGGGGCTTCAGTCATTCCAGCCAGGGTTCTATAGACAGAGCTTTGCTATCTCCCTGGGATGAAGCTCCCAGGGAGAGAGCAGCCACCATCTCTGCAGTTTAGTCAACTCGACTGTTTCAGTCTGCTAGCTTTGGAGAATACAGGTGGTCTGGACAAGGAAGGCCCCCCCGCCCTCCAGCCCCCAACACAGCACACCTGCAGCCAGACTGCTTCTTTGGGTAGGTCCCTGATCCCATTCCTCCTGACTGACTGAGGCTTCCCAATGAGGGTCTCCAGCCACCTCCTACAGGTGTGTGGGGGCCAGCAACAGGTCAGCATCCCCCTGGGACGGAGCTTCTAGAGGAAGGAGTTGGCTGCCATCTTTGCTGTTTTGCAGCCTTCACTCATGATACCTCCAGGTACGGGAGAAACCGAGGCAACTGGAGTCTAGAGCAGACCCCAGCAAACTGCAGCAACCCTACGGTAGAATGGCATAACTGTTAAACACAAACAAACAGAAAACAACAACAACATCAATAAAAAAGACTTCACAAAAAACTCATTCAAAGGTCAGTGACCTCAAATATTGAAGGTAGGTAACCCCACAAAGATGAGAAAGAATCAACATAAAAACACCGAAAACTCAAAAAGCCAGATTGCCTCTTCTACTCCAAATCACTGCAACACCTCTCCAGCAATGGCACATAACTGGACTGAGGTTGAAATGGCTGAATTGACAGAAGCAGGCTTCAGAAAGTGGGTA
Source organism: Macaca mulatta (assembly GCF_049350105.2). Classification (NCBI taxonomy): domain Eukaryota; kingdom Metazoa; phylum Chordata; class Mammalia; order Primates; family Cercopithecidae; genus Macaca; species Macaca mulatta. Next base: position 14,433,924 of record NC_133426.1, on the reverse strand, counting down.
ATAATGAACTACACTGAGCTAAAGGAGCATGTTGTAACCCAATGTAAAGAGCTAAGAATCATGATAAAACAGCACAGGAGCTGATAACCAGAATAGCCAATTTAGAGAGGAACATAACCAACCTGATGGAGCTGAAAAATATATCATGAGAGCTTCACAGTGCAATCACAAGTATCCGTAGCAGAATAGACCAAACAGAGGAAAGAATCTCAGAGCTTGAAGATGCTCTGTCTGAAATAAAACAGGCAGACAAGGATAGAGATAAAAGAACAAAAAGGAATGAACAAAACCTCCTAGAAATGTGGGATTATGTAAAGAGACCAAACCTATGACTGATTGGGGTACCTGAGAGAGACAGGGAGAATGGAACCAAGTTGGAAAACAGGATATCATGCAGGAGAACCTCCCTAACCTAGCAAGACAGGCAACAATCAAATTCAGGAAATGCAGAGAACCCCACTAAGATACTCCATGAGAATATCAACCCCAAGAAACATAATCATCAGATTCTCCATGGTTGAAATGAAACAAAAAATGCTAAGGGCAGCCAGAGAGAAAGGCCAGGTCACCTACAAAGGGAAACCCATCAGACTAACAGCGGACCTCTCAGCAGAAACCCTACAAGCCAGAAGAGATTGAGGGCCAATATTCCACATTCTTAAAGGAAAGAATTTCCAACCCAGAATTTCATATCTGGCCAAACTAAGCTTCATAAGCAAAGGAGAAATAAGATCCTTTTCAGACAAGCAAATGTTTAGGGAATTCATCACCCCCAGGCTTGCCTTGAAGAGCTCCTGAAGGAAGCTCTAAATATGGAAAGGAAAAACCATTATCAGTCACTACAAAAACACACTGAAGTACACAGATCAGTGACACTATGAAGCTATCACATAAACAAGTCTTCAAAATAACCAGCTAGCATCACGATGACAGGATCAAATTCACATATAACAATACTAACTTTAAATGTAAATGGGCTAAATGCCCCAATGAAAAGACACAGAATGGCAAACTGGATAAAGACCCAAGACCCATCAGTGTGCTGTCTTTAAGAGAACCATCTCATGTGCAAAGACACACATAGGCTCAAAATAAAGGGATGGAGGAAAATTTACTAAGCAAATGAAAAACAGAAAAAAAGCAGGGGTTGCAGTTGTAGTTTCTGACAAAACATACTTTAAACCAACAAAGATCAAAAAAGACAAAGAAGGGCATTACATAATGATAAAGGGTTCAATTCAACAAGAAAAGCTAACTATCCTAAATATATATGCACCGCAATATAAGAGCACCCAGATTCATAAAGCAAGTGCTTAAAGACCTACAAAGAGACTTAGCCTCCCACACAATAATAGTGGGAGACTTTAACACCCCACTGACAATATTAGACAGATCATCAAGGCAGAAAATTAACAAAGATATTCAGGACCTGAACTCAGGTCTGCATCAAGTGGTCTTGATAGATATCTACAGAACTTTCCACCCAAATTCAACAGAATATACATTCTTCTCATTGCCCACATGGCACTTACTCTAAAATTGATCACATGATCAGAAGTAAAATACTCCTTAGCAAATGCAAAAGAACTAAAATCATAACACACAGTCTCTTGGTTCACAACATACTCAAGATTAAGAACTTTACTCAAAATGACACTGAACAGCCTACTCCTGAATAACTCTTGGGTAAATAATGAAATTAATGCAGAAATCAAGAAGTTCTTTTAAACAAATAAGAACAAAGAGACAACATATCAGAATCTCTGGGATGCAGCTAAAGGAGTGTTAAGAAGAAAATGTATAGCACTAAATGCTCACATCAAAAAGCTAGAAAGATCTCAAGTTAACAACCTAACATCTCAACTAAAAGAACTAGAGAACCAAGAGCAAGCAAACCCCAAAACTAGCAGAAGACAAGAAATAACCAAGATTAGAGCAGAACTGAAGGAGACAGAGACACTAAAACTCTTCAAAAATCAACCAATCCAGCTGGTTTTCTGAAAAAAATTAATAAAACAGATGGACCACTAGCTAGACTAATATGGAAGAAAAGAGAGAAGACTCAAATAAACACAATCAGAAATGATAAGGAAGATATAACCAATGACCGCACAGAAATAAAAATAACAATCAGAGAACATGACATACACCTCTATACACATAAACTAGAAAATCTAGAATAAATAAATTCCTGAACACATAACCCTTCCAAGACTGAACCAGAAAGAAATTGAATATCTGAATAGACCAATAACGAGTTCTGAAATTGAGGCAGTGGTAAATATCCTACCAAGCAAAAAAAGCCCAGGACCAGATGTATTCACAGCTGAATTCTACAAGAAGTACAAAGAAGATCTGGTACCATTTCTACTGAAACTATTCCAATAGATTGAAAAGGAGGGACTCCTCCCTAACTCACTCTATGAGGCCAGCATCATCCTGATACCAAATCCTGGAAGAGATACAACAACAAAAAGAAAACTTCAGGCCGATATCCTTGATGAACATCAATGCAAAAATCCTCAATAAAACACTGACAAACTGAGTCCAGCATCAGGTCAAAAAGTTTATCCACCATGATCTAGTCGGCTTCATCCCTGGGATGCAATGTTGATTCAACATATGCAAATAAATAAATGTGATTAATCACATAAACAGAACTCATGCCAAAAACCACATGACTATCTCAATAGATGCAGAAAAGGCCTTTGATAAAATTCAACATCCTTCATGTTAAAAACTCAATAAACTAGGTATTGAAGGAAGATACCTCAAAATAATAAGAGCCGTATATGACAAACCCACAGCCAATATCATACCAAATGGGCAAAATCTGGAAGCATTCCCCTTGAGAACCAGCACAAAACAAGGATGCCCTCTCTCATCACTCCTATTCAACATCATATTAGAAGTTCTGGCCAGGGCAATCAGGCAAGAGAAAGAAAGAAAGCATATTAAAATAGGAAGAGAAGAAGTCAAATTATCTTTATTTGCAGATGACATGATTTTATATTTAGAAAACCCCATCGTCTCAAATCAAAAGCTTCTTAAGCTGATAAGCATCTTCAGGAAAGTCTCAGGATATAAAATCAATGTGAAAAATTGCAGCAGTCTTATACACCAACAGGCAAGCAGAGAGCCAAATAATGAATGAACGCCCATTCACAATTGCTACAAAAAGAATAAAATACCTATGAATACAGCTAACAAGGGAAGTGAAGGACCTTCTCAAGGAGGACTACAAACCACTGCTCAAAGAAATCAGAGAGGACACAAACAAATGGAGAAACACTCCATGCTCATGGATAGGAAAAATCAATATCATGAAAATGGCCATACTGCCCAAAGTAATTTATAGAATCAGTGCAATTCCCATTAAACAACCACTGACATTCTTCACAGAATTAGAAAAAACTACTTTAAAATTAATATGGAACCAAAAAAGAGCCCAAATAGCCAAGAACAAATCTGGAGGCATCACACTACCCAACTTCAAACTATACAAGCCTACAGTAATCAAAACAGCATGGTACTGGTATAAGAACAGACATATAGTCCAATGGAACAGAATAGAGAACTCAGACATAAGACTGCACAACTACAACCATCTGATCTTCAGCAAATCTGACAAAAACAAGCAATAGGGAAAGGACTCTATTTAATAAGTGGTGCTGGGAGTGCTGGCTAGCCATATGCAGAAAATGAAACTGGACTCCTTCCTTGCACCATATACAAAAATTAAATCAAGTTGGATTAAAGATTTAAATGTAAAATCCAAAACTATAAAATTCCTGGAAAAAAATCTAGGAAATACCGTTCAGGACGCAGGCACAGGCAAAGATTTCATGATGAAATTGCCCAAAGCAATAGCAACAAAAGCAAAAATTGACAAATGAGATCTAATTAAAGAGCTTCTGCACAGCAAAAGAAACTATCAAGAGAGTAAATAGACAACCTACAGAGTGGGAGAAATTTTTTGCAATCTCTCCATCTGACAAAGGTCTAATATCCAGAGTCTACAAAGAACTTAAACAAATTTGCAAGAAAAAAAAAACCGTTAAAAAGTGGACAAAGGATATGAATAGACACTGCTCAAAAGAAGACATGCATGGGGCCAAAAAACATATTAATAAAAACTCAATGTCACTGATCATTAGAGAAATGAAAAATCAAAACCACAATGAGATACCATCTCACACCAGTCAGAATGGCTATTATTAAAAAGTCAAAAAACAACAGATACTGACAAGGTTGTGGAGAGAAAGAACGCTTTTACACTGTTGGGAGTGTAAATTAGTTCAACCATTATGGAAGACAGTATAGTGATTCATCAAAGACCTAGAGGCAGAAATACCATCAGACCCAGCAATCCCATTACTGGGCATAGACAGAAAGGAATATATATCACTGTATTATAAAGATACATGCACATGTATGTTCATTGCAGCACTATTCTCAACAGCAAAGACATGGCATCAACCCAAATGCCCATCAAGGAGACTGGATAAAGAAAATGTGGTATATATACACCATGGGGTATGCAGCTATAAAAAGGAACAAGATCATGTCCTTTTCAGGGATATGGATGGAGTTGGAAGCCATTATCCTCAGCAAACTAATGCAGGAACAGAAATTCAAACACTGCATGTTCTCACTTATAAGTGGGAGTTGAATGACAAGAACACATAGATACATGAGGACGGGGAACAACACACACTAGGGCCTGATTGGGTGGGGGTTGGGGGAGGGAGAACATCAGGAAAAATAGCTAATGAATGCTGGGCTTAATACCTAGGTGATGGGATGATATGTGCAGCAAACCACCATGGCACACATTTACCTATGTAACAAACCTGCACATCCTGCACACGTACCCCTGGACTTATAAGTTGAAGAAAATTTAAAAAAAGAAAAATAAAGATGAATTAATGAAAACACATATATCCAGTTAGTTTTATACATTGGCCTAATGATGTATTCTTCAACTGGCCTACAGTGACAACTGCTATTCAAATGTTTGTCTTAAGAAATTTACCCATTATTAGAATTATATTAACATGAAGCTTCGTTAAGTCAATAGGATTTTTCTTCACTTTACTATTAACTCTAAATTTTGTATTTTTTTGAAGGAAGAACACTTATTTGATTCATCCCTCATATTACTTCTGGGTGCTTACTAATTTTTTTAATAGCTGAATGAATTTCTTACACATGTTAGGTTTTCCCAAAACACCTGGCCCTCTGAAGCACTCAATAATATTTTGTTGAATGAACAAATAAATATATGAATATATGAATGTAGAATGAATAAATCAAAGAGCATAGACTAGATCAATGAACTAAATGTTTTCATAGTAGAAATTTCCTGAATACCAGAGAATTACAGCAATCTGTTTTGTCAGTATAACACATAGTGGGTTTATATCTCTCTTAAGCAGTTCTCAACCTTGGCACTGATGACATTTTGGGCTGGATAATTATTTGATGTGGGGGCAGTGTAGGATGTTTAGCAGCATCCTTGGTGTCAACCCAATAGCTGCCAGTAGTACCTGCCCCTAGTGGTGACAACCAAAAATGTTTTTATAAGTTGCTAAGTGTACCCTGGGAGAGGGGGGAGAAATAGCCCCCATTTAAGAAGCACTACTCTTGAGATCCTTTGGTTACCCATTTTTCCTTTCTTCTCTCCAGCTACATGTTTAATAATGTGTAAATCATTTTTAAACGTCTTTTCATTTCTCCAGCGGCAGAGTGGACACTGCCTGATCTCTCAGTTGTGTAATGTGCATTTGCCATTTTCATATTTGCTTGAGGAACTGTGGGACCTTCTATTTACAGTAGACATCACTTGCCTGTCATCAGCATTTTTAGGCTGAATCAAGCTGTCAGGCTTTGTTATGTTGAAGCTGCTGTTGCCAACTCCAGCAAGTAAGAACAACAAAAAATGCCTTCTGACTTCCCTAATGAGAAGTCCTGTTTGACAGATTTCATTCAATTAAATAGATGCTGAGGCATTTCATTAATAAGTGACGAACTTAACTGTCATTTCTGAGCTATCTTCTTACTCTTCAACTGGAGAACGGAGTTTGCTCCTTTAATGGTGGAACTGTTCTTGATGATTGTATCTCATAAAAAAAGACAAGCTGGCTGGCCAAGATAATGGGTAGACAGTTACATATTTTATTGGTCCTCTCTTACTGTGTAACAAATTACTCCCTAAACAAGTGGGCTTAAATGACAAGTATGTATTATTTCACTCTCTGGGTGGGGCAGGAATTTGGGAGCAGCTTCCACAGGAGGCTGTGATTTAGGGTCTCCTAAAGTTGCAATTAAAATGTCAGCTGCAGTTGCAGATCAGATGATTTGACTGAAGCAGGGCTTGAGGAAGCTGGGTCACTCTCATGGCCCCTGGCAGGTAGGGTTACCAAATTATGGGAAACAGACACAGAATCAAACCTCAGGATGCCCAGTTAAATTTGAATTTCAGATAGATAATGAAAAATTTTGTAATATAAGTATGTCCCATGCAATATTTGAGACATACTTATGCTAAATGATTACTCATTGTTCATCTGAAATTCAAATTTAACTGGAATTCTGTATTTTATCTGGCAACCTTATTGGCACTGGCAGTTGGTCTGAGTTCCTTGCCACATGGGGCGCTCCAAAGGGCTATTTAAAAGTCCTCATGGCATGGCAGCTAGCCTTCCTGAGAACTGGTGGCAAATAGGTGAACATTGCATTGTCTTTTATGATCTAGCCTCAGAAGTCACATGCCATTACTTCTGCCATACTTTACTGATCACATAAACCAACCATGATACAATGTGAGAGGGGATTATACAAAGGGATGATCATTGGGTACCATCTTGGAGGCTGGCTCCCACATCTGTGTTTTTGGATTTTTTTACTCTTTTGTGGTTGGCAGAATTCTAAGAGAACCCCAAATGAGTTATGCCCTTGTATAATATCCTCCCCTTGAGGGAGAGCCTTGGACTTGCTTCTTGCTTCTCGCATGTCTTATTCTAGCCAATAGAATGTGAAAAAGGTGATGAGATATTAATCCCCTGAGTAGGTTAACTTATAGGGCAGAGATGATAGGACGTCATTTTCATAATTAATTCTGTTACATAAGTCCCTTTTAGCTGACTAGAGCAACAGACACTCCCTTGCTGGCCTTGAAGAAGCTACCACGTTGAGAAGCCTGTGAGAGGGACTGTGAGAAGGAATAGGAGCAGACTCTAGGAGCAGAGAATGGCCCTCAGCAGGCAGCAAGCAAGAAAGCAGGGATCTCAGTCGTACAGTGGCAAGTAACAGTATGCCAAGGTAGACCAACAACAACCGTATGAGCCTGAGACCCTGAGACTCCTAAAAGAAATGCAGCCCAAGTGACACCTTAATTGCAGCCTTGGGAGACACCAAAACAGAGACCCAGCTGATCTGTGCCTGGATTTATGAAACACAGAAACTATGAGATGATAAATATGTGCTGTTTAAAGCTGCTAAATTTGTAGTAATTTGTTGCACAGCAATAGATAACTAGTTCACCCTTCTATCTTTTGCACTGCACCAGGGCTGATAGTCTACCCTTGGGGAGTGTTATTAAATCTTACTCCCTTCGCATGCCCTCTATTAAAAGTTGTGCACTTTCACAATGTGCCTGAAAAGATATATAAAGCCAATTTGCAAAACTTGATTCAACAACTATTTGTAATTAAATGTGAAGAGTTGTTAAGATAGGAGAACAATGGGGAACTTTGAACGCACAGCATGATGAACTAAAATAGTTTAAGAGTTTAGAGAAGAACTTCTGGAAGAAGTGATACTGAAAGTTGTAGGAGCAAGCATTAGCTAGGCAAAAGTGCATGCTGAGTAAGAAGGCAGATAATTTTTTAAAGTGTAAACTATCATGATATGACTTAACAGAATAGTGCATAAATTTTAACTGTGCAGCTTGACAAATTTTTACAAAGCAAACACCCATATAACTATACAGATCAAGAAGCAGAGTTATAAGCTTCCTAGAAGCTCCCTTGTGACCCACCCTTCTTTTCTGCAACGGTAACCCTGTCCTGATTTGCAACACCATAGTTTAGTTTTGACTATCTTTGTACTTTATGTACTTGGAATAATATACTATGAGTTCCTCTGTACCTGCCTTTCCCCCGCGATGCTAAGTTTGTGAGATTCATTCGTCTGGTTGCATATAGCCGTAGCTACTTTTATTTTGTGACTGTATAGTATTCCCTTTTAGAAGATACCACATTTATTTATGTTATTGTGAGTGATCTGGATTTTTCTCATTTGGGACTATTACATATAGTGTTGCTGTGAACATCCTTGTACATTACTTTGGTGAACAGTGGTATATTTTGAGTAGATATTTAGGAGTGGAAGTGGGTCATAGGATCAAGGCACTGGACTTTTGTAATCAAGGTGGAGGCAATCTAAAATAGCTAATGGAGAACTAAGCAATCTAGCACCAGCCTACCTTTCCAAGCTCAGTTTAGATCATTTTCTGAAGTACAAATGTTCAGAGGAGACAGTAGTCTAAAAATGGAAGTTGGAAAGGTAGGTCAGTACTAGATTGCTCACTGCCCCACAAACCACATTAGAATCTGGACATTATGCTGAGAACTTATTAAAGAGTTAAAGTAAATAAAATCAAATATCAAAATTCATTTAAAATATATCTACCTGGTTACATTTTGGAAAACGAATTGGAAGGAGGCGAGCCTGATACAGGGAGAAAAGTTGACTGCTGTTATAGTAGTTGTGAACCACAAAAATATTTGATCTTCTAAAGGTTTATTGAGTCTGGTATTGATGTTGGTTTCTGAAGTAAAGGACCTTGCATTTAATTGTTGTCTTTTCCTGGATCAGTCAGAGGACTTAGCTGCCGTTTTCCTTGGGAGAAGTGTGGAGGTTTGTAGATTCGCTGGCTTGCTTTAGTTGGCTATCATGCACACCTGTTGTAGTTGTGTGCCTGTTTTCTTTGCAGTTGTGTGTCACTGTAAAGAAAACAGGAGAAGCATGAGGGCCACAGTGGTCTGACTGTGTCCCTGAAAATTCATATATTAAAATGTAGTTGCCAAGGTAGCAGCATTAAGAGTTGGGGCCTGGCCCAGTACAGTGGCTTATGCTTGTAATCTCAACACTGTGGGAGGCTGAGGTGCGAGGATTGCTTGAGCCCAGGATTCTGAGATCAGCCTGGGAAACAGAGAGACCTGTCTCTACAAAAAAATAAAATAAAATAAAGAGTTGGGGCCTTTAAGAGATGATTAAGTCATAAGGGCAGCACCCTCATGGATGGGATTAGGTCCCTTACAAACAAGCTTGAGGGAGTGGGTTTATTTCCTCCCATCTCTTCTGCCATGTGTCGACATAGCATTCATCCCTTTTGCCCATCTGCCTTCCACCATGTGAAGATGCAGCAACAAGGTGCCCTCTTGGAAGAAAGGAACAGATCCTTAGCAGACAGTGAACCTACTGGCACCTTGATCTTGGACTTTTTAGCCTCTAGAACTGCGAGAAAATAAATTTCTGTTCTTTATAAATGACCCAATCTGTGGTGTTTCATTATAGCAGCAGAAATGGACTCAGATGAACTCCACCTAACCTCCATTTCCATTCTCCGTACTCTATTTTTATACATTGAGAAGGCAGTATTCTTTTCCCACTTACACCTACAACCACAGAGATCACCCTTGGAGCCCTAGAGCCTCTGAGACTGTTGTCTGTTCTATCAAAATTATAATCACTTTTCTGGAAAGTGATGACACTTGTGGGCTGAATGGACTCACTTTCCTTGGGGCTGGTCAAAGAAGCAATTGTTTCTTAGTGTTCTAAAAGTTCAGCCTTTGCCCAGATGTTGCAGTCATACTGCTAATCCATTGTCTACACCCTTCCCTGATCTGCAGGTGTTCAAGGACTAGGACTCCCCTCATACCTGTTCCTGGTACATCACTCAATTTGGGTAACACTGCCATCTACTTCTACCAGCACTGTGTTCCCAGTCCTTTGTAATCTTTCATTCCTATACCCAATCATGAAATGCTATACATTCTGTTTGAAGATTCTATCTTATGCCATCCTCTTTTCTCTACCCCCTCTGCCTTAATTAAAACTCATCACCTCTGGAATCATTTGCAACTGACCTCCCTGCCAGTATTCCCCTTGTCCAATTCATCTTAAAAATATCCAGATTCTTTCTCAAATATTAAACTTGTATGTTAATCCTAAAAATCTTTTAGGTGGGGCATGGTGGGTCATGCCTGTAATCCCAGCACTTTGCGAGGCCAAGGCAGAAGGATTGCTTGAGCCTAGGAATTTGAGATCAGCCTGGGCAACATGGTGAGACCCTGTCTCTACAAAATAAACCTTTAAAAATTACCTCTATAGGGATAAAATTCAGTCTTTCCTTAGGAGAACTGACCTATGTTTTTGTTCTATTTATAGTTTTAATTTTTTTTTTTTGGCGAAGTAAAATTTATATACGATTTATCACTTTAAAGTATATAATTCAGTGTTTTTCTTTTTGAGACAGAGACTCACCCTGTCACTCAGGTTGGAGTGCAGTGGCGCAATCTCGGCTCACCGAAACCTCGGCCTCCCGGGTTCAAGCGATTCTCCTGCCTCAGCCTTCTGTGTAGCAGGGATTACAAGTTCACGCCACCACGCCCAGCTAATTTTTTTGTATTTTTAGTAGAGACGGGGTTTCACCATATTGGCCAGGGTGGTCTTGAACTCCTGACCTCAATTGATCTACCCACCTTGGCCTCCCAAAGTGCTGGGATTACAGGCATGAGCCACCGTACCTGACTGGCTTTTTTTTTTTTTTTTAACTTGTTTTAAATTGACAAATAATATTGTATATATTTCTGGAGTACTGTGTGATATTTTGACATGTATATACATTGTATAATGATCAAATCAGTGTATTTAGCATATCTATCACCTCATACATTTATCATTTCTTAATCAATTTTGAAACATACAATAGTGTTAATCATAGTCACTCTACTGTGCACTAGAATGCCAGAACTTATTTCTCCTAACTATAACTTTGAACCTGTTGACCTGTTTCTCCTAATCATCCTTTCCCCACTACCCTTCAAGTCTCTGATAACCACTATTCTACTCTCTACTTCTATGAGATCAATGTTTTTAGATTCCACATATGAGTGAGATCATTTGGTATTTGTCTTTCTGTGCCTGGTTTATTCCATTTCGCATTATGTCCCCTAGGTTTATCCATGTTGTTGCAAATGTCAAGATTTCATTGATTTTTATGGCTGAATAGCATTCCACTGTGTATATTTACCACATTTTCTTTCTTTATTTAAGGCTAATATTGTTATGTGTGAATTTGATCCTGTCATTATGATGTTTGCTGGTTATTTTGTCTGTTACTTAATGCAGTTTCTTCATAGTGTCGATGGTCTTTACAATTTGGTATGTTTTTATAGTGACTGGTACCAGTTGTTCCTTTCCATGTTTAGTGCTTCCTTCAGGAGCTCTTGTAAGGCAGGCCTGGTGGTGACAAAATCTCTCAGCATTTGCTTGTCTGTAAAGGATTTTATTTCTCCTTTGCTTATGAAGCTTAGTTTGACTGGATATGAGGCCATTTATAGTCAATGTTATTATTGACATGTGAGGTACTATTCTATTCATCATGCTATTTGTTGCCTGAATACCTTTTTTTTTTTATTGTGTTTTTGTTTTATAGGTCCTGTGAAATTTATACTTTAAAGAGGTTCTATTTTGGTGTATTTCAAGGGTTTATTTCAAGATTTAGAGCTGCTTTTAGCAGTTCTGATAGTGCTGGCTTGGTAGTGGTAAATTCTTTATGCATTAAAGATGTATATTTCCTTTGTTTATGAAGCTTAGTTTCACTGGATACAAAATTATTGGCTGATAATTATTTTGTTTAAAAAGGCTAAAGATCAAACCCCAATCCCTTCTAGCTAGTAGGGTTTCTGCTGAGAAATATGCTGTTAATCTGATAGGTTTTCCTTTATAGGTTACCTGATGCTTTTACCTCACAACTCTTAAGATTCTTCCCTTCATCTTGACTTTAGATAACTTAATGACTATGTGCCTAAGCAATGATCTTTTTGTGATACATTTCCCAGGTGTTCTTTGAGCTTCTTGTATTTGAATGTCTAGATCTCTAGCAAGACCAGGGAAGTTCTCCTTGATTATTCCCTCAAATATGTTTTCCAAACTTTTACATTTCTCTTCTCCCTCAGGAACTCCAATTATTCTTAGATTGGATCATTTAACATAATCCTAAACTTCTTGGAGACTTTATTCATTTTTAAAAATTCTTTTTTCTTTGTTTTTGTTGCATTGAGTTAGTTTGAAAGCCTTGTCTTCAAGCTGTGAAATTATTTCTTCTACTTGTTTGATTCTGTTGCTGAGACTTTCCAGTGTATTTTACATTTCTCTAAGTGTGTTCTTCATTTCCAGAAGTTGAGATTGTTTTTTATTTATGCTATTTTACTGAAGATTTTTCCCTTAATATCTTGTATATTTTTTTGATTTAAGATGGACTTCACCTTTCTCTGGTGCCTCCTTGATTAGCTTAATAATCTTCTGAATTCTTTTTCTGGCAATTCAGAGATTTTGTCTTGGTTTAGATCTATTGCTGGTGAGCTAGTGTGATCTTTTGGGGGTGTTAAAGAACATTGTTTTGTCATATTACCAGAATTGTCTTTCTGCTTCCTTCTCATTTGGGTAGACTATGTCAGAGGGAAGATCTGGGGCTGAAGGGCTGCTGTTCAGATTCTTTTGTCCCCCACAGGGTGCTCCCGTGATATAGTGTTCTCCCCTTTCCCCTAGGAATATGACTTTCTGAGAGCTGAACTGCAGTAATTGATATTTCTCTTTTGGATCTAGCTACCCAACAGAGCTACCAGGCTCCAGGTCGCTACTGGGGAGTATCTGCACTGAGTCCTCTGATGTGAACTGTCTTTAGGTCTCTCAGTCGTGGATACAAGCACCTGCTCTGGTGGAGGTGGCAGGGGAGTGACGTGGACTCTGTGAGGGTCCTTGGTTGTAGTTTTATTGCGCAAGTTTTGTGTTGGTTGGCCTCCAGCCAGGAGGTGGTGCTTTCAAGAGAGCATCAGCTGTGGTAGTTATAGGGAGGATGAGGCGGTGGGTGGGGCCGTAGAGCTCCCAAAAGAATATGTCCTTTGTCTTCTGCTATCAGCACAGGTAGAGAAAGACCATTAAGAGGGAGAAAGGTTAGGCTTGTCTGAGCTCAGAGTCTCTTTGGGCAGGACTTGCTGTGGCTGCTGTGGGGAATGGGTGTGGTTCTCAGGCCAATGGAGTTATGTTCCCAGGGACATTGTGGCTGCCTCTGCTGTGTCTTGCAAGGCAGTGGGAAAGCTGCATCAGGGAAATGGGGGAAAGCTGGCAGTTATAGGCCTCACCTGGTTCCCAAGTAGCCCAAAAGGCTGATCTCACTCCCACCGTGCCTCCCCAACAACACCTAGTTTATTTCCAGTCAGCAGGTGAGCAGGGCTAAGAACTTGCCCCAGGCTACCAGCCTCCCAGCTGAGAAAGCAAGTAGGGCTTTCAGATTTCATGCCTCCCTGCCTGCCATGGCTTCTGTGCTGTGTCTGCACTCCTGATTTGCCTTCTCCCCCAGGTTCTGTCCAGGAAACTTCACATGCAGTCAACATTGTTACAAAGTTCATTTGGAAGTTTTCTTCTCCCTGTGGTCTTTTCCCAGTTCTCTGGCATCCCTCCCCAAGGATCCTTGTGAGACAGTTAAAAATTGCTTTCCTGGGGACTGAGAGAGCCCACAGGGCTCTTTTTGCTGCTGCTTCTACCCCGTATTTTGTTCGGCTTTCTAAATTCTTCTCAGCGCCAGATAAGGTAAGATCCTTTTCCCATGATCTGGACCTCCAGGTTCCCCAGTGAGGGTCTGTGTTTGGGGGCAGATGATCTCCCTTTCAGTCTTAGAGCACTCACAGTTTTTTGGCTGTCTTCAGGGGCCTGTAGCAGCAATCCACTTCCTTCAAAGGTTCTGTGGAGTCTGTTGGCTTTCCAGATAATGTTTCTGTGGTAGTTCTTGGAATAAAAGTTCATGATGTGAGTCCTACACACTGCTCTGTCCATCCGAGTGACAGTTGCAAGTTAATCCTCCCATTCAACTGTTGATGGGCATTTAGATTGATCCCATATCTTACCTATTGTAAATAATGCTGGAATAAATGTGGAAGTGCAGATATTACTTTGACATGATTTCCACTCTGTGGGATGTAGATCCAGTAGTGGGATTGCTGATCATATGATAGTTCTATTTTTAATTTTTTCAACAACTTTTATACTGTTTTTCATAATGGCTGTACTAATTTACATTCCCACGATAGTGCATACGAGTTCCCCTCTCTGTACATCCACACTAGCATTAATTACTTTGTCTTTTTAATAATAGCTATTCTAATTGGAGTGAGATCTCAGTATGATTTTGATTTGCATTTCCATGAAGATTAGTGATGCTGAACATTTATTCATATACCTGTTGGCCATTTTTGTGTGTTATCTTTGGAGAAATATGTATTTGTGGCCGACTGCCACAGCTACTACTTGAGACCATCACTACGAGAGTTACTGTTACTACTTGAGACCATCATTACAGCAGTTACTACTGTTACTGCTTGAGACCATCATTATGACTGAATGAAGGGACAAACATAGAAATGATAACAAAAAACAAAAGAAACTGTTTTAAGGAAAGGCAACATGGAGAGAAGAGAAGAGCTCCCTACTTCTAGTGAGCAAAGACCGCCACCTGAGCTTCTCAGCCCTTCATATTTATTGGGTAACAAGAGCAAGGAGGAGGAGGTAATGACAGGTCAGCTGCTTAATTGATCACAGGTTCATATTGTTTCTGACAGGCTTCAGTTGTGCCTAATCATAAACATTTGTGTGACCTCCAACTTGTATTCAGGTCTTTTGCCCATTTCAAAATCTAGATTATTTGGTTTTGTTGTTATTTTTCTATTGAGTTGAGTTCCTTATATATTCTGAACATTAACCCCTTGTCAGGTACATAGTTTGCAAATACTTTCTCCTATCAGTTGTCTCTTCATTTTATTGAGCATTATCTTTGTTGTGGAGATGCTTTTTAGTTTGATTTAATCCTGTTTGTCTATTTTTGCTTTTGTTACCCATGCTTATCAGGTCTTATCCAAAAAAACCTTTGCCCAGACCAGTGTCATGAAACATTTCCCCTATGTTTTCTTTTTCTAGTGTTATTATTTCAGGTCTTATATGTCTTTAGTCCATTTTGGGTTGATTTTTGTATATGGCTGTAGGTAAGGGTCTAGTTTCATTTTTCTGCATGTGGACATTCAGTTTTCCCAGTGCCATTTATTGAAGAGACTGTCCTTTCCCCAATATATGTTCTTTGCACTTTTATTGAAAATCAGTTGGCTGTAAGTATGTGAATTTATTTCTCTATTCTGTTCTCTTTTATATTCTGAGTTTTCTTTTCTGTTCCATTGGTCTATATGTCTGTTTTTATGCCAGTACCATGCTCTTTTGGTTACTATAGCTCTGTAATATATTTTGAAATTACAGAGTGTGATGCTTTTAGCTTTGTTCTTTTTGGTCAAAATTGCTTTGGCTATTCAGGGTCTTTTGTGGTTCTATATGAATTTTAGGATTTTTTTTCTATTTCTGTGAAGAATATCATTGGTCTTTGGATAGGGATTGCATTGAATCTATAGATCGCTATAGGTAGTATGGTCACTTTAATGATATTAATTTTTCTAATTCATGAACATAGGGATAGCTTTCTATTTATATGTATCCTTTTCAATTTCTTTCATCAATATTCTACAGTTTTCATTGTAGAAAATTTTTCATGTCTTTGATGAAATTTATTCCCATGTATCTTATTTTTATTGTAGCTATTGTAAATGGGATTGCTTTCTTGGTTTCTTTTTCATTAAGTTTGGTACCGGTACATAGAAATATTACAGATTTTCGTATGTTGGTTTTATATCCTGCAATTTTACTGAATTTCTTCATTAGTTCTAACAGTTTTGTGTGTGGAGTTTTAGGGATTTTTTTTAAATATATAAGATCATGCTATGTACAAACAGAGACAAGCTGATGGCCTCCTTTTCAATTTGTATTATTTTCTTTCTCTTGCATAATTGCTCTATGACCCCTGTACTATGTTGATTGGAAGTGGTGAAAATGAACATCTTTGTCTTATTCTAGATCTTAGAGAAAAAGCTTTCAACTATTTCCCATTTGGTATGATGCTAGCTGTGGGTTTGTCACATGTGGCCTTTATTATGTTGAGGTACATTCCTTTTATACCTAATTTGGTATCATGAAGGGACATTGAATTTTATCAAATGCTTTTATCTATATCTATTGAAATGATTATATGGTTTTTGTCTTTGATTCTGTTAATGTGATATGTCACATTTACTGGTTTGTATACCTTAAACCACATGAATGATCTTTTTAATGTGCTATTGAATTTGGTTTGCTAGTATTTTGTTGAGGATTTTTTCATATGTATTCATCAGGGAGATTGGCCTGTAGTTTTTATTTTTGCTGTGTATTCTTTTCTGGTTTTGGTAACAGGATAATGCTGGTTTCAAAGAATGAGTTTGCAAGAATTCCCTCTTCTTAATTTTTTTTTGCATTGTTTGAAAATAATTGACATTAGTTCTTCTTTCGACGTTTGGTAGACTATATTTTTAAAAACCTGCATATATACCGCTGAACCTTAAATAAACATTAAAAAAAAAACTAAAAATCTTAGAAAAAGGGAATAGGGATTCTCATCCAATGACCATTATTCTGAGATTGAGTCAACCCCTCTCATTTTGTGTGTGTGTGATATTGCCCATCAACCCTATTCACAGCAATTTAGCTTCACATCTTTGTTAAGGGCATGAGTCCTTACAATATCAAATATCAGGGTAACATATATACATATTTGTGAGTTACTGTTAATCAACCAGCTTAGAATTATGTTTTTGTAATACATTTTTATCTTAAATAAAATTAACATTTACTGCTTTTAAAAATATGTTTGGTAGAATATAGCACTGTGGCCGTCATTCAGTCTCGTTACTTGTTATTGGTCTGTCCAGGATTTCTGTTTCTTTGTGCTTCAATATTGGTAGGTTGTATGTTTATAGTTTATCAATTTTTTCTAGACTTTTCAGTTTTTTGGCATATAGTTCATAATAGTCTCCCCTATGATGTTTTTATGTCTTCAGCTGTAATGTCTCCTTTTACTTCTCTGAGTTTAATTGCAGCAGTTCAGATGGGGAACTATTGTATGTGTGTATGGTGTCATGGCTGTAAAGCCATAGGGATGAGGAGATGCAGTGGCTACTGGATCCTGGAGCAGGACACACTCTCACAGTGCCTGTGGTTACAAGATGGCACCATGTTGCAGCAGCTTGGTTCATGGAAGGGGAGGGGGCAAACATGGGCTTCTCTGGAGCAATGCAGCTGTGTAAACTTCTGCCAGCTCCCCAAACTGTGCTCAGAGCCTGTGCATATTCTTTCTAATAGCATAGTCTTTGTTTCTTGAAAAAATATTTTATTTCTGGCTTTTGCCTGCTGTGGTAGATTATAAAAATGGCCACAGATCATTCTCCTTCTATCTGTGATCTAGGGAAGTGCTCTGCCACACTGACCCTAGGCTGGCCTTGTGATTTCCTTTGGCGAATAGGACATTAACAAACATGATGCAAGTGAAGGCTTGGAAGGTCTTTGTTCATTGGGGTTTACTCTCTTCCTGAGCTTGGGAACTCTGTAAACACTACCATGTGAATGAGCCTGAATTAGGCTGCTGGATAGTGAGAGACACATGGCTAAGTCATCCTTATTGCCCAAGCTGATATTCAGCCAACTGCCAGACATGTGAATGAGGTCATCCTAGACCACCCAGCTTCAGCCAACCTGGCCCAACCAGAAGAAGCATCTAGCTGAGCCACTGAATAGTGAGAAATGAGAAGTATTTGTTGTAATAAATTTTTGTTTTAAGCCACATACTTTTGGGATGGTTTATGATATAGCAAAAGATAACTGATATAACCTAGATAAATAATTCTGTTGTAAAAATAATGGCTTGCATTTTCCCAAAATGTCAGTATCATTAAAGAAAAGAAAGACCAAAGAACTTTTCCATATTGGAGGAGAGTAAAGAGGCTTGAAAAGAAAATATAAAATGTCATACTGGATTGGATCTTGGACTGGGTGGAGGAAATGCTTTAAAGGACATTGTTGGGACAATTAACAAAATTGGAATGTGAACTGTAGAAAAGATAAAAATATTGTGGCAATATTAAATTTCTCAAATTTTATAATTGTATTGTGGTTATATATGAAAATATCATATTCTTAGGAAACGCACACTAAAGTATTATGAGGTAAAGTGGCACAATTTATGTAATCTACTCTCTAATAATAGAGAAAAACTAATAGTGTGTGTGTGTGTGTGTGTGTGTGTGTGTGTGTGTGTGTGTGTGTGTCAGAGAGAGAGAGAAGGAGAGCCAGAGACAGAGAAGAAGGAAGGAGGGAGGAAGAGAGAATTATAAAGCAGGTGTGGCAAAATGTAAAAATTGAGCAGTCTGGGTACAGTTTTATGGAAGTTATTTGTACTATTCTTGTATTTTTTAACTTTAAAAAAGTTTCAAAAAAAAAGTAAAAAGAAAAACCTTGACAATTGAGGAAATAAATAATTGATACAGTTTCCTCTAGAAATTTCCCAACAATATTCTCTCAATACATTTGTTTTAGGCAAAAGCCAAGATACTCATTTATGTAGACATCAGATCTGGGGACTTATGATTGAAATGGGAAATGGAGAATGTTGGAATCATGTTCATTTCATGTCAACTACATGTGAAGAGAAACAGAAGTCCTTTAAAGGTATGGGATAGGGAAAGGATGCTAGATAGGGAAGAAAAAAATCTGGATTTTTTTTCTTTGTCATACTATGTCTTAAAACAAATTATTCAAGTCTCTTGGCCTCAATTTTATCTTAGACTAAATGGAAGGGTAACCTCTTAAACTTCCCTTTGATGTTAATATTTATACAGTCACTTATAAAAGGAAGCCAAATGTGTTGATCAGTGATTGCTAGTGTTGTAATCTTAGTGGCCTTTTGTTATTATGGGATAACGCCACATGACAGGTATTCATGGGTACCTTGTTCAATATGTAGAAGCATATGAGCATAAGCTTGAGTTATTACCTGTAGTTACCCCTGTGAAAACCAGGCTATCTGGAGGTGATATTAGCAGATAATGGTTTTTACATGATTATGATATTGAAAGTCTTACTGGTGATTAGGGTAATATATAAATTGCAAGAACTGGGATTGGTTAGGATGACTCCCCACCCCCACAAAACACAGACATACACAGACACAACCTAACTCCCCCAGCATACCAAAATGACAAAGGAAAAAAGAATCACAATGACAGAAATGACAGGGTGACATATGGAACAGAAAGACACATTATGATCTGGAAGACATGTAGTGGATTGCCCATAGGGAAGACTTGTATTTTTAGCAGCGCTAAAACTTAGCCCAAATAAGAATGCCAGGGTCACTGTGAAAAAAGTGACCTGGACCTTTTTGCAATTGTCAAGGTTTAGATATAACAGAAATGGCATGATTTAGAAAAGTGGTAGATATCTCTGGCTTTTGATACCCTGCAGCCTTATTATGTGTCCTCACCCTCTCCTCCCTCTTTATGACTTATTTTCACATTTCTCCCTTCTTACTCCTTTTACCTTTTATCTACTTCCAAACGCTGTGGCACTTGTGAGCAATATTTAAGCCCTTTGGAGTCTCTCAGGTTAAAGATATTATTTTAAAACACTTTTTATTGATGTATGCAACTTAGAGAATTTTCACAAACTGAGTGTACCCAGTAACTAACACCCCCATCCAAAAAGAGAACATTACCTGCATCCCACAAGCCATGTTCATGGCATCTCCTAAAGTTGAGCACATACATCTCCCATAGCCCAGCAACTCACTCCCAGATATATAGCCAACAAATACATGTATTTGCCAAAAGTTAAGTACCAGAATGTTCAGAGCAGCACTGTTCGTAATAGCTAAAAAGCAGAAATATACTCATGCCCACCAAGTGTACAATGGATAAACAGATTGTTTTATATCTTACACACAATGCTACACAGCATGAAAATGAACAAACTGTAGCTACGTGCACCAGTATGGATGAATCTCACAAGCACATATTGAGCAGAAGATAGAATACCTACTGTGTGATTCCATTTATATAAAATTCCAAACAGACAACATTAATCTGCACCGTTAGAAGACAGAATGATCATTACCCATGAGGGCACTATTTTACAAGTGCCTTTTATGAGCCAAGCACTTGGCATGTCATTACAGTGATCTTGTTATTG
Organism: Macaca mulatta; assembly: GCF_049350105.2. Taxonomy (NCBI): domain Eukaryota; kingdom Metazoa; phylum Chordata; class Mammalia; order Primates; family Cercopithecidae; genus Macaca; species Macaca mulatta. The sequence goes on along the minus strand of NC_133426.1, from coordinate 14,413,485 downwards.
AGGGTATGCTGCTGAAGACATTGAAGTTTGGAAGGGTTAAATAAATTATGCAAGGTCTCATTGCTTGGGCTGGAGCAGGGATTAGAACCTAGCCTGGTTTGACTTCACTGCTTTTTTTTTTTTTTTTTTTTTTTTAAATGATGTCCTCCCATTAGCTTCTGATCTCTGGTTTAGAACTATGAAGGCCTATTTTCATATGATTTAAGGATAAATGTCAGCAGCTTTCCAAGCAAAGCTATTTGTTTTATTGGTAACATTTCCAGCTATAAAAACCTTTGATGTATATATTCCCTAGAAATGCTGGCAAGAGGCAAGGATACAAAACAGTAGACATCTGTGTTCTTTCTGTTCCCAAGTGAGGCATAGATGGTTTCCTGTCCCCCAGAGACTTGGGCTCCCCTTTCATAGTGTTGAGTTGTTGCTGGCAAACCAGGAACAACATTTTCTACCACGCTTGTGCCTAGTAGAATGTATAACAAGTTCTCACCACAGGAATATGAGTGGAAGTGATGTATGTCATCTCCAAGTATAAGTAGCTGTAAACAGGTGTTCCTCCTTCTCTTTATATTTTCCTGTACACCAAACAGATACAGAGGATTCGGCAGTAGACTTTGAGCCCATGTTGTTGGTGGAGCCATTGAGGGAGTCTGGGTCCCACATCACTACTTAGAAGAGAGAAAAGCTACCTACCAATCCGTTACTTTGAGTGAATGACAGGTGTCCGTTGTGTTAAGCCTCTGAATTTGTGGGCTTATCTGTTAAAGAAGCTAGCATTACCTTAACTAATACACCAGGGAAGTCCCCACACTCATCCCACCATTTTCCCCTGCCTTAATCATTTGGATTTTGGAACTTCCTCCATGGCTGAAACCTGGAAAACATATTTGAGGATCATAGGAATTGAATGCTCTACTTCACAGAGCCTCAATATGATTATCTTTGTGAATCGTCTTCAGCCCTTTTTTTATTGTACTTCCTGTGACAATGTAATGCAATTTTTATGTTATTTTAGCCTTTGAAACTCTTTATTCTTTGTAAAGGAAGCCATTACAGACTGAAAAAGGGCCTTTTCATGGCTGCAATGGAAAACTTAGTGGAATCTCTTTTTCTGTGTAGCCAAGCATTTGTACAGCCCTTTAACACTTTTCAGACTTCAAGCTTCACAGAAGCTTTGTGACATAGGACAGGCAGCTACTATTATCTTTATGGGGCAGTTGAATTACCAATATAAGAAATGCAGAGAGGTTAAGTCACACTAGACTAGAATCCAGACTTATGGCTCCAGTTCATTGCCCTTTTGACTCCTCTCTGACATGTCAGTGTCTGTGTCAAGAATCAGAGAATTATCACTGGATTTGCTAAACCAATTATGATAAGATGTTACATTTGGGATTCCTAAGCCTGGGTATGAGGAATCAGTAATTCAAAGAAATTATTAATTTTTCAATAATTTATTTAAAGGTGGGTTTTTGTACACGAATTTTATGTATCAATTTCCAAAGCTTTATTAGCCTAGCACATGGCTGTAGTGTACATCTGTATAGATTAAACACTACATAACAATATCTGGCAGCCAATATGGTCATATAAGGGAGGATCCTGCCACAAGATCCAGGTAAGGGTTTTGGCATATTCTAAGCACACGTCTGAGCCCTACGTCTAAAGTGTGAGCCTTTCCTTTCTTTCCTTCTGCTTCAAGTCTATGAAACTATAAAGTTTCCCAAATTCTGATGCCTGTCACATTTCTTGCCCACCCGTTTATCTTATTTCCACATTCATTCTGCTTCCTGCCATAAAGTCTCACAGAAATGTTCCTTGGTTTGTTTGTCTACCAAAATTTGTCCTCCTTACCCTGCTCCTTGTATGTGCCATTTTGCTCTAAGGCTTCCTCATCCTTGCTTTTCATATGAGCTTCAGGATGACTGACTGAATCATGGAGATTTTGATTTTTGGTACCCCTCACATGAGACACAGTCCCATCACTGTTTCTGTCATATAGATCCCTTGTGTGAAATGCCTTCCCTAACCCTACTTATTCTTTCAAGCCCTGCTTAAGTCATACTTTCTATATTCAGGGTTCTCCAGCCTTTCTGATCTTCCTGTCTTCTATACACTATCAAGAGATGTTGTGGAAAAGCCTTAGTGCAGGAATCAGGAGCCCTGGGTTCTAAAATGACACTGTCATGGTCCTGAGCAAGTCACTTAGCTCTTCTGAGCCTTAGTTTCCGTTTCTGTAAAATGAGGGGATTTGGCTAGTGACATCAAAGCTCCTTTCCGGATAGTGATGCTCTAAATTTGGCCTTGATTTAAAGTAATGGGATCCAACCTAGTTTTTGGCAAGTCCCCTATTTAGTTTTCCACAAATACCAGAGAATGTTCAGAAAGTCATGGTCTATTTCCAAGAAGGAAGTATCTAAGTATCCAAATCATGTGCACTCTTCAAGGAATAATTAAATCATGCATTTTTGTTGTTGTTGTTATCAGCATACATTTACTGAGTGTATTAGGTAGCTATTACTGCATAACAAATTGCCTTAGGGTTTTGTGGCTTTAATACAACAAACATTTATTATTGCACAGTTGCTGTAGGTCAGGAATCTGTGCATGGCTTAGCTGGGTCCCCTGTCTCAGTGTCTCTCACAAGGCCACAATCAAAGTGTTGTCCAGGAGTGCAGTCACCTCAAGGTTCAATTGGTGGAGAATATGGCTGTTGGTAGGATTCAGTTTTTCACAGGTTATTGGACTGAAAGCCTCAGTTGCTTGCTGGATATTGGCCAGAGGCCTCCCTCAGTTCCTTGCTATATAGACCTCCCCACAGGGCCATTCACTACATAGTAACTTGCTTCTTCTGAGTAAGCAAGCAATAAAAGCCACAGAGAGATCAAGACAGACGTCAAAGTCTTTTGTAACCTGATCTTGGAGATGACACCCTGTCACACTTGCTGCATTCTAGTTATTAGCTGGGGCCAGCAAATAGCCATCTCCTTTTTTCATTGAGTTGTTAACCAGTTGAAAAATAAGACAAACAGGTAAGGCAGATGAGAGGCCCCAAATGCAGACACCTGTAGCTTGACATTGGTTTTGTGTTAATGAAATCAGTTGTTCTATATGAAAATACTAAAGGAGCCCTCTTCCAATTATTTTAAATAGGGAAATTAATTATGCATTACAAATCAACCCCAAACCCCCAACCAACTAAAACACATTAAAATGTCCATGCACAAAGAAGAAACTGTCATATAATGAGATAATGCTTAAAACATTGTTTCCTTGGTACCAAACCAACCAAAATTAATATGGCTGTTGACAAACAGTTGCTTTGTCTGCAGTGATATTTTTCTTAGTACCAGGAACATCCTAGCCACAAATCCCCTCTGTTGATACTTGGAGCACTTTAAAATAGCTATGTGTACTTCCTTCTGATTCATCTAAACTTGATTCATTCTATATGCCAATTGTATTTGGAGTGAAACTTCTAGATGTTTCCCACACGTTCTTTTGTTAAAAATGTTGTATTGATTTTTAAAGGCATAAATGTAGTTTTTTAATGCAACCCTCATTCCACTGAGAAGTACTTAGGTAAAGTTTAGCTATTAAAAACCTGAGAAAACATTAATCAAGAACAAATTCTGTGTGGTATACCTGTGTCAATTTTGTTGCAAATAGTGCTTATATTGGAAAATGTGATTTATATCTGTGGACAAGCAGGCTTGAAAATTCTGCACTCTAGAATTAGACTTATCTGTTGAGTCATAGATCATGTTTGGAGAACTGTAAGCTTTCCCTGGAGGGAAATATTGAAAACATTTTTCTCCACAGAAAACATTCCCATTATGTTGAAAACATAAGGCAAGACCAGAGCACAACATACCATTTTGGAAGGTAGGCATCTCCCAAGAAAAAGGAAAGAGGAGTGCGGCAGAAAATCACCTTCAAACTCCCTGGTCAGATCCAGTCACTCTGTGGAGGGGCTGACAGAGGCCAGAAAGAATACCCTAGTGAGCTCTCTCCACATGTAAAGAAACCACTGAGTTGGGGAGAAATGTAACCATCACAAACCATGTAATGTTCCAATTCTTTACATGCATGGATCTCACAATGGCTTTGTAAATTTGGTGCTGCTATCCTTGTTCCCATTACAGATGGGAGAATTTGAGAGATGAAGCAATACATCAAAGGAGCAGGAACAAAAAGGAAGAGAAAGTGGCACATTTGAGACTCAAATCTAGGTTTCAAATGCGCTTTACCACAAAGTTATACAGCCTTACCATTTTGCATACTTTGCTTAACTCTTGACTGTAACTGGAAGTGGAACGTTGCTGAATTTTCAGCTGGTAGTGCCATGATTTTTGACAAATTTTCACTGGTGAAGTTTTTTTTGAAGTTTTAGGGTCTGCTTTGTTTCTGTCTTTGTCTAGGCTGGAAATTCTCCTTTGTTCAAATGATGTTCATCAGTGTCAGGTTTCAACAGGAATATTTAATTTCAAAACTTTAGAGATCACTTAGATCCAACCAAGGCTTTCCTGAAATCAATACCATAATTACATTTATCCTTTCATTCTTCTTTTATCCTTTCATCCCCTTCTGATCTCTTTTATACTTTGTAGTCAGAATTATGTGCTGAAATGCAAAATCACTCTTAAAATCTTGTAATGGCATCCCATTGCTTACAAGATAAATCCCAAGATCCTTAACCAGGCATGTGACTTCTTATTTTCATCCCTGCTTTTCTCTCCAGCCTAATTTCTCATTCTCATTCTAGAATGACAAGATTTCAATCATTTGAAACTATCTGCAGCTGGCATAGTTTCTCTGACGAGGGATGTAGAATGCTAAAAGTTTTGACTCAATGATTTAGTGAAACTATAATCATAAAATCAGAGATCTCCAAAAGGCCTCAGATACATCTTCATCTTGCTCCCCTTACCTGCCCCAAAACTCCCCTAATATATTCATGACAAGTTGTTAGGGCTGTTTCTTTAAAAATCCAGAGTTTCGGCTGGGTGTGGTGGCTCACACCTGTAATCTCAGCACTTTGGGAGGCCAAGGCAGGCGGATCACGAGGTCAGGAGATCGAGACCATTCTGGCTAACACAGTGAAACCCTGTCTCTACTAAAAAATAGAAAAAAATTAGCTGGCCATGGTGGTGGGCGCCTGTAGTCCCAGCTACTTGGGAGGCTGAGGCAGGAGAATGGTGTTACCCTGGGAGGCGGGGCTTGCATTGAGCCAAGATTGTGCCACTGCACTCCAGCCTGGGTGACAGAGTGAGACTCCATCTCAAAAAAAAAAAAAAAAATCCAGAGTTTCCAGTCATCAGTCTCAAGACTTTTATTCATTTTGGAGGTAGCCAGAGCCTCCCAGTAAAACACTGGGTTATGTGTTTGCCCAACCAAGGGGGGAAGGTGTTGGTTGCAGGATTCTGAACTGATTGGAAGGGAAGGGAAATGAGGAGTGTTAAAATAATTAATTGAGGGGCCAATTAGATTGAGGTGGCTCCAGCACCCTGGATTCCTGCATAAGCAAACCAAAACTCAACTCAGAGCAAATGGTCATATCCTAGGAAATGAAACTTAAGCTTAACTAATAAGAAACCACCAACTAATTTCAAACTAGGGACTCTAAGGCTACTGTTCTACCTTAACCCATCAAATGTTTTCTTTGTTTTGCTTCCAAACTTTTGTTTACAAAAGTTTTCTTCTTGTCCTGTGTCAGTGGAGCCCAAACCACTTGTAGTTTCGTGCTGCCTGATTCATGAATCACTGCTCAAATAAACTCTTTAAAATTTTAATATGCCTAAGTTTACCTTTTAACAGGAGGAAGTATATCTGGAATTTTTAAAAGATTCATTTCCTCAATGGTGCTAGAGAGGAAAGATGTAAAATCAGCTTTAATTCATTTCAATCCTGAGGTTTGGGGTCCTTCTGTTCCTGCAGTCACACCACAAAATGGATGGAACTAGGACACAGTAGCTTTTAGTGTTGCCTTGACACTTCATTAACAGCTTATTAAATCAGTTACCAAAGTCATTGAGAAAATTGATGAGTGAACCATGCTGACATACATTAAAAGTTACCTTGAGATACCTCCCAGAACCCACTAACAGGACCTTTTTGCCTGCCTTGATGTGTTCTGTGCAGGTACTTTGTAGTCTGCCGACCTTGACATGTGAGCCCATTTTAATGATAACAGAGACCACAAGAGGAAAAAAAAGTTAGATCCATCCAAGACTTTCCTGAGATCAATACCATAATTACATTTTAGACCCTCCAGGTATTAATCTTCTATTTTCAGAAAAGCAATTCCATTTTCCTGGCATGGTCTCTTAGAAATTATACTGCTTCTCCATGGCTCTTTTTAATTTTTTCCCCCGAGGGGGAAGGGAAGACAAGCCTTTTCCTTTTCACCTCTTTCCCTCCTACAGCCATTCTCTCTTTTAAATTGAATGTTCATTGATGCTCTAAAAATACTACACACAAAGAAAGGGTTGATGTGAGAATATTTTATAATATTAACAGCTGAATATAGGCTGTTTTAGTGCTTTCTGGAACTCCTTGCTTGCATTATTTCATTTAAAAATATTGTGTTTGCTGTCTAAAAATAATCTTTGTTGAATACTTCTTATGGACTAGTTATTTTTCTAAGCACTTAATCTGAATTAACTAATTTCAATATCATTAGAACCCTGTGAAATAGGTACTGTTTTAAACATTAGGACTCCAAGGCGTAGAGCATTTGGAACCATTGCTTAAAGGCTCACAGTTGGTAGAGGCAGAAAGAGTGTTTTATCCCAGGGAATTTTACTCCAGCACCTACATGCTCAGTCACCAAGCTATCTCTGGCTTAATCTGTATGTATTTTACACTGGGCCAGGGACTCTATAAAAATATTAGACACAGTTGGTGCCTATACTTGGTTGAATAGTGTGTACCCCAAATTCATGTTCACCTAGAACCTCAGAATGTGACCTTACTTGGGAATAGGATCTTTGCAGATATAATTAGTTGAGCTAAAATGAGGTCATACTGGATTAACATGGGCCCTCTAAGGTGTTTTTTTTTTTTTTTAAGGAGAGGGAGTTTTAGAGACAGACATACAGAGAAAATATGGCCATGTAAAGACAGAGGCAGAAGTTGGAGTGATGCAACTGCAAGCCAAGGAATGCAAAGGACTACCAGAATCACCAGAAGCTAGAAAAAGGCAAGGAAGAGTTCTTTTCTAGAGACTTTGGAGGGAACATGGCCCTGCTGACACCTTGATATCATACTTCTAGCTTTCAGAATTGTGAGAGAATAAATTCCTGCAGCCCTAGGAAACTAATACAGTGACCTCAAAAGCTCATAGGCTGGTAGGGGAAATGGGTAAGGAAATGAGTAATTAAAGATGATATGACAAGAGCTACAAAAAAAAAAAAAAAACAAACAAACAAAGACATAACATGTCACGTAGAAGCCCTGGAGGGGAGTATAACTGATAAAGAGGGGAGGGTAATACAACATTTTTTCCATCATGATAATTTCTTTTATTGAAGAAGCAATATGATCTGGTGATTAAGAGTATGGATTCTGCGGAAAGATTGCCTGGGTTTGAATCTTGGCTGTGACATTTATGAGCTGTGTGCCCTAGGCAAGTTACTTAACCTCCCTGTGCCCCAGTTTTCTCACACATGGAATAGTTTTCAGATACCTTTGACATTCATGGTTTCATTTAATTTTCACAGCAGACTTGAAAGGTGGGGAGATGGGGCAAATCTCATCATTTTCATCTTATAAACATTGCCTAGAGCCACACAGCTAATACCTGATGGCAGGTCCCACTTCTGTGACAGTGAACTAGTTTCTTAACCTGTGCTGTTTCAGTTTCCTTATCCATAAGGTTATGATGATGGTGGTGGTGGTGATGCTACTTATGGTTTTGATGATGGTTATTATGAACTGAAGGCCTACTCGCCTACTCCATGCTAGTCTCTCTGATGGGAAACCATTATTCTTCTCCATTTTACAGAATAAACTGAGGCTTTGAGAGAAACTGGCCCAAGGCCACCATCCCTGTGTTCACAGGATGATTTGGCAGAATTTATGTTAAAGCAATTTATAAACTGTACTGGCACTACATCAATATTAGTTATATATAGCAAAAGCCCTGCTTATGCCAACATAAGCCTTTTTAACATTTCAATTAGGAAAATGTTTACCTTTCTGTAGTAGATTAAAACAAAACGGTAAAAAACCTTGTTGTCACCATTTGCTAAAGAAGTTTGTCCAGACTGTCTCTAGATATGGCCTTTTCACTTCCAACCAGCCTTTTTGATGTTTAGGCAATGATTTAAAACTATGGTAGTTACAGTAGACCACAAAGGAATAGACTTCATTTATAGGCGATAGGTTCTGAATGGCATCATTAGTGAAGTAAAACATTATTAATTAAAGGTGGGCGGGAAGGGAAATGAGAACTAATATTTATTTAGTACCCACTAAGTGCAGGTACTAATCAATTTAAACCTCACCTGCAATTGTATAAGGTATATGTTATTATATTTTACATTATCTTCAGTCCCAGGGCATTAAAGCTTTGCTCAAGGACACTCAGCAAACAAAAGACAGAGGGATAATTTAAATGCAGATGTGACTTCACAAACTATGCCTTTAGAACTATGACACTTGCCTTCCAGAAGAGTGGGCAAATAATCATGTGGAAGTAGAATAACTTAAAGGAGAGGAACTGCCCTTTTAAACTTTCTCTACCTAGAATATATGGAAAAAGGCTCATGGGAGTGGTTAGAAAGGAATCAGGATCGAATTCAGGGGACTTTGGGTTTGAGCTCAAAGGCACATTAACATGCTAAGTAATATGGCCCATGTCACTTTAACTCTCTGGGTATTGGTCCTGTTGAGGTATGATGTTGATAGTCAGATGATAGTTAAGCATTACATTTGAATTGCACTTGTCTGTAAGAAACTTGGAATTAGGCAAAAAAAGATTACAGGTGCTCTTTTAGTGTAGTGCTGGGCATGGCATAGTATTTTCTAGGCTATTTCACCCATCAGTAGAGGCAGAGATGAGCTAGTAGAATTTTATCTAATAGAAATTCAAATAATTTCTGTCCGAAGAGCGGATAACCATAAAGGTTATTGTTTATGAACTCTATTGGACATTAGCCAGTTTTTAGAAAAATCTAACCCAGCAAACTTATCCTAACATTGCTTGTAAATACCCCATTTCTCAAATGCTCTTTGGTCTGGTTTTAACATTTTACTGTTTTTTCATCAATTAATAAGCTAAATTTTGGACTTGTGCTAATTTTATATTTGCCTAAGAGTCATGATTTTATCCTTTTGAAAACTATGATTTAAGAGTGTTTAGATAGAAAACCTCAAGTGTAAAACCTTTTCTGGAATCTTTGCCTCTGCTTCCTTCAGATGACAAAACAGTGATTTCATTGAACTGATACTGCTACCGGGCACTTGGTGCTTCTTGTGCCAGGGAGTCAGTAGGCAAAGAAGGGGGTTGCTGTACTACCTGGGGTGATTGATTCTGACTACTTAGAGGAAAGTGAGTTACTAGTACATAGTGAGGGTGAGAAGAAATATGTTCAGAATGCAGGAGATCCTCTGGGTTACCTCTTAGAGAGCCCACATTTAGTATACCCATGCCATCTGATAAAATCATTGAAACTATAGTGACTCAATCCAGATATGACTGCTAATGTCCCAGACCCTTAAGGATCTATAGTAGGGTTTTTCAGAACACACTTTAGAAAATGTTTATCTAGTGCAATTCCTTCATTGTTATAGACTCAAAACCTACTTAAGTTTTGATGGTAATTTTTATCTAACTGGGTAATATTAGGTTCCTTAGTTCTATCTCTAAGCCTTCCATACACCCAATTAACTCCCTAATAAATATTAACTATTCAGTTATTCATTGAACAAATACAATATTGATTAAACATCTACTAAATACCAGGCACAGGTCTGGATCTTGAGAATACAATAATGAACCAGGTTCCAATTTCTCACTTAGAGCTGTCCTTCATGTGTGTTTGTGTGTGTGCGTGTGTGTATGTGTGTGTGTTAGAGAATAAACACATAAAAATATCAATTGTCAGAAAGTATCAAATGCCATGAAAAATATAAGGTAGAAATGAGAAATAGAAATGATTGGGAGGTGCTAGTTTATACAAGGTGGTCAGAGAAGTCTTCTCTGATAAGAAGGCATTTGAGCAGAGGCCTGAATTAAATGAGTGAATAAGCCCTGTATGTATCTAGAGCAGGGATTGGCAATGTACTGCCTGTGGGCCAAATCTGGTCTGCTACTTGCTTTTGTAAATAAAGTTTTATTGGCGCACAGCCACACCCACTTGTTTGTTCAATGTGTGTGACTGCTTTCATGCTATAATAGCAGAGTTGAGTAGTTGTAGCAGAGGTTGTACGGCGTGTGAAGCCTAAATCATTTACTACCTGGCTATTTACAGAAAACTTTTGCCAACCTCCTGGTATTGGAAAAGAGGGTGCCAGGTAGAGGAATTGGCTAGTGCAAAGGACCTGTGGTGGAATTGTGCTTGGCATGTTTAAGCACTGGTAAGGTGGCCACTATGCTTGGAGGGAGAAGGTATGGCAGAGCATGATGGGAGTTCATGTGGTTAAATCATGTGGCCAAAGTGAGGACTCTGTGGCTTGTTCTCTGAGTAATATCGGGAGGCATTGAAGATTAAAACAGTGACATTGTCTGGTTTGTGTCTAAAAGGCAACTTTCTGGCTCTTGTCTTCCTTTTACCTCTTCTCCCTTCCCTACTACCCTGCCCCTAAATATTTCTCCTCAAGAAGCAGAAATAGTATAAGAAATGATTATTCATTGAATTTGATTAACTCTTGGTTAGTCCTGATCCTTGCACGTGAAGGGTCTCCTTGCCCTTGGTTTCATCATTTTTGAGGACCTGGAGCTTCTAATGAGGCTTCAGTCTGTATGAGGACTGACCAAATTGTCTGTTCCATGAGCAGCCCTGGGTCCTACTGCAAGAGGGCCAGTGTGGTACACACTTCACAAAGAGCACCCTAGAGCTTTGCACTCCTCTTTCAAGCTACATTTACCTGCTTATGAATCATTTGTGCCAAAGCGATAATGGCCTTTCTAAATGCTAGCTCATAGTCTAAAAACATCTAATACACACTTCCATCATCTTGGGAAACTATATATTGTTATTTTTAAACTGCATTTGCACCCAGAGTAGAAATAGTGCCTCTTTTCTCATGTGGGAACATGTGTAACAAAGCAAACGTCATTTTCCCTCCTTCAAAAATAAAAATAAACACCTTTTGAAGTGGAATTTTGTTGGTCTTTTTTTCAACCCCTGTATCTTTTGGGCCAATCAGTCACACAAGATCTTGACTCTGAAGATGTTATTAATACTGCATGCACAATTTCGAGTTATTTCTCTTAAGCATTTTCAACAGAAACATTCTGGGCTCTCTTCTGCCATTTATATTGTCATTCATGAGCATGGATCAGTGGTACCATGACCTTTTAATTTCCAGGTTTTTCTTTTCTTAGTGTGGATATAGTGAAAGTGTATACAGTCTGAGGAGTTAAGAAACAAATTGTGCTGGATGTTCAAACTCTAATATGATAGGGGATCTTGGGCAAGGAGTTTAATTCATGGAGCTTCTGTTTATCTGTTGATCAAAGGGTGTGTATTGACTCTTTGTGATCTGGGCACCTTGGATTGTTGTTAGAATCAAATGCTGTCATAGGCATTAAACATGTTGATATTTTGAAAACATTATGTAAATATGAAGTTGTAGCGTTATCTTTAATTCTTCTACTTTGTGATCTATGAAAAAATACATTGCTTGAATCATTCAAATTATACTTTAAAAAAAAAACTCCAAATTGGTGAAAACAAGAAAAGGTTCAAAGCAGAGGTTGAAAGATTAAAAAAGAATTTCTGGCAGACATATGGTTTAGATTCATCCCACAAATTGGTTTTAGGCTTAAAATGCATAAACCCTAAAAAAATTCTGAATAGATTTTATTTTCCAAAGCTGTGAATCATATGATATGGAATTTTGTGCTGTGTTTTGGTTAGAACCTTCTTATTTGGTATTAATGGAGTAAGTGAAATGTAAAATGATATTCATTTAATCTTTATTGGAAATTTTGCTTTTAGAATTTGGCAGTCCTGTTCAGTGGCATAGATGAGGAGCTTAAAGCTAGCACTGCTTGGAAGGATTTTTAAAAATCTACAGCCAGTCTCATTTGTAGCATTGGTTTAGGGCCAAGTTATTTGAGAATGCCATAAAGAGTCTCAAGCCTTAAGTCATCCCTATGTGTTTTTAAAACCAAATGGTAGGAATTGAAAAATGTTTAAAAGACAAATCCTCCAGTAATCCATTATCTGAAAAAATCGTGGCAGTAGTTAGTTACCTTCTGTAATTTCTGGGTTGGGGAAAACTTATGTAACTTTTTCAGTAGGCACAGCATATCCTCCTTCACCTATGTTTTTCTAGCAATAGTAATAATATCCGTTGGGAATTTGAGCTTTGGCAGGCATTGCGGATAACCAATGGAAACATAGCCACTTTCTCCCAAAGGCTTCCAATCTAATGAAAACAGGTAAGAAGGTCTCTTCCTCAGAGCCATAATTTTACTTTTGAACTATTTTCCCTGAAATACTATCACAAAACAAAAATGTCCCAAATAAAATCCCCAGTAACATTATAAAGAATTAATCTGTTTCACCAGCATATGTGGTACTCAAAATATTTTCTCTGAGATTTCATCTTATTTATTTTATATAACCCACATTGGTGCATTTAAGAATTTATTTCACTGAATGTAGGCTAGAATCAGAGAAAAGTCAAGAAGTCCTCTTGCCATCCAAGATGCCTTTGCCTACTTTAGTGGCTGGCAGATATGTTTTGGTGTGAATCTCTTCTCAATTTTCTAATGGGGGGACTATATCTCCCTCCACAATTATATGGCACACACATTGATTAAACATAATCAATTGTCTCAGGATTTTCTCCCTAAAGTGCCTACCCACTCTGCCGTATACTGCATTGGGGTTCTTCCTGGGATACTTATGGGGTTAGGCCCATCTTTGGGAGGCATGTTAGCCTCAATTTTACTGTTTTGCAGAGGAAGGAAAAGAATTGAGAAAAAATACTTCACCTTATTTGTTTGGAAAGGAATGACCAATAAGACAGAAACAGTATTTTTAAAATGATGCAAAAAGCATGTCATTGAACTTGACAAGGCTAGACATTGTGAAGCTTCTTGCCCGGTGGATAACCAATACTATTCATAACAATAATTATTTTATTATCTTTCAGTTATTGATAATTTAATTTGTGTTAGACACCATGCTAATGGCTTTAGCTGCATTTTTTTTCCAGTCAGTTCTCTTGAAACTCTATGAAACAACTATTCTGAAAAGTCAGGTAATTTATCCAAGGTCACACTGTTGATAGTGGCTGAGCTAGTCTCCCTATCTCCAAAGTGGTTAAAGGTGGTAGCTAAAAGCTCTCGTAAAGTTAAAAGTGGTGGCTTCTTAGCATTCTGCAATATTCCTCTATATGAAAATTATTCAATATTTGAATAGGTTTAAAAGGCCATAAACATTGTCTTATGAATCCATATCTTTCTCAGAATACTGATTAATATCTTTGGTTAAGGAAAATCTACAGGAGTCAACACGAGTTACCTCTACTTCACAGGGGCTCTCATAATTTTTCTTTCATCTTGGAACTCCATTCTTGACAAAGTCAGGATGGGTAGCTAAAGGGTTGGTCACTTAAGTTTTGTTTCACCTTAAGATTTTATGCTTCCTCGGTGCTCTTGGTATTTTATTTTATTATGTTGTTATGTGTGTTGTGTTGTGTTATGTTATGTTATGTTATGTTATGTTATGTTATTTTTTGATAGAGTCTTGCTCTGTCGCCAGGCTGGAATGCAGTGGTGCGATCTCAGCTCACTGCCACCTCCACCTCCCGGGTTCAAGCAATTCTCTTGCCTCAGCCTTCCAAGTAGTTGGGACTACGGGAGCGTGCCACCATGCCCAGCTAATTTTTTTGTATTTTTAGTAGAGACGGGGTTTCACCATGTTGGCCAGGTTGGTCGTGATCTCATGACCTTGTGATCTGCCTGCCTCAACTTCCCAAAGTGCTGGGATTACAGGCATAAGCCACCACGCCTGGCCTCACAATGCTACTAATACTTCCATTTCTCTGTTTCTGCAATGAGAAGAACATATTTTTTCTTTCTTCATGGAGATACTAACGCATCAATAATATAATAGTTGTATAAGTGCTTCAAACTTACGAGGAAGACCAGATGCAAAAATCCAAGTTATCATTGTGATTTAAATAATCTACCTTTTGGAAGATGGCCAAATAGGAACAGCTCCAGTCTGCAGCTCCCAGCGAGACTAACACAGAAGGTGGGTGATTTCTGCATTTCCAACTGAGGTACCCGGCTCATCTCATTGGGACTGGTTAGACAGTGGGTGCAGCCCATGGAGGGTGAGCCGAAGCAGGGTGGGGTGTTGCCTCACCCGGGAAGCACAACGGGTCGGGAAACTCCCTCCCCTAGCCAATGGCAGCCGTGAGGGACTGTTCCGTGAGGAATGGTACATTCCAGCCCAGATACTATGCTTTTCCCACGGTCTTCACAACCCACAGACCAGGAGATTCCCTCAGGTGCCTGCACCACCAGGGCCCTGGGTTTCAAGCACTGAACTGGGCGGCCGTTTGGGCAGACACCAAGCTAGCTATAGGAGTTTTTTTTTTTTCATACTCCAGTGGTGCCTGGAATGCCAGTAAGACAGAATAGTTCACTCCACTGGAAAGGAGGCTGAAGCCAGGGAGTCAAGTGGTCTAGCTCAGCAGATCCCACCCCCATGGAACCTGGCAAGCTAATATCCACTGGCTTGAAATTCTCAATGCCAGCACAGCAGTCTGAAGTTGACCTGGGACACACGAGCTTGGTGTGGGGAGGGGTGTCCACCATTCCTGAGGCTTGAGTAGGCAATTTTCCCCTCACAGTGTAAACAAAGCCACAGGGAAGTTTGAACTGGGTAGAGCCCACCACACCTCAGCAAAGCCGCTGTAGCCAGACTGCCTCTCTAGATTCCTCCTCTTTGGGCAGCGGATCTCTAAAAGAAAGGCAGCAGCCCCAGTCAGGGGCTTATAGATAAAACTCCCATCCCCCTGGAACACAGCACCTGGGGGAAGGGGTGGTTGTGGGCGCAGCTTCAGCAGAATTAAATGTTCCTGCCTGCTGGCTCTGAAGAGAGCAGTGGATCTCCCAGCACAGTGCTCGAGCTCTGCTAAGGGACAGACTGCCTTCTCAAGTGGGTCCCTGACCTTGGTGTCTCCTGACTGGGAGACACCTCCCAGCAGGGGTCGACAGACACCTCATGCTGGAGAGCTCCAGCTGGCATCTGGCAGGTGCCCCTCTGGGATGAAGCTTCCAGAGGAAGGAACAGGCAGCAATCTTTGCTGTTCTGCAGCCTCTGCTGGTGATACCCAGGCAAACAGGGTCTGGAATGGACCTCCAGGAAACTCCAGCAGACCTGCAGCAGAGAGGCCTGACTGTTAGAAGGACAACTAACAAACAGAAAGGAATAGCATCAACATCAACAAAAAGGATGTCCAGATAGAAACCCCATCCGAAGGTCACCAACATCAAAGACCAAAGGTAGATAAATCCAATAAGATGAAGAAAAAATAGTGCAAAAAAGCTGAAAATTCTGAAAAACAGAACCCCTCTTCTCCTCCAAAGGATCACAACTCCTTGCCAGCAAGGGAACAAAACTGGATGAAGAATGAGTTTGACGAATTGACAGAAGTAGCCTTCGGAAGGCGGGTAATAACAAATTCCCCCGATCTAAAGGAGCATGCTCTAACCCAATGCAAGGAAGCTAAGAGCCTTGAAAAAAGGTTAGAGGAATTGCTAACTAGAATAACCAGTTTAGAGAAGAATATAAATGACCTGATGGAGCTGAAAAACACAGCATGAGAACTTCGTGAAGTATACACAAGCATCAATAGCCAAAGCAATCAAGTAGAAGAAAGGATATCAGAGATTGAAGATCAACTTAATGAAATAAAGGGTGACAAAAAGATTAGAGAAAAAAGAATGAAAAAAAAAAAAAACTGAACAAAGCCTCCAAGAAATATGGGACTATGTGAAAAGACCAAACCTACGTTTGATTGGTGTACCTGAAATTGATGGGGAGAATGGAACCAAGTTGGAAAACACTCTTCAGGATATCATCCAGGAGAACTTCTCCAATCTAGCAAGGCAGGCTAACATTCAAATTCAGGAAATACAGAGAACACCACAAAGATACTCCTCGAGAAGAGCAACCCCAAGACACATAATCATCAGATTCACCAAGGTTGAAATGAAGGAAAAAATGTTAAGGGCAGCCAGAGAGAAAGGTTGGGTCACCCACAAAGGGAAGCCCATCAGACTAACAGCGGATCTCTCCAAAGAAACCCTACAAACCAGAAGAGAGTGGGGGCCAATATTCAACATGCTTAAAGAAAAGAATTTTCAACCCAGAATTTCGTATCCAGCCAAACTAAGCTTCATAAGTGAAGGAAAAATAAAATCCTTTACAGACAAGCAAATGCTGAGAGATTTTGTCACTACCAGGCCTGCCTTACAAGAGCTCCTGAAGGAAGCACTAAATATGGAAAGGAAAAACCAGTAGCAGTCACTGCAAAAACATACCAAATTGTAAAGTAATATAAGTTAATTGGTGGCTTCCGAATGGTTACCCTTAAGTTTCATTTTTTTTTTCTGTAATATAGGCATTTACAAGAAATAGTCCAAGTTAACTTTTGCTTATGTTCACAAATCAAGCAAGGTTAAGATCATTTATGAGGTCTAACTGGCTTTGTCTTCCCAAGGATTCTTCAGGCCTGGTCTCCATTTACTTTAACAGGGCACATGCTCTAAAAGTAAAATTGTTTGTTTAAAAGTTCAGTTTCTCTTTTTGATGAGACAGGTCTTCAGGCAAATTATTGCCTTCTGGTATTCATTTTAAACATTTTTATTGAAATACAGTAGATTTACATAAAAGAATATTAAAATGCTTTATACTCATTTCTCAAAATAAACATGTTAAAATGTTTAATTTAAAAATGAAACCATGGATCCTTTTCAACACAGTATTGGAAGTTCCGGCCAGGGCAATCAGGCAAGAGAAAAAAATAACGGGTATTCAAACAGGAAGAGAGGAAGTCAGATTGTTTCTGTTTGCAGATGACATGATTGTATATTTAGAAAACCCCATCATCTCAGCCCAAAATCTCCTTAAGCTGATAAGCAACTTCAGCAAAATCTCAGGATAAAAAATCAATGTGCAAAAATCACAAGCATTCCTATACATCAATAATAGACAAACAGAGAGTGAAATGATGAATTAACTCCCATTGACAATTGCTACAAAAAGAATAAAATACCTAGGAATACAACTTACAAGGGATGTGAAGGACCTCTTCAAGGAGAACTACAAACCACTGCTCAAGGAAATTAGAGAGGACACAAATGGAAAAACATTCCATGCTCATGGATGGAAAGAATCAATATCATGAAAATGGCCATACTGCCCAAAGTAATTCATAGATTCAATGCTATCCCCATCAAGCTACCATTGACTTTCTTCACAGAATTAGAAAAACCTACTTTAAATTTCATATGGAACCAAAAAAGAGCCCATATAGCCAAGACAATCCTAAGCAAAAAGAACAAAGCTGGAGGCATCACACTACCTGACTTCAAACTATACTACAAGGCTACAGTAACCATAACAACTACTGGTACCAAAACAGAGATATAGACCAATGGAACAGAACAGAGGCCTCAGAAATAACACTACGCATCTACAACCAGCTGACCTTTGACAAACCTGACAAAAACAAGAAATGGGGAAAGGATTCCCCATTTAATAAATGGTGTTGGGAAAACTAGCTAGCCACATGTAGAAAGCTGAATCTGGATCCCTTCCTTATACCTTATACAAAAATTAATTCAAGATAGATTAAAGACTTAAATGTTAGACCTAAAACCATAAAAACCCTAGAAGAAAACCTAGGCAATACCATTCAGGACATAGGCATAGGCAAAGACTTCATGACTAAAACACCAACAGCAATGGCAACAAAAGCCAAAATTGACAAATGGGATCTAACTAAACTAAAGAGCTCCTGCACAGCAAAAGAAAATATCACCAGAGTTAACAGGCAACCTACAGAATGGGAGAACATTTTTGCAATCTATCCATCTGACAAAGGGCTAATATCCAGAATCTACAAAGAACTTAAACTAATTTACAAGAAAAAATCAAACAACCCCATCAAAAAGTGGGCAAAGGATATGAACAGACACTTCTCAAAAGAAGACATTTATGCAGCCAACAAACATGAAAAAAGCTCCTCATCACTGGTCATTAGAGAAATGCAGATCAAAATCACAATGAGATACCATCTCATACCAGTTAGAATGGCAATCATTAAAAAGTCAGGAAACAACAGATGCTTGAGAGGATGTGGAGAAATAGGAACACTTTTACACTGTTGGTGGGAGTGTAAATTATTTCAACCATTGTGGAAGACAGTGTGGTGATTCCTCAAGGATCTAGAACCAGAAATACCATTTGACCGAGCAATCCCATTACTGGGTATATACCCAGAGGATTATAAATAATTCTGCTCTAAAGATACATGCACACATATGTTTATTGTAGCACTATTTACAATAGCCAAGACTTGGAACTAACCCAAATGCCCATCAATGATAGACTGGATAAAGAAAATGTGGCACGTATACACCATGGAGTACTATGCAGCCATAAAAAAGGATGAGTTCATGTCCTTTGCAGGGACATGGATGAAGCTGGAAACCATCATTCTCAGCAAACTAACACAGGAACAGAAAACCAAACACCACATGTTCTCACTTACAAGTGGGAGTTGAACAATGAGAACACATGGACACAGGGCAGGGAACATTACACACCAGGACCTGTCAGGGGGTTTGGGGCTAGGGGAGGGATAGCATTAGGAGAAATACCTAGTGTCGTTGATGTGTTGATGGGTGCAGAAAACCACCATGGCACGTGTATACCTATGTAACAAACCACGTTCTGCACATGTATCCCAGAACTTAAAGTATAATAATAAAAATTTTCAAATAAAAACTTAAATATCTACATTTTAATTCAAAATGAAAATGAAAGCCTCTAGAGAAGTTTGTGGCACACTTAGCTTTATTGAAATTGAACAAATGCTTTTTAAAATAACCCCTTGTACAGCACATGTAAAATTTAATTATTTCCTTATATTTTTACAGGTTTTATCTGAGTAAGCAAAAATACGTCTTTTTTTTTTCTTACTTAAAACATGTAGCCAGAATTCAAACCACGTAGCTCTGGTACCAAAAAGGCAACGGGTTATGAAAATCACAGTACAATTTTAAAATTCTTTAAGTTAGTTAAGGATATTTAAAACAATGTTCACTTATATTGACAGTAGAAATCATGGATCAGTTGACATTAGGACTAGTAGTTACACCTACAATGAGAGCAGAAATGGAAAGTTCAAGCTGACCTGAGCTACACTGTTCAGGACACACCATCTCCATAAATACAGTAGCTGAGTAGCTGCAATGGCTAGTCACAGTTGGGCAATTAAAGTCACATGTAAATATAGCCAAAGCAAAAATATATATATAGTGCACTAACTTGGATATAAAATAAAGTGGGCATTTATTAAGAGGGTACACTATCAAATTAATTACACAATACACAATTGAACTTTCAAAATTTTAACTTGGAAAGAAAAATATTTAAAATGCACACCTATATGGACAGTAAAGTAGAAATTTTTCTGTCATTGGTGTTTATTTTGTCATTGTTATTTACTGGATAAGTAGAAATAATTTACGACCCACAAAAGGACTTCTCAAGTGAAACACTAATTACAGACGTTGTAAAGAACATAGCTTAGGCGGCTTGTTTTAAAAACGAGGCAGCATTTTCCTGAAAAAGTTTGGTCCTCGACTCACTGTAGGCTAGTCACTATGGTCAGACAGTTAAGCATTTTTGAAGTGTGTGTTTGTGTGTGTGTGCGTGTGTGTGTGTGTATAACTAACTTTTCAGTACCAGAATTAGTCAAAGCCAAACCAAACTAAAAGGACCAAAAGGCAAACAGCCCTTGAGAACTTGACCCCGCATATCGTGTCTTATTGATGCACATATCATGTCTGACTGAAAGAACAATGCTAAAGACTATGGAAGGGAATTATGTTCCCGTGATTCTGCAACCCCTCAATTTTGTACAGTTTTCTTCATCACCCATATTACTTGTCTTTTTTTCTTGTAGGTGCCAGGAAACCCATCCCCATGACCCTCCCTCCCCCCTCCCTCAATCTTCTCCTCTGTCAAAGTGTTATAAAGACAATTTCACTGTGTATTTACAAGCACAACACTGAGGCAATAAGGTCCCAGGGTCTGTAGGGCACATCTATTTCTTGTGGACATCTTCATGCCGAATGATTTTGTATGTGATCCAGTAAAAGATGTTGAAAATGAGGAAGGCCAATGGGAAGGCAGCTCGAGATATCGTGTCAATCCTTTTTGCCCGGTCCACAAACTTCTTCTTGATGGCATCTGCATCTTTTGGGGGTTGTGGGAGCGGGTTGGCAGGTGTGGCCTTGACAGCTGTTCCATCTTTCACTTGGAGGCAGTGACCCATTCCATAACCACTAAAATTAAAACGACTTTCACGAGTAACGTCTTCTTCCTGACAGAATAAAGACAGAGGAAGCACAGATTGGTTGTCAGTCAAGTTAGATGGAAGATGCTTAAAATTCTTTAGAAGTAAAAGGATAAATCACAGTTAACTGGTGGTGTGGGAGGCTTTTGGAATAGGGAGTTCTCTTTCAAGTTCAACTCAATTATTCATGGAACAGATACAGTTCATTAACTTTTCAGACCGAGAAATTAAGGGTAAGAATAATGACTTTGTGGTCATTTTAATTAATTAATAAACAGAAACACCTACATTATATTCTAGACTTTTCCAAAATCTAGTTTATTAATCCCTAGATGCGAATAGAGATTTTAAAGCAGTTCTCCAAATCCCAATGTTGCACTGTAAATCTATCAAGAGGACCACTCATTCATTCATTCATTCATTCATTCAGAAAACATTTACTGAGCCTGTGCTGTGTCCCTGGCCCTAAGGAACTTACAGTATTGTTGTTCATTCACAGCGCAATTCCTCCATTAACATTAGGTTTAATGTTGATGTTACATCTAAGATGAGCCCCTTAAATATATACCTGTTCCCCCTCCAGCCCTCTAGTTCATCTCTTTTATATAGCAGAGATTAAATATTCATTAATAATATAATTTTTCCAGTGTTGATTTTTAACATTGATTATTTGGCTGGTGAACCATTTCTACCATATTTAAATGTGTCATTTTAGCTGATGTCAGTGATATTTGTATTGATTATTTCTACATAAATTAGATAAAAGCCTGAAAAATTATATTTATTCCTTGGTATAAAGGACAAATAGCCTTAGAGAAAAATGTATGGGATCTGGGTTTATGTTTGGGTCAAAGGAGGGGGTCAAATGGTGGGGTTGAAAAGGTGGGATTGAAATGACTTAGCTGTAAACAGCCATCAATTGAATTATCTTCTTCTGTAACTAGATTACTGCCTTCCACAATAATATGCAACTCCTCTGAGTCACCAGAGGCACTGAACTCTTTATCTTGCCAGAAAATAATAACGGTTATGTTTCCCAAAAGACAAGGAAACTTGGTATTAATTTTATTTCATTAATGCTCACTGCATGTCAGTAGTGTCTTCAGCCACATATAAAAGGTATACTAAATGAAGGACTTCTGATGTGAATGACAGCCTAAGCGTAACTCAGATGGTACAACAAGGACAATTTGTACCTTGTGTACTTAAATGAGTTTTGTAAGTTCAACAGCAGATCCCTGGAGAGATAAGGAAGGTGAGAAGAGCTATTTCAGTTAATTACACTTCATTATGTGCAAAATGGGGACTGAAAGAGCATGTAACAGTTTAAAGAGTGGTGCAAGGACTTCAGAATAGGTAGAAGAGATTATAGTATACATGCTCAGATGGGCAGCTGCAGAACCTGGAAGGCAGAACAGATTTGCTTCTATGTGGCTCATTTAGCTAGATTAGTATAGTACCCAGGTGCCACCTCCCTTTGTGGGAGATACATGCAGCCTGAAAATGAAGAAGAGAGTTCAACAGAGTCCTTGAGGCTTTTGATTTATCGACATTGCCCATTGTGATACAGTATCTCTGGTGAAGCCAGCCCTAAACATGGCTGAACATTCCATTGCAACCTGGCAATGACTTGGAATTTGAGCTGGAGAGATAGCAATTGTGAATAATTGCCAAATATTCTGTGTCATCCTTCACCATGTAAATTTGATCTCTTGGAAAATCAGGCTAAAAACCAGAAACCTCATTTGCTTGATACATTAGTAGAATTTATTAATGAATGCACCTAGTGCTTCCAATAAAAAACATTAATTATAACCTTTATCATTATTATTTTTTGAGACAGAGTCTCACTCTATTGCTCAGGCTGGGGTGAACTGGCATGATCATGGCTCACTGCAGTCTCGACGTCCCAGGTTCAAGTGATCCTCCCCGCTCAGACCCCTGAGTAGCTGGGACTACAAGTGTGAGCCACCATGCCCAGCTAATTTTTTGTTTAACTTCTTGTAGAGATGGGGTCCCACTATGTTGCTAAGGCTGGTCTCAAACTCCTGGGCTCATGTGATTTTCCTGCCTTGGCCTCGTTGTAACCTTTAATCAGACCATTGTATCACAAAAATCTGTCCAAAGCTCTTTAAAAAGTAACTGTAAAACTACTACTTTATAAAGCCATCTTTCCATACTTTTATTTATATGGGATTGTCCTACGCAAGTTGGCTAAAGGCACTCTGTCTCATTTCTTAACAAAAATATAATAAAGGATTTTTAATTCAACCATTAATTGTTGAGTGTTGCCTCTGTGACAGGCATTGTACTAGGTGCTGGGAGAGAATTGATGAAGTTGGACAAGGGCTCTATCTGCGTGGAGCTTTCAGAATCTGGCAGAAGGGGCCAAACTAAAGGTATTATCATATAAGGAAGTCAGCAAACAAAATCCAGCCTAACATCGGAGTACTTCCATGTGCTCAGCTATATAAACTCGATAATGAAGACTTAAGTGGGACTCAGATTCAAATATTAAATCTGTTTTCTTTGCCTTAAAAATATGAATGATACATTTTATGGATGCAAAAGTTTTAAATAAGTGAAGCCTTTCAAAATGTGGAATAACCAGATTAATTATTACAGTGTCATCAGTGTCCTCATAACTATCTGAAGACTTACTTAGTGCTTAGCAAGAAAAGGAAGCACATACAAGTCATTAGGAGGAGGGGACTTGTTATAGGCAGTCTTGGACTTCCCAGCTACTACTAATTGGTAATTAGATCTCAACCAGTGTGAAGTAGAAATGATGCCAGTTGGTTTAGTAAAGAGAGATCTGCTCTGGGAATTTGGATATTTCTGTTCTGTGCCTGCTCCAAGGCTTATAAGCTGTGTTGACCTTAGGCAAGCTACTTATTCTTTCAAAGCCTCAGGGACCTCATGCCAAAAATGTCAAGGCTGAGCTGGGATCTGTGGGTTTCAGCTTTGGCTGCTGGGGAACTTTTACAAATACATGTATGCCTGCCTGCCCTCCCAGCCCCTTCTAAACCAGTCTCTGGGGATGAGAACTTAGGATCTATTTTTTTAAAGATCCAATGACTCTAATGTAAAATGTTGGAAACCACTGGTCTAGATGAGTTCTGATGTCCATGTCTAAAATGTATGACCTATTCTGTATTTTTAAGTCTAAAATTACTATTCAAATAGAAACAACCCCTCAAAATACCTTTCTCCTTATCTGCTCAAATTTACTATGTTGTTTTTTCCTTTGCATATCTGCAGAATCTTCAAATTACAGTTCTCACCTCTATAAACCTTTAGAAACTCATAATGAAGCATATAGTTCACTGCCTCAGTAAGATAATGTTCTTTTAAATTCTGAAGCCCCTAAAGAAATAGAAAGGGTATGTAGGTAGTAAACTGTTTTTAGCACACAAAACAAAAGGAAACTTAAATATACATGTCCACATGTCTTTTCAGACTGACTCATTCATTTAATTTCTGTAGTCTTTCATCACATACTGTGAATGGACAGCTGAAAAGATTAACTCATTCAACTAACTGAGCTAGATGCCAGGTTAGAATCTCATTATATTGTACAGCGTCATGCAAACTGTGGGGGCTTAATAAACGTTTGCTGAATAATGAACAAAAGGGAATTTTAAGAGAGTTTTCCCTATGCTTGAAAATACTTTCCTCATTTATTCAACACTTTCAAATTATGCTTCTGAGCATAGTTATAGTTAATTTAATCAATTCTTTAAAATTCTCTTCCACAAAAATAAACCTGTTGTGGGTAAAAATTATCCATTTAAGTTTTTATATGTAGGAGGTATGAATGCTAGTTTAAGGGTCTTCTTATTTACCATTATGATGCATTCAATGCCTTTTAAATATAGAACTTTACGGTATTCACATCAAAGGAGATGGTTTTGATTCTGAAAACATAACTGCAACCAATTTGAATTGTTTTGTGTTATAATAAATGACTAACTGCCTTTCTAGCAGGTTCAGAATAAAATGTTATGGTAATATGACAAGATTCCTATATGAAATCAGCTTGAGTCATGGATAAACTGAAACTAAAATAAAGAACAATCTGTAGCCACAACTGAGTTGAGCATATTTACAGGTAGAGTCAGTTAGGTCCTTCCAGTAAGGAAAGAATTAATTTTAGGCATATATTCTCCATTTCTTCTGATTATCCAGGAACTCAATTAGTTAATTATCCATCATCTTCCATCTTTAGTAACTGAGCAATAAACACTTCTAGCTGACCCTCTTTTGTTATTCACTGATTAAATTCTCACAGAAAATGAATCATCCAGTCAAGGTTTCAATATATGCAATTTTTATATCCCACTTTGATAAGATCTCCTTAATCCTGTCTGCTGTATAAAGCACTGCCATGGCACTATGCAATTTGCTTGAAATTTATCTAATTTTATTTATTTTATGCATCAGTTTTACTTATTGTAAAATTTGCTCATTCCTGTGTTTAGAATAATTCTTGTCTAGATGTGAAATTGAACCTAAAGCTCAACGGAATTGCATTGTAGTGAATTGTTTGTCATAAGCAAATGATTTCAATATAATTAAAGAACATGGCACTTACAAATGAAAAGATTTTAACAGAGTCTATATTTGTAATTTTTCTTTTATTCTTGAGATAGGAGGAAGTAAAAGGACTCCTAAAAATTGGCATGGGGACTATCTTTCCATCGCATTTCTCACCCAGATTTTTTGATTGGACTGGTCCTCCTTTCTGTTGGAATAGGAAATTTCTTAGTTGGAACTGAAGGTTGTAGTGAGTCTTACTCAATACAAGGACATAATGGACTCTCCAGTCTGTCTTAGGAAAACGTATGTGTCCGAACACAGTGGGTTTTCTTTCTTTTTTTTTTTTTTTTTTTAGTTATACTTTATGTTCTAGGGTACATGTGCACAACATGCGGGTTTGTTACATATGTATACATGTGCCATGTTGGTGTGCTGCATCCATTAACTCGTCATATCTCCTAATGCTATCCCTCCCCCCTTCCCCCACCCCACAACAGGCCCCAGTGTGTGATGTTCCCCTTCTGTGTCCAAGTGATCTCATTGTTCAATTCCCACCTATGAGTGAGAACATGTGGTGTTTGGTTTTCTGTTCTTGCAATAGTTTGCTGAGAATGATGGTTTCCAGCTGCATCTATGTCCCTACAAAGGACACAAACTCATCCTTTTTTATGGCTGCATAGTATTCCATGGTGTATATGTGCTACATTTTCTTAATCCAGTCTATCTTTGATGGACATTTGGGTTGGTTCCAAGTATTTGCTATTGTGAATAGTGCTGCAATAAACATATGTGTGCATGTGTCTTTATAGCAGCATGATTTATAATCCTTTGGGTATATACCCAGTAATGGGATGGTTGGGTCAAATGGTATTTCTAGTTCTAGATCCTTGAGGAATCACCACACTGTCTTCCACAATGGTTGAACTAGTTTACAGTCCCACCAACAGTGTAAGTGTTCCTATTTCTCCACATCCTCTCCAGCACCTGTTGTTTCCTGACTTTTTAATGATTGCTATTCTAACTGGTATGAGATGGTATCTCATTGTGGTTTTGATTTGCATTTCTCTGATGGCTAGTGATGACAAGCATTTTTTTTCATGTGTCTGCTGGCTGCATAAATGTCTTCTTTTGAGAAGTGTCTGTTTATATCCTTTGCCCACTTTTTGATGGGGTTGTTTTTTTCTTGTAAATTTGTTTGAGTTCTTTGTAGGTTCTGGCTATTAGCCCTTTGTCAGATAAGTAGATTGCAAAAATTTTCTCCCATTCTGTAGGTTGCCTGTTCACTCTGATGGTAGTTTCTTTTGCTGTGCCGAAGCTCTTTAGTTTAATTACATCCCATTTGTTGGAAAAAAACTACTTTAAAGTTCACATGGAACCAAAAAAGAGCCCGCATTGCCAAGACAATCCTAAGTCAAAAGAACAAAGCTGGAGGCATCATGCTACCTGACTTCAAACTATACTACAAGGCTACAGTAACCAAAACAGCATGGTACTGGTACCGAAACAGAGATATAGACCAATGGCACAGTAGGTTTTCACTGAAAAAGTCTCCCAAGCAAATGATGGTTGAATGATACTTAATCACAGACCTGGTAATTTCTGTCACCTGGATATAAGAGGAATGGCCTTGGGAAATTTTCTTCAACTCTTAGGGCTTCAATTTCCTCCTTTGTATCATGGGTACTTTGGGAATAGACATGAATAATAAATGGATAGCATTTATTAAGAGTCTGTACCATTCACTTAAAACCATGGTCAGTCCTATTACTGAATTGACCCTTCAAGTCACATATTTCCTGGGGAAACTGAGGCCAAGAAAAGTTATGTGGCTTCCTATAGTCATAGTGCTAATAAATGTTGAAGCTGAGATTCAAATCAAGGTCTGTCTGATTCTAAAACTGATTCCAAAGTCTCTGGTGTTTGATTTGTGTACGTTTTTGACCCTATCAAATCCCAAATGGCTTCCATTCAAGATTATGGATGAAGAATCTGACTGAGCTTTGCAGAACAACAAAGTTGAAATAAACTAAACCAAATATAGCCCCTTGTAGCTTAATGACGTGTGCTGAAATGAGTTAAAACTATCAAAGTGTCATTTTGGGCAGATCGTGAAAGGCAATTTTTCCAAAAGAAAAACATGTCAATGTATTATCTCTTTTTCAGTGCAGCATATTTTTATCGTTGATTTTTAAAGAAGGAACTGCCAGGATTTATTTATTGAGCAACTGCCTTTTTTTTTTTTTTTTTTTTTTTTTTTGAGATAGAGTTTTTCTTTTGTCACTCAGGTTGGAGTGCAGTGGTACGATCTCGTCTCACTGCAACCTCCGCCTCCTGGGTTCAAGTGATTCTGCTGCTTCAGCCTCCCGAGTAGCTGGGATTACAGGCGCCCACCACCACGCCCAGCTAATTTTTGTATTTTTGGTAGAGACAGGGTTTCACCATTTTGGCCAGGCTGGTCTCAATCTCCTGACTTCTGGTGATGCACCCGTTTCAGCCTCCCAAAGTGCTGGGATTACAGGTGTGAGCCACCATGCCTGGCTTATTTCTCATATTTTTAACAAATATTTATTGAGTACCTATTGTGTGCCAGGTATGTGGTAGAGTTACAGCAATGAACAAGAATACAAAAGTCTCTGATTTTTTGTAATTTACATTCTAGAGGGGGAAACAGTAACAAGTAAACAAATTATGCACACACATACACAAACATATTTATACATATACACACATATATATATATATATATATATATATACACGAATGCATATACACACAAGACACACAGATAATAATGGGTGCTTTGGAAAAAAGGTAAGAGACTTAAGATAGGCGAGTGGTATAGCAGGGAGTGTTTTAGATTGAGTGGTTGGAAAAGGCTTGCAGAGATGCCAGGCACTGCTATGTGCTGGGGATCCAGTGGAGAGCAAAATAGATTTGATTCTTGCCTTCAAGGAGTTTGCAACCTTGAGATGAAGGGAAACAATAAAGTAATCACATGAATACATAATTACTAACTATAATAAGGGCTCTGAAGGAAAATTATAAGATGCTATGAGAGCTTACTAAATGGGGTCCTGGTCTAATCTGACAGATAAGAGAAGCTTATCCCCCAGGAAGTGATATTTCATTAGAGATTTGAAAAATGAGAGGCATTAAAGAGATGAAGGCAGGGTTTGGCAATGTCTGAGATAGGAGGGTTTGCTGCAATTGAGGGATGCAATTGAGGCCTGGAATACAGGGGGAATGTGGGGTGAGACAATGTTTCAGAAATGAACCAGGGGCTACATCATATAGGGCCTTGTAAACCAGTGTCTGATGGAGCTTTATTTTGAGAACCAAGGGGAGCCATTGCTGGCTTTTAATGGGAATTGCTTGACATTACCAGATTAGCATATTGAAATAAATCACTTTGGTTACCATGTGGATGACTGCCTAGAGGAAGGCAAAAGTGAATCCAGGAAGTTAGAAAGCTACAGCAATGGTCCAGATGACAGATGATAATGATTTGGACTTAATGGGTAGTGGTGTGGGTGGAGAGCAATGTGCCAACAGGAGACATAGAGGGGCAATCAACAGGTCTTAGAGATGGATTGGAAATTGTCAAGGTTAACCTCCAGCTTAAAGCACTAGATAGATATTAATGCCATTCAGTGAGAAAGAAGACACATTAAGTTTGGGGAAAACAATATGATTGAGGTACACTTGAGACATTCATATAGGTACATGGGGTAGGTGATTGCAATGGACAGTCTCTAACTCAGAGGGAGATCTCAGCTGGAGGCATACACTTGGTTATATTTTAATGCATGACTGGTAGTCTTTTCAACCCCAAACTGTTTGCAAGACAAAAAATACTGAAGGTGACTTACGCTAAAATCAGCTATTAGCCAATACAGTTAAAATTATTCTTTCAAATACTTTTCAAGTTTTACCCAGATAAGGCAATACTTGTAAATAATTTTGGATTCAGAATAAATCTTTGCTCTGATGCTGAGGATAAAATGAAATTATAAGTATCATTCTGCATGTCAGCTAAGTATTCCAAAGAAAGCTTTATGGAGTACCCATGGTTTGGGTCATCTGGTGGGATCCCCTACATTCATCCTGCACGGCCCTCTCAAACTGGTCTGTGGATAGCATAGTGGCATGTTGGCAAGGCAAAGAGAAGAGAAGCAGTTCCCACTTCTTTCTCCTCTGCATGCTTCCATATGTCATGTAGAAGTCATAGACTATATTATATTGTGTTTGCCAAAGATAGCCACAATATCTCCCATCCCATATGCTTTTTCTTAACAATATTATCATTGACACTCTTTCCATTGAAACATGGGGTCTATTTCCCCTCCACTTGAGTCTCAGTGGGCTTGTGACTTGCTCCTAATCAACAGAATTTGGTGGAAGTGACACTAAGTAACTTCTAAGTCTAGGTCATAAAAAGTGATGAAGCTCCAATCCTGGTGTTCTTGGAACCATGAGCCACCATGTCAGCTGTCTGACTGCCCTGAGACCACCATGCTGTGAAGAACTCAAAGTAGCCCATGTGGAGACATCACATGGAAAAGCCCTGTAAGTCCATGAAGAGAGAATGATGCCCGGCCAACTCCCAGCTGTTCCAGCCCCAGCTACTGTCTGACTGCACCAAAAGGAGAGACCCCGAACCACAACTGCCTAACTGAGATCTTCCCAAATTGTTGACACACAGAAAGTGTGAGAGATAATGAACTGCTTGTTATTGTTTTAAGCCACTAAGATGTTGGATGATTTATTATGCAGTAATAGGTAGCTACACAGATAATTGATGCTGTATCAAAAAGTGAAGTGTTGTGGCTTTATCTTTGGGACCAGGCAGCAGACAGAAGCTGGAAGGACCTCAAGGAGGTTGTTGGAAGGCTGGGAGGAAAGAAAGGCAATTGCTGTTGAAAGATGGAGGATGGGGAAAAGTTTACCAACATTGTTTCCTGTGGTAACATGGAAAATAGAAAATATACTTAATAAATCTCATCATCTACCTAAAGAGATTTCCAGATAGAGCACTAAGGTTACTGCTTGGCTTTTAGCTGCTGATACCAAACTGAGAGAGGACAAAGCACTGAAGAACAGGCTATTAAGTGTCCAAGTAGAAGTTGGAGGAAATGTAAAGGATCCAGAATAAGTCTTTTCTGCCTTCAAAGGGTCCTCAAATCAGAACAGGCCTGAGGGGAAAAACCATATACAGGGTGGGACTGTAAGATTCTTTGTTAAAACCTGAGAAATATCTAAAGCAGCACCTTATAAGCTCTTTCAGACAGACAATAGGTCTTATAAGGATCATAAGAACATGCCTTATAGATTCTCTCCTCTAAACAATAAGCTTCTATGAATATTAAGGGTGTTGGGCCACACAGCATACTCACAGGGAGCCTAAGATAACAAGGGCTTATAATTGACAAATAATAATTGTATATATTTATGGAATATAATATAGTGTTTTGTTGTGGAATGATTAACTCAAGGTAATTAACATATCCATTACTTCACATACTAATCATTTTTTTGTGGTGAGAACATTTAAAATCTATTAGCAATTTTGAAATGTACATTATTATTAACTGTAGTCAGCATGCTATGCAATACATCTCTAAAACGTAATCCTCCTAACTAAAATGGGGTTTATCTTGAAAATATTTGTGAGTATAGCTCTTGTCTAATGAAGTGGATTATAAATTTATACATAAGCCCCAACAGTATTTTTTTTTTTTTTTTGAGACAGGGTCACACTCTGTCACCAAGGCTGGAAGTGCAGTGCCATGATCATGGCTCACTGCAGCCTCGACTACCCAGACTCAAGTGATCCTCCTGCCTCAGCCTCCCAAGGTGGATGGGTCATGCGCCACCTTGTCTGGCTAATTTTTTTGTAGAGATGGGGGTCTCACTGTATTGCCCAGGCTGTTCTCAAACTCCTGGACTCAAGCAATCCTCCCATCTTGGTCTCCCAAAATGCTGAAATTACAGGCATGAGCCACCATGCCCAGCCCTGCCCCCAACAGTTTTTAAGGAATTGTATGTTTGGACTGAAAACAACAAATATAAAATGAAAGGAGGTCTTTAGACTCCTAATCTTTTAAAGACAATAAATAGACTAAAAAGGTTACTCAGTTGCAAACAAGTGCCCCTTCTTATAGAAAAAGAAAGATGTTTCCAATAGCAGAATAAGAGTCCAGAGAGCAGACCCAAAGACTAGAGAGGACAGCCAAGGAATATATCCCCCAAACAAGGATCTTCCAACACGGACCTTTCTAGGTCTCAGAATTCCTGTTAACCAGTGACTGCTATGTGCCTCTCGTTCCCCCTATTTTTGAATGGAAGAGTCTATAACAGTTATCCTCTGTATATCTCCATATTGTCTGTTGAGTAAGTGGAGCAGATACCTTGTCTCTTTAGTTCCCAGGTTTTCATATTTAACTGTATCCAAAATGCTTAACCTGAGAGGCTTCATTTGACTTACATGATGAGATCCTGAGTTTTGAGCTATATTTACATTTTAAAATATATTTTAATGGACACATAATTGTACATGTTTATGAGGTACAGTGTGGTATTTTGATACATGTGTACAATGTGTAATGATCAAATCAAGTTAATTAGTATATAAATCATCTCAAAACTTAATCACTTTGTTGTGTTGATAATATTCAAAATCCTCTCTTCTAGCTCTTTGAAAAAAATACAATAAATTTTTGTTTACTATAGTGTTATAGAATACTAAAACTTGTTCTTCTTATGTAGCTGTACTTTTTTATCTGTTAATCAAACTCTCCCAATTCTTCACTCCTTTCTACCCTTCTCTTCCTCTAGTAACCACTATTCTGCCCTCTACCTCTATGAGATCTACTTTTTAGCTCCCAAAAATGAGTGAGAAATTTTAGTATTTCTCTTTTTCTGCCTGACTTATTTCCCTTAACATAATGTCCTCCAGACTCATCCATGTTGCTATGAATGACAGGATTTGATTTTTTAAGACTGAATAGTACTCCATTATGTATGAATACTACATTTTCTTTATCCATTTATCTGTTGATGGATATGTATGTTGATTTTATGTCTTGTCTTTTGTAAATAGTGCTGCAGTAAATGTGGGAGTGTCACTATCTCTTTAACATACTGTTTTCCTTTCCGTTGGATATAGACCCAGTATTGGGATTGCTGGATTATATGGTAGTTCTGTTTTTAGCTTTTTGAGCTATACTGTTTTCCATAATGGCTGTATTAATATACATTCCCACCAACAGTATATATGAGTTCCCTTTCTTCTGCATTTTTGCTAGCATTTGTTATTTTTTGTCTTTTTGATAATAGCCATTCTAACTGGGGTGAGATACCTCATTGTGATTTTGATTTGCTTTTCTCTGATGACTAGTGATGTTGAGCATTCTTTCATATACCTATTGGTCATTTGTATGTCTTCTTTTGAGAAATGTCTATTCAGATACTTTTTCCATTTTTAAATTGGATTATTTGGATTTTTTGCTGTTTAGTTGTTTGAACCCCTTGTATATTTTGATATTGATCCCTTATTGGATGAAGAGTTTGAAAGTATCTTCTCCTGTTCTTCAGGAGCGCTACATTTTAGTTCAATACCTGTAATCAATGTTTCACCCATTGAAGTCTTTTATAGGTAATTATTCCCCCTTACCCAGAAAAGAAAACACCAATAACAAAAAACAAACAGCTTCCTGTTTTACTATTCCTGTAGGTGTGCATTTAATATTGGTGGTCTTGGAAAAGGGAGTGAGCATGTTTTGCATGTGGGAGGGATGTGAACTGTGAGGGAAGAGGGTGGACTGTGGCAAAATGTATTTGTCAAAGATGGCCACAACAATATATCCCATTCACATGGTTTCTTCATTGTGACTTTGAAGCTCCTCCTACTGAGAGTTAGGGGTCTATGTCCCCTCCCTTTGAATCTGGACAGGGTTGTGTTTGTTTGTAAGTAATAGAATGAAGTGAAGATGACACTGTATGACTTCCAATGTTAGTTCATAAAAGGCAGTGCAGCTCTGCCGTGTTCACTGGTGCACTAGGGCCTGGAGTCTTGGGACACCATATGAAAAATCCAACTACCCTGAGGCTGCCATGCTGTGAGGAAGTCAAGCCACATGGAAAGGCTATGTGTAGGCACTCTAAGGAGCAGTCTTAGTCTTAGAGTTTTCCTAGCCTAGGCACCAGACATGTGAACAAACAAGTCTACATACTAACTCCTAGCTGTCAAGTAACCATGTGTCTTTGAATCATCTGAGCTAATATGTCAGACATCATGTAGTAGAGACAAGTCATCCCTACTCTACCTTTTACAAATTCCTGAGCATAGTAAGATGGTTGTCTTGTGCCAATAAGTTTGAGGTGGTTTAGTCAGCACAGTGTAACTGGAATAGGCTACTTGAGTCATCATTGTGCCAAATATTACACTTTCAATAGCTAGTTATCTAAACCTAGAATTCCTGGCATAAAGTAAGATAAATATTACAAATATATGGGATTGGATGTGTTCCTAATTGACCACTGGTTGGCTTTTCAAATTTAAA
The DNA here is from genome assembly GCF_049350105.2 of Macaca mulatta. Taxonomy (NCBI): domain Eukaryota; kingdom Metazoa; phylum Chordata; class Mammalia; order Primates; family Cercopithecidae; genus Macaca; species Macaca mulatta. The sequence continues at coordinate 14,379,604 of NC_133426.1, read as the reverse complement.
AGTAGGACTAAAAATGCCAATCTAAGTACAGTGTTGGTGAAAACTGCTCTGTAAGCTATGCTAGGTAAACTGGCTAGTTTACCTAGCTCTCTGTGTAGTGAGCTGCCTGTATCTTCTCTTAGTCACCTGAGATATGGCATCACTGCCTAAGGCTCCAATATCCACCCTACTGTAGAAATCATATCCCTGAAGAACTAGCAGCACCATAATGTAATGTCATATTGACAGAGAATGTAACTTCTGCTTGAAAAATAAACATCTTGACTTCATCTCAGTAATGATACATCAGCAGGAAACCAATGTCATACCTGATGACTTTCTCAGGGGTACCATTTCAGAGAATCACATTTACTCATCACCCTATCTCTTTCTGTTATAAAACCAAACACAAGTGTGCTTCCTTTCAAAATAAGTATCTGAACCATATAAAAGCAATAAATCAGTGGATGATTTCTTTGAAATTGGATTCATAACTGAGTAGTCTAATGCATCCTCAAAAGATTCTTGATAAATCCTTGTTTATTGACTGATGGATTTTTTTTTTTAACTTTACAGAAGGATCTTCCAGTTGCTAGTAAATCCAAGCTCACCTAATTCATGATGTACTCCATATAAAGTGATTCATACTTAACCTTTTCTATAATATATGCATTCCACAGAGTTGAATGTACTCATAACTATATACAACTCTATGACATAAACTTAGAAAGATGGTCTCTACAAATAACTATTAGAGCAGGCTTATACATAGGTAAGGATTGTGAATGAATACAATCAAAACCTGACCTGGTTAGAAAAGTGAGCCTGTGTCCTATAAGGTAGTTTAATTATTTCAATTTAAAATGATCAGTGAGAGGTAAAACTGTATGTAGGAGTATATATAAGAATTAAGCCCAAGTAAAGGACTTGATAGCTACTTTTTTTTTTTTTTTTTACTTTCTTAAGTGAAGAAATTGGCAGAAGGATAAAAGAAGAGTGAAATGGCAGAAGTATCTCTTGGATGTGACTGACCCTGCTTCTCTCACCTTGATGCACTGAAAGCTTCTCTCTGTACCCAAGTCCTCCACTTGGAGGGTGCCCACAGTTACATTGACCTCATCTGTCAATCCATTCAATTTATTGACCATCAGCAGTAATGTTGAATAAAGAAGCTCTTATTATAGGGCAGGCACTGGACTTGGCTCTGGAAGCACATAATTAACATCTACTTCTAAACTTTGGACACCTCAGGTTTGTTGCTTTTTTTTGAAGGGGGCATAAATAACGAAATAGAGTACAATAGGAGGCATATTTTTGAGATATGTACAAAGGTTTATTGGGGTTCAGTTTAGCCTGAAGTTTCCAGAGTTGGTGAAGGTATTGATGGTAACACTGCTGAGACATACAAGGTGATGTGCAAATCATCCATGATTCTCCTATTCTGAAAAAGGCTTTTTAGTTACCTGTTGGTTTTAGGTATTAATTTCCACTTTTCTTCTTATTATTTTCTTTAACATTGCTTCCCATTCATATTAAAGGATAGGTGCCCAAGTGATAGCTGATTTCCACTATTATCTTTGCTCACCAGAGGGTGAGCTCCTGGGAAGCATGTCAAAATTAACTCTGTAGCCCTATTCTCTAGTACATTGCCTGATTCCTAATCATTACTCAATAATTGTGTTTGGAGTGATCCTCTTAATTCTAAGTAAGGACACAGAAAAGTTATGCTCCCTGGGGGGAAGGGAGAGGACAGCAGTTGTCTCCTGGCAGATAACTCTCTCTTTACCAATCGTAGTCCTTTCTGCAGCCTCTGGCTCAATCTTTTCCCTCAAAGAACTTCCATCCTGTTCCACTCACTTTGAATAGCCTGGATATTGCAGAGGAACAGAGGAAATCACTTGGCTAGAATCTGAAAGGCTTTGGTTGAATTCACATCTTTACTATAACCTAGATGCGTGAGTTGGGACAGTCCCTCAATTTTTTTTTTTTTCTCTTCAAATTCCTCATCTTTAAAATGAAGAGATAGGACATTTGGCCATTTTCTGAATTTGTGGGTATGGGACTATAATGCTAGCTAGTATGTTGCCTTGAGACTAATCTCTAGCTGGTTGATATATTTAAGATT